>NW_012144411.1:127424-129543 GCF_000956105.1 Propithecus coquereli
TTCTCTGTGATGAGACCATTTTTGTTTACTACTTGGCACTCATTGAAGTTAGGCTCCAACCCTCTCACAGATATCCGGAGATAAGGACTCTGTCTTCTGAGGATGACGTATGGAATGCATGGCTCCCAGGTCCTAGAGGAAGACATTCCTGGGTTGTACTATAAAACTCTCAATACTTTTTAAAAACTTTTCATCTCAAACAGGCAAAGAAAGAACCTATAATTTACAAATTTTCTAAGAAAAGGGAGGTCAGGGCCAAGAGGCAGGAAGAAGGCTATCTAAAATTTAGTCAAGCTTAGGGGAATATTAATGCCTTCCTGTTCAGTGTCTATTGGTGCCTTAATTATTATCATTATCATTAATTTGAAAGTTTGAACCTTCTACACTTGATTAGTAAATGCACAGAAATGTATTTTTTTTTAAAAATCCTGGGATGTTGTCAAATAATATTAAGATAACATTTTTTTCAGGAAACATAGAAATATCTGAATTCAGCCCAAAACACTTAACCTTTACTCAAATTCCTCAATATATGACATATACATTAGGATGAATCACAAATGTAAACCAAAATATTACGTATCTGTAGGATGAACAAAAATCCCAATGAAGGGAACTCTGATACATACTGGTAGGTCTTTGGAGCAACCCCATTTCCTAAACAATTGAACCTAAATAAAATCTAGACTAACCTAAATAAAAGCCAGACTATATGACCTGAGGACTACTCTGCTTTTTTGAACTAAGTCTACTTACCTTTGCTTAAAAAAATCTAGTTTATAATTTTACCACATAGTGGTAACAAAAAAAATAGAAGTTACAGAGAAAGTTTGGCCTTTTTACAACTCCTGCCATGAATGTACAGAATAGGAAGAGAAGACAAATTGACATGCTCTGACTTTTTCATACCCAATGTTCCCTAGAATCCAAAAACTCCATAGCATTTCACGGTCTATGGGAGGGTATCAGACATAAGGGGAATTAGTAGAGCATAAAAAGACATGGACCTTTGATTATTATTGTTTCTCCTCTTAATCCCATTGCACTCTTGGGCCCATTGGCATTTTATAGACTGATATTTAATGAAATGAGGACTTGGATCCCTCCTCTTGTCTTTCACATAGGGCTAGTCTTGCTTTTAAACTTTCCACACCTTGCCTGAGGCTCTTTAATATTTCAACTCACTAGCCTATCATCTTTCATTATTATTTCTCACAAGTGTCTTCTTCCAGGACTTCCAAAGTTCTCTAGCCAGCTGGAGTCACTTTGTTCTTCAAGAGTAAAGTAATTGCTCCACTGACCAACTCATGAATGATTTCTATCCCTTCTAATATTGCCAGCAATTCTTAGGGATTTATGTTTCTTCTCAGTAATTTGATATATGCTATCGTGCATCCACTACATTATCAAATAATCATAATTAATGACCAAATTTTGAACAGTGTCTTCCCCCTAAAAGACTCAGATGGTGATATAAAAGTAAAAGTAGGGGAGGAGCCAAGATGGCGGACGAGAAAAGCTGCCAGTCAGAGTGTCTCTGCAAAAAAGACGAATTTTAGAAGAAAGAGAAAAAAATAAGCTACCAGAGAAACATATATCGGGTGAGGGTCAGAAGGAAGGGTGCCTGAAACTGGAATAAGGAGCTAATGAAAATTTGTCACAAAGCCCTTATGCTAGACAGTAACCTTGGACTCCTCATCCCCTTGGCCCTAAGCACAGAACAGCTGCTTTTTTTTTCTTTGGTGTTTACTTTCAAGCAAGAAAATCAGAGGACTCTTCTATAAAGAAAATTGATGGGGGGAGGAGCCAATATGGCAGATGAGAAAAGCCGCCAGTCAGAGTGTCTCTGCAAAAAAGACAAATTTCAGAAGAAAGAGAAAAAAAAAATAAACTAGCAGAGAAACATAGATCGGGTGAGGATCGGAAGGAAGGGTGCCTGAAACTACAGGAGACTCCACGGGAAGACGTTGCGGAGGAGAACTGGAAGGAGAGAGATCTTGAGAGGCTTGGAGACCAGCGACAAGGGTAGGTGGAGCGGTTAACTTGCCCCTCCCTTGCATCTCGGACTGCTGGTGGCTCCTGAGCGGCTGGAGAGACCTGCCGACACCAGCCCAGAGAC
>NW_012144411.1:141938-143163 GCF_000956105.1 Propithecus coquereli
AAAAATAGAAAAAAAATGTAAAAATCACTGTTATAAATCATCAACTAAAATGATATTTTGACATAAACTATTTGAATAATCACAATTGTGCAGATCTCATTTTACACACACATGACAAGTTTGGAAAGTTTTGTCTAAAACCATAACAACCAAACAAAACAGCATTGTTGTTGTCCCTGAGTTGCCAAAGATGACCTACTGTGCCTGGTGGGAACATGTTGTATGCATATGTGGGAATACATCATTCTATGCAACTACAATAATGAGAGTCTGCACATAAAGTAATGCATAATAGCAAATTTTGCAGCAATGTTTCTAAGTGTGACAGCAGTACCAGTTAGGTTTGATGGAGCTTATTGATTTCTGTCTTCTGGTGAAGTATCATGAAAATCATTGATGAGACAGAAATTTTATAATTTTTCCCCCTGGTTTTTTCAAAGGTACAGATAAGTTTGTACGTAGTCTCTGGGTGACTTCAGCATATGAGCACAATCTCTTGCAGTTGGGAATGAGACATCCTGTGTAAGAACTTTTCTGAATCTTTCCCAAGCTGTCATCCAGATTTCATGGGGTCTTGGAAGACATATGCTCCCAAATCAATTTGAAGTTCTTGATTGCTAATGTTTGCTTTATGGCCTTAACACTAAACATGTGTATACACATGTGGCCACTTAACAGCTTAATGTCTGCATTTGTGCAGACTGTCAAATTGTACTTAATTCACCTAAGGGGATGTTTCCCTTGAGACAGGTCTTTCATCTTCACATTTTTCAGGCAATGGAATTTGAATAAGTTGCATGCCTAGATTTAAGGGACCACTTTTCAAAGTTTTCCATTTTAAGGATTTTTTTGAGGAGAAGATGCATACAATATTCAACCTGTACTGATACATGTTAATGAAGAATATCTGTCAAAGTTTACGTGACTTATCTCTCATCTGGTTATTTACATTAGTTATTTACTCATGAAACTATCAGCAATCATACATGTTATGTGCAACACCAAAGCATAAACATTTTAAATTAAAATATTGTTACCTTGTGAAACTGCTTCACATTTTAAAATGAAATTTTCTTTTTAGAATGTTAATCTTAAACAGTCAAATTGCACTTGCTTTATGTCCACCTCTTCATCTTCTCTCATTTCTCTTTTGGTTAGTAATACTGAGCACCTTTTTTGTTATGAGGAAAGTATGTAAATATTGAATTGTAATTGGGGTTTTTTT
>NW_012144411.1:145113-146246 GCF_000956105.1 Propithecus coquereli
AAAAGAAAAAGAAAAAGAGAAGCATTTATGTTTATCTATAGCACAGATAGTCAACCCATTGGAGAAACTGGACTTAAAGAGAATATAGTGTTGAAATGACCACCATATATGACCAAAAGAAATAAAAGATAAACTGTTGACATTCCATGCTGAAAGTGATAAACAGATGTAATTGAAAAATAGAAAAACACTGCATAAAGTTAAAAATAAAGATCTTGATCAAGTATTGAAAGAGTGGATCCATCAGCTTTGCAGTGAACACATGCTGCTTAATGGTATAGTGATCATGAAACAGGCAAAGATCTATCACAGTGAACTGAAAACAGGGGAACTGTGAATATTCAAAAGGCTGGTTGCAGAAATTAAAGAAAAGACATGGCATTATATTTTTAAAGATTGGTGATAATTAAGCATCTCCTGATTATAAATCAGTGGAGAAATTCATTGGCAAGGTTGCCGTGGTCATCAATGATGAAAATCTGATGTCAGAACAAGTCTACAATGGTGATTAAATATCACTGTTTTGGTGTTATTGCCCCAGAAATAAGATAGCCTATATAAGAATTAAACATGCCAGGGACAGAATAACTGTGCTGAGATGTGTCAATGCAGTAAACAAGCATAAGTGTAAACTTGCTGGAATAGGCAAAAACTTGGGTCTTTACTGTTTTCAAAAAGTGAATTTCTTACCAGCTCATTATTATGCTAACAAAAAGGCTTGGACCACCCAGGACATCTTTTGCAATTGTTTTCACAAATATTTTGTACCAGCCCCCCATACTCAGCGCAGAGAAGCTGGACTAGATGATGCCTGCAAGATTTTATTACTCCTTGACAATTGTTCTACTCATACTCCAGCTGAAATTCTCATCAAAAATAATGTTTATGCCAAGTACTTTCCCCTAAATGTGACTTTGTTTATTCAGCCATGTGACCAAGACATCCTATTGTGAATAATGCTGCAATGAACATGGGGGTGCGAATATCTCTTTGAGATCCTTTTGTGGGAATACATCAAATTATAAAACTTCTGCTCATCCAAGGAAACAATCAACAGAGTGAAAAGTCATCCTATAAAATGGTAGAAAATATTTGCAAATCATATATCTGATAAAGGGTTATTATCTAGAATA
>NW_012144411.1:146296-149507 GCF_000956105.1 Propithecus coquereli
GGTAGAAAATGTATAGTCTTTTAAAACAAACTGATGGTCTGGCAAGGAATACTTGAAAGGCCAAAGAAAAGTGCGATTGAGAAGTAGAAAGTACATCAGAGGTGACTTTTACCTTGGGAATTTGTTGAATCAGAGTTGTCTTTGCAGAGGACAGGGGACAGAAAGAAAAAAAAAGTCTAGGGCTTTCTCAGTGTTGACAGCACAAGAGGAAAACCCGCAACAAGCTCCTCAGTGTGTGGGGTAAACTAGAAATAAATTCTACCATCAGCAAAACATAAAACAAAGCAAAACAAAAAACAGCAAGGGAAATCGCTTGCCTTAGACCTTGCCACAGAGTTAGATAAAAGAAAAAAAAAATTGCTCTTGTTAGAATTTGTCCCCAGTAGATAGAACTCAACGTGTTTTACACATGAAATTTATACTACCCGAGACATTCCAAGCTGATAATTTAGTTTAAAATGGTCTTATGTACACTGAGAAGCCTAGGAAGAGCATCTCTCAAGAAAGCCACAATCATGATGGACTTTAAAGAAGCCCACAGACTCAATTCCAAGAATACAAAGTAGCAAGCAAAATTCATCTAATGCACAATGAAATGAGTGCCTATGAGACAACAGAAACAATACACAGCTGAATTTGTGAAACATATGATATACCCCAAATTATATACTCACCTTTTCTTTTCACTTATATATCAATACCATCTCATAGTTGACCCTAACTTTGGCTTCTTTGGAACCTTATATCTGGGTTACACATGTTAGCAATTGCAAAGTTTTTGGCACATACCACATTTAGGGAACTAAGTGTTATTGGTTCTAAACCTATGGTAGCATTTATAAGTACTTTGCTGATGAGCCTATCTCCACAGAGCTATCGCATAGGAAAAGAGCAAAAACAGGCACATTAAAATCAAAGTGAGCATTTTAACTAACAATATTGATGCATTATATTTGAAGAAAATAATGTAAACATATCTTTTTTCCTATGTCTGCTCATATAAAGTCAGCCCCTTACTTTCCTAGAACCTCTGGGTAAGGAGACAGACCCTAATTAGAAAATTAACTAAGTTCATCCTGTTTCATCTCTCTCCATAAATAAAGAAGGTAGAATTCCCATTCTGCAGAATATTTTAGGGAGCTGTACTATCTGTCTCGATCCCCTCTCTTGCATTACTAATATCTCTTCTTTAATAGGATACCGCCAAACCAATTAGTTGAGTACCTCGTGCTCAACCCTTTTAGCTTTTTGTTGTTGTTGTTGTTTATCTTTTCCTCAGATCTGGTGCTAACCAAGATTCAAAGTCTTAAACAACACAGAAAACCACACCCTGTTGTCCGGTCGCAGTGATATTTCGGTTCTTGGTGCGCTCTTGGCCAAAGAATGACCAGACACACTGAAAGCAAGATAAGCACGAAAATGAGGTTTATTGAGGAGAAAAAGATACGATTATAGAGCAAGAGCAAGATATAGGTTACACAATGAGATCAAGATACATTCACCACAGACGACGAACGAACCCCTTGTCTCAACATAAAAGGCCTTGGTTATGCTCTGGATCTTGTTTTACAGTGTTTGGATTGGATCCTCCTCGTGGCTGAGATGTCACCATGGAACCACTTTGTTGGACAGTTGGGAGTTATACGAACTGAGTCTTACCATGCATGCGGATCTCCCATGAGCCTCTCTGAAAGCCAGTTGTTGTAGGTCACTTTTCCAGACTCCATTATACCTATGCTGCTTGACCCATGGGCTAGAGAGTCCTCTGCATTCTTTTGCAGTTGGCATGCTAAGTTCTGATTGGAAGATTCGTAGGGTGTTCCCTCCTCCCCCAAGTGTGGTAGTTGCCCACCTTGTCCCCAGGAGGGGCCAGAGATCTCTAGCTGTCTACCTAACACTATCACTGGCATAGTGCTTTGGACTGACAAATGATCAGTTTCTTATCCAGCATTCTTGGAAGCAATGAAAGCATTTTTAATAATCTTTAAATTATAGCTTAGGCCTTACATAAGCTATAATATATTTATCAGCAGACAGTTTTCATGTCATTGGATTAATTAAATTGCATTGACAGTATGATTCTCTTCAATAAGAATTTCCAGTATTCATTGCTCAACTATGTTCCCAATTTAGAGCACTGGGACTCAGGACAATATGCAACAGGTCAGAATGTTCCTGCTTCTCACAGTGATGGAGCTCAGAGCAGAGTAAGAGAACAGCTTTTTAAATCTGAGGAGAAAAGCAGACTTGTTCAAAGTCATACGTAAGCATGTGACAATTGTGTTGTTTCATTAGGAATGTATTTAATAAACTCATTTTCATTTACAAAATGAAGTTGAGGGGATTGCCTTCATTTTGAGAATCTTTGCGATGTGACAAGAAAAGAGAAAGGCGACTCAGACACTCAGATAACTCTATAGTAATTAAGATCACCCTCTCAAAATTCCAGGATCAGGTACATCTTTGTTTCTGAGGATGGCATGCTCATATAATAATACAAGAATCAGAGCTAGAATTCACATTCTCAGCATCCACAGCTAGCTTTCAAGCCCTTATTTAGTGAGTAAATGTTGAAACCCAAACTTGTTAGAAAGCAATGTCGTGGGTCACTTCCTTGGTGATGTCACTTCCTGAAGTTGGTGCATCACTTTCCTGACTTCGGTTGGATGATTCCCAAGCTGGAATTTTGACCATTCTCACTACAGAGGGTAGGTACTGCCTCATGGTTATGCCTGATAATGCCTGATACACTGTCTGCTTATTTGAAAGTTCCAATAGCCATCTGAATATGGTTTTACACAGAAGATGAGTGTCGATTAATCTCTGGGGAGAATTGTTCTGTGCCTGGAAGTTATCAAGTGCCCTTCCTTAAGTATTGCATCAT
Source organism: Propithecus coquereli (assembly GCF_000956105.1). Taxonomy (NCBI): domain Eukaryota; kingdom Metazoa; phylum Chordata; class Mammalia; order Primates; family Indriidae; genus Propithecus; species Propithecus coquereli. The sequence continues at coordinate 149,181 of NW_012144411.1, forward strand.
TACAGTAATAGCCTCATTGACTTAGTTAGGCTAAGGCAGAAAGAGGATAATTCTGCTTTTTCTGTCATCCTGGGCAACAGTAGTTTCACAGAGTGTTCTGCACAACACCCTAAAGTAATTAAGAGGTGCCTCAGGGGCAGCTTAAGAAAAAAACCAGGCATCATAAAATGTGACTCTACCACTCTCTTCATCCTATATACTGTCACCACAAAACCATTTCTTCTATCTGCTTCATTTATGCAAAATATGTTTGGGGAAAATATTTTCATTGATTATAAAAATAGAAAAAAAATGTAAAAATCACTGTTATAAATCATCAACTAAAAT
>NW_012144411.1:149557-150073 GCF_000956105.1 Propithecus coquereli
TTTAGGAAATATGTAATAGATTATAGTGTGTGAATCAATAAGTGACCTAAGTGTGTCTGCATAATTCTGCCACTGACCGAATGTTTTATAATGTTTATTATAATAATGTTGACTTTGGATATTCATCAGGCTACAAATCACTTGGAGTTTACAGTTACTCTTAAGGATACGAAGGTTAAGAGAGCATAGTAACCAAAGGGTCTTTAACTAACATGGAATACCAGATGAAAAAGGTACAAGAAAATATAGGATAGTAGAAAAAGGTGAAATCAGACCTATAGGAGAAGGATATACACTTGTAATGGGAAAAGAACCCCTTTCACTAAGGTAAAGCATTAAAGGTAGGAGTAAGTGCAAATTAATTGGGATGCAGAGGGTAGGTATCTGAGTCACGTCCAAGTAAAGGCATACGTCGTCTACGTATAGTAGAATGGAGACAGTTTGCAGGATCGACAGGGTAGATATTAGGGAAAGGGGCTTAGGAAACTTGTTAAATGTTGAAATAAATGTGAGGAA
>NW_012144411.1:164623-165504 GCF_000956105.1 Propithecus coquereli
GACGGTTAAGCATATGAAAATATGCTCAGCATCGCTAATTACTAAAAAATTGCAAATCAAAACCACAATGATCATCACCTTACATCCATTAGTATGACTACTACTTTTAAAGTGAGAGAGAGACAGAGAGAGAAGAAAAGAAAAAGCTTTAGTGAAGATGTGAGGAAATTGAAAAATTGGAACCTTGTGTGCTGTTGGTGGGGTTGTACAATATTAGAACTCCTATTGTTAGGGACAGAAAAACAAGAGATAATAGAATGATAGGAGCAGAAAAACAAGAAGAAGGAAACAATTAAAGAAAAACAATAGGAACGAAATAGTTACAGAAAAATAATCAGGGAAAAACAGTTATTTCAATCTTAAAGAATGTGGTAATTAGACCATAGAACAGGGACGACCAATCAGAAAATAGAAAAACATCATAAACGGTGACTTTCCCCATCACACATATAGGAGAAAGGAATGTGTGAAACATAACCTTTAAGTTATGTCCATACCTGGAAAAATCCGGACCCCAAAACCCATGACATATAGTCATAAGTAATTATAACTGATCTTTACATCAATATATACTACTAGCATATAAAAGGAGAAACATAGAAGAAGACAGTGTCTTCTGCACTTACAGAGACAGACCCATTTTCCCTTAAGAATGGGGCCCCTGTCCCTTCTGGCTCTTAAGATCTCAGTTGAGAAGTATGCAGTTTTACTTTGTAAGTTACCTCCTGCTTTTGCCTTCCAGCTTGTAGGAGTGCCTCTTTCATGTTTACTTTGGCCAGTCTGATGATTATGTGTCATGGTCATTGCCTCTTTGCAATGAATATCTCAGGGGTCCTTTGAGCTTTTGTACCTGGATATCTAGATTTCTAGCAAGGCAAAGG
>NW_012144411.1:165554-167068 GCF_000956105.1 Propithecus coquereli
TCTTGTAAATTTCTCAGAAGAATTCAAAACTTAGTGTGTATTTTAAATGTTTTACAGATATTGAAAGATTCCCATATCACCTTTTCAACCCCAACTATAGTCATTTTCATTGATTTTTCTCTACTTCATCATTTAAAAAAATGTGCTTAACTGTTTTTCTCTTCCTTCTTTGGTTTCTATCAATTGCACATGTTTCTAATGACCTCATATTACCCAATTTACCTCTTTGTTTATACAAAATCTGATGTTTACTCTTTCTTCAAATGTAAGTGAATTGCATCTATTTAAACATATCCAATGATTTTATCTTTTAATTGAGTACAGGAATCTTCGATGTTAAGTTCTGAATAAGTTTGATAGCAAATAAACCTAATTTTTCTCATATCTCTGAGGTTAAAACAATAACGTAACAGTATGCATTTAACTGAGGAAAACATAAAGGGAAGACTTGATATGTTACATTACATTTATTGTCTCCATATGGACATGATCTAAGTCTTTATTGAAAAATCAGACTCATTGGAGAACTTGTCAAATTATGTTTTTCAGATCTTGCATCATTATTTATATCTGGCTAAGTAAGGAAACATGGTGTGAAAACCCCTAAATTTTGTTTCTTAAAATTGTATTCATTCATTTGTTCATTTACCAAGTATTAACTGAGCACCATAAGTGCCAGGTACTGGACAACACTTTGGGGACATATGGATTATGTTTCCTACCCTTTTGGAATGGATCTTACAATCCTGGGTCCACCATTTATTAGTAGTGTATTACTTAACTCTGCCTTAATTTTCTTATTCATAGCATGTGAATCCTAATTTTATCTAAAATATCATTTTGGTAGTTGGGAAAATAAATGGCTTAATATGTAGAGAGTATTTTAGATTTATATTGGGAAGTAGAATGTTAGCTCCTAGTAGTAGTACACATTGAACATCCCTCATCTGAAAATTGAAAATCCAAATCGCTCCAAAATCTGAAATTTCTTGAGTGCTGACATGATGCCACAAGTGGAAAATTTCACAGCTGACCTCATGAGATAGGTCACAGTCAAAACACAGGTGCACTATATGCAGTTTATTCAGTGTTCCCAGGGGGAAAAGACCCTTTCAGCCACCTTTAACTTTGATATATCTTTTCACACATGCTTAGATTCCACACACAACCACATTCACAATATAATGGCCCAAGTGCAGGCTGGACAGAGCAACAGCAGGTTCCCCATGATGCCCCACATGGCACCAAGAGCTACATGCATTATTCACTGAGTTCGTTTGGTTATTCTCTACTCCGTGGTGTAAAGGTATTATTGAAGATGTCAAAGAAGACTGCAGATATCCCTATGGGTAAGAGAGAAAAGAAAAAGAGAAACACACGGCTGGGCATGGTGGCGCATGCCTGTAATCCTAGAATTCTGGGAGGCCAAGGTGGGAGGATTGCTTGAGCTCAGGAGTTTGAGACCAGCCTGAGCAAGAGCGAGATCCGTCTCTACTAAAAATGGAAAAATTAGC
>NW_012144411.1:167118-168700 GCF_000956105.1 Propithecus coquereli
TATAGTAGAATGGAGACAGTTTGCAGGATCGACAGGGTAGATATTAGGGAAAGGGGCTTAGGAAACTTGTTAAATGTTGAAATAAATGTGAGGAATTAGAAAAGGAGTTGACAGAGGCAGCAGAAAATGATTTGTGCGTTTCTGGAAGTCAAACTGGAAGTGAAACAATGAGTTTATTGTGGTACCTTTCCTTAGGACACAGGATTTTGTTCATTATCATTATAGGATTTTGGATTGGTGTTTCACCAGTAAGTGTGGTAGAAGAAGTGATCATAGTGGGGGTGGTAAAAGGTAAAAAAAATTGGAAGTTATTGGCAAAAGAAGGTGAAAGGATATGTGGCATTTGCCAAATAGACACAAAAGTGAACGAAAACTGGGAGAAAGAAAGGAAAGACTAATAATTGATGAATTAGGGAAGAAATAGAATTGGACCAGGAGAAATGGACTGCTGTGGTCAGAGGATGAGGTAGTGATATTTCAGGCATTAGTAATAGTTTTCCACTGGGGATTTTGCATCTTTTCTTGGACTTATGCCTCTCTGCTTATTGAAGTTCTCAACTCCTTTCCATATTCTCTCCTTGGCTCCCTTCCCTCTGCCAATGGCAGTACTGTAAAGAGAGGAAGCACTCAATCCCTGTCAAAAAGAAAGCACTTCTTTCTGGGTATATGAACTAATAATTAAATGTTAATAAACATATTTTATACAGAACTACTAAATATCAATTTCTCAGGAATTTAGTATTATTAGTAGTAGTGATAGCCACATTATTAGTTATTAGACTTAATAGTTGCACCACTGATGAAAATAATTAAAATACGGTAGAAAATGTATAGTCTTTTAAAACAAACTGATGGTCTGGCAAGGAATACTTGAAAGGCCAAAGAAAAGTGCGATTGAGAAGTAGAAAGTACATCAGAGGTGACTTTTACCTTGGGAATTTGTTGAATCAGAGTTGTCTTTGCAGAGGACAGGGGACAGAAAGAAAAAAAAAGTCTAGGGCTTTCTCAGTGTTGACAGCACAAGAGGAAAACCCGCAACAAGCTCCTCAGTGTGTGGGGTAAACTAGAAATAAATTCTACCATCAGCAAAACATAAAACAAAGCAAAACAAAAAACAGCAAGGGAAATCGCTTGCCTTAGACCTTGCCACAGAGTTAGATAAAAGAAAAAAAAAATTGCTCTTGTTAGAATTTGTCCCCAGTAGATAGAACTCAACGTGTTTTACACATGAAATTTATACTACCCGAGACATTCCAAGCTGATAATTTAGTTTAAAATGGTCTTATGTACACTGAGAAGCCTAGGAAGAGCATCTCTCAAGAAAGCCACAATCATGATGGACTTTAAAGAAGCCCACAGACTCAATTCCAAGAATACAAAGTAGCAAGCAAAATTCATCTAATGCACAATGAAATGAGTGCCTATGAGACAACAGAAACAATACACAGCTGAATTTGTGAAACATATGATATACCCCAAATTATATACTCACCTTTTCTTTTCACTTATATATCAATACCATCTCATAGTTGACCCTAACTTTGGCTTCTTTGGAACCTTATATCTGGGTTACACATGTTAG
>NW_012144411.1:168750-170051 GCF_000956105.1 Propithecus coquereli
GATAAAACCATTACAAAAATATGATTGCTGTTACTTAGTCACATTTGTACTTAATACTGGTTCTTTTTAATCTTGTTTTAGTATTAAATACTTTCCCCAAAATAAAATAGAAATGTGGTCATTCCTGGTAGTTGACTGATTTTATCACATTAGTTTTCCTTTCCAGATGCCATGGTTTTATGTACTGTAAATGAGCCTCTCATTACCAGATGGTATGGGAAAGAAACTGCTTCAGGGAGGTATATGCTATATAAGCCTGTACATTGAGTAGCAATAAAAAAACAAAGCTTTGTAAACTAGCCAGCAAAGTATCTTAACTCAGCAGTGAGGACTGGGGAATGCAAACAGTGAACTCCCCTTCTGACCAGATGTGGACATTCCTAACGGGTGATAAGTTTAGTCAACCAATAAAATGTTTCTAATCTAAAGCTTAAAGTGGTGATTATAATGTTAATGTTCTTTGCCTAGAAAGTACAACTGAAGCAGAAAAAGATACAAAAAAGAAAAGCAAATTATTTTGCAAACCAAATATTTACCAGACTAACTCTTCGTCCAGCCTATTTTTAGAATTCCACAATATGCAGGCTGTACAATTACGTGGAGATCAAGACATATGGTGAAATAACTGCTGACTGTATTTTATTATCACTCCAAACTAATCTGAGTCACTAGCTTAATGGCAATGATTCTAAATACGATTGTATTTTTTGAGTTAAGTATTTCTTTTTAATAATAATGCCATTTTATATATTTCTCATGTTAGATTTGATAACAGTGATTTTTTTTTTTCAGGGTACATATGATAATTTAATACATTCATGTAAGTTATAAAGATCAAATCAGTGTACTTGGGATATCAACCACCTTAAATATTTGTCTTTTCTTTATGTTAGAAACATTTGAATTATTGTCTTCTAGCTATTTTGAAACACATAATAGATTATTGTAAATTATAGTCACCCTACTGATCTATTGAACATTAAGTCTTATTTCTTCTATCAAACCATATATTGGTGCACATTAATCAACTTTTCTTTATCCTCCACCTCCTTACCCTTCCTGGCCTCTAATAACCACCAGTCTACAATCTCCGTGAGATACACTTTTTTAGCTCCTACATGTGAATGAGAACATGCAATATTTGTCTTTCCGTGCCTGTCTTATTTCACTTAACATAATGACATCAAGTTCCATACATGTTGCTGCGGATGACAGGATTTCATTCTTTTCATTGCTGAATAATATTCCATTGCATATACATACTATGTATTCTTTATCCACTCATCTGTTGATGGGCACTT
>NW_012144411.1:170166-171720 GCF_000956105.1 Propithecus coquereli
TATCCCAAAAGGAAATTAAGAGGTTAAAAAGTTTTTTTGTAAATCCTGTGGTATGACCATTTCAGAATATACAATGAAATAGTCAGACGCTTTCATCAATTTAAAGTGAATATGTTTTTATTTAAGTGAATAAATCGAGAAGATATTCTTCATATGAAATGGGAAAAAATTAAAGACAAAAAGTAGATGGGCATTAAAATATAAGCTTTAATTAGGATAAGTAATGATAAACTAGATTTACCAGTCTTTGATAAGAGAAAGAATAAAATAAAAATAAGTCAAAATGACATGTTACTACCAAAGTGAAAAAATAAAGATGTGAAATACCTATCTCACTTTGTCAATAAAAGTGTTAACATGTTAATAAAAGTAAATATATACCATATATTGTATATAGATACAGATACGTACATGTAGATACATAGATATATCACATCAGCAATGTTATCTTAATTCCCAGCTTATTTACTATTAGTATTATGGCCTCAAACTTAGGCACTGACTAACAGACTAGACGTGTGCCAAGTGAATAAATTCAAATGTTTAATAGCATCAATAAAATACATTTATTCTAATTAATCTTCCATCTACACACTCATTTTCTTCTACATTGTTAGCCTCTTTGTGAAAGTTCCCATACATTTTGTTTTCAGTGTTATGATATCCAGGTGTATAGATACATTTGTGATATGTTTTATCCACAGAGTATTTATAAGTTGTGCGGTCCATAACAAAATTCTTTGTTATGCAGGACTACTCTATTCATTGCATTTGTGGCCTTTGTCCACTAAATACTAGATGTTTCTCCCCAATCAGAAAAATTTCAAAAATTAAATATCACAAAAAATTAGTGTGTTTTAAAGTGACAGAAAAGTTTGTCCAACTCTGTCCTAATATTAAGTCCCTTAGTCCAATAGTCTGATTCCATAGCAAATTTCTTTTACTCAATTTCTCTTCCTCAGTACTTTCCAGTCTTTTCCTTAACCAGAGCCCAGTGTCTTCTCTCCCAAAGACCTTTGATTGCTGAGTTATCTGCATGGCTGTTTCCTATCATTCAATCAGGTGTTATCTTAAATTCACATCCTAAAGAGCACTTTCCTGGGCCAAGCTGTCTTCAGTAACCATCTCACCTCGTCCATGTCATTGCTCCTTCATCCAATAGCCACTTTCTACCTTAACACTCTGTTTTATTTGTTTTGCAGCATGTACATAATTTACACCATTTTGTTTCTCCTTCACTAGAATGTCAGTCCTAGAAGGGCGTGGACCATTCCTATATTGTTCAGCACTGTGTCCTCAGGGCCTGGCACACAGTAAGCACAGCCTTAGGCACCTGAGTGGATGAGTGCAGCTATTATTCCTCCCTAGAATATACTACCACCAAATATCTTCACAACTGACCTCCACATTATGGGGCTCTGATGTATAAAACTGCTACTTGGCTTTCATACAGACCTGAAAAAAATCTACATGTGCAAGGATGGGGTTCTTGTCATAACCTCCAAATTTATTTTAAAGAATAACATTGACATGCATTCCAAATCCACTTCCTTC
>NW_012144411.1:171770-173545 GCF_000956105.1 Propithecus coquereli
TTCCTCTATTTAAATATTTCTAAATCTCTAATAAGAAGGATGTTTCCATTTCCAGAATAATTCAACATATGAGTCTTAGTGATCCAATAAATGTTAAAAACCATTGAGATGGATCTGACAGACCCCAAGCTATTTTAGGGTAATTTTATAAAACGTGATACTAAAATAAGGTTGAATTTGATGTCAATTTCTTTAACTTACATTAAGTCATTGAAAATATTTATCAATTTTGAAAAGAAAATACAAAACAAATTAATTGACTATATTGCAAAGCTTAGGTAATGGCAATGACAGAGTCATCTCATGGGAGAACCCTCTACATGAGGATGGTAGAGTAGCCAACCTGAATAAAATTCATTTCAATATCCAATAGCATTTTTAACAAAACCTTTTGTTTGTTGTACATTATTGTTCTAATACGTAACTTAAGATCTCAGAGAACATGATTATCAAACTGATTTTCCAGCTATCAAAACTAGTTTTCATCCTAATAAGAACATATCGTCTGCAATCTTATCTCTACTGAGGACATTGTAGCTATTTTTTTTTTTAAATTTAAATGAATGTGTGGAAATTGGCTGGACTGTATTTTGGACCATGCCTGTCTAAGATGTATGATCAAAACACTTGAAAATTTCAATAGAATTATTCTTAATTACTGGTTGATGAATAAAAACAAGAGTTAATGCTTGTGGAACACTATATGTCAAGCACAATCTTTGTATTATAATTAGCATTTAATCTTTATAAAAAAGGAAACTGGCACATGAATATATTAACTTAATAAATCTAACACCCCCAGCAAAGATTGATGGAATGGAAACTTGAATTAGGGTTTCTGGAGACAGGATGCTGTAGCGGTTAAGTTTATGGGTTTTGGAATCAGATTATGTGATTTCAAACCCTAGCATTAGTTACAGTTACGCTATCTTGAGTAAGTCACCAGGTTCATTAAAAGTTAATTAGAAAAGTTAGTATCTGCACCATATGGCTGTTAGAAAATTACATATAAGTAATAAGGGTTCAATAAATTATTATAAGACATTTCATTAATTTATCAGTAATATTCTTTGTTCTTAACTATTCCACTTACTCTGTGACCCAGTGATAGAATATTTATGTGAAGGCCCTTTTTTATACAATAGTAACAAATGTCAACAAAAAGATGTACAAGTTAGTAGATAGTACATATAAAGGGAAAGGTATTTATTAAATTATTGACCTTTTAAAGTGTGGTTCATATGGGATACAGGGTGGATACATCCTACACATCCTAGTACAATGCCAATCCAGCCTTAGTGTGCAATTATTAATATGTTTTTTCTGCCTGCTTTTGTGCCCTGACACCAGTTTCTCACTGTTCATTTTGAGACTGAGCATCCTTTCTTGACGCTTATAACCATACTTTACCACATCCCATATATTTTGCACAACAGAAAATATGCTAAAAAGAATGTTCATTAAATACATGTATGTACATTTAGCTACTACCATTAATAATAGCAACTCTCCAGATTTATGCATAAGAAGAAAACTATATTCTCCAAAATGCCTGATGCTGTGACAATTTTATCTGTACAAGCTGTTCATTCTGGGTTAAACTGCCACAGTGGAATGGGTTTTACAAATTTATCAGGCTTTTTAGGGGGAGAAAAATATAACTCCCAGACCGCATATGACCTGGTAGATTCCCCCCTCCGTCTACATGTGACCGATTCTATGAAAAATTCTATATTGAATCTACAGTATTTTGGATTTTACTTCCATTGTGTAAG
>NW_012144411.1:178070-180076 GCF_000956105.1 Propithecus coquereli
TTTCAGGGATGATGAAATGTTCTAAAATTAGAAGGCAGTGATGGTTGTATAACTGTAATTACATTAAAAACTGCTGAATTGTTTACTTTAAAAGAGTGAATTTTCTGCTAGTGAATTTTATCTCAATAAAATTGTTATACAGGAGAGCAACAACACAGCAGCCAGAAGCAGTAGCAGCAGCTTATCCAGGTGCTGGTGAGACTTAAATGATTGGACCTGAAACAAGAACACAACAGGCCCAGTGATCCAACTGCAATGCAGTGCTTCACGAGTCGAGCATCTTCTTTTCCCTCTTCCTCTATCACATTTGATTCCCTAAGGTAAATAGACTTTGTCAGGTTCGTTGGTTACTATCTGAAATGTCTTGCTTTATCCACTAACACCTACTCTTAGTGGCAAAACTAGCTTAATTGACACAATTTAAAAGATATATTCACTTTATGCAGAAAAATATTCCACGGGGATGATTTCCTTAAGAAGAAAAAAACGTGACTAACAGACAATTTGAGACTATTGAAGAGGTCTTCAGCACAAGGAGGATTTCTGCGTCAATATACAATTATTTTAAAATATCATTAAAAATGCTAAAATGTCAGCTATTTGATAAATACATCTACATGTTATAAAACTGTTGGGGAAACTGTCTAACCTGTCTCTTGATGCTCCCTATGTAATATCTTGGTGGGAAGTTTCCACTGGACTTAATATCAAGAAAAGTTCTTTTCCTCTGAGAAATCAGCATGTTTTCTCTTTGTAATGAAAGCAGTGTAATGTCAGAGTTCCCATTCCTACCATACCTTGATTGCTAGATACCGAAATGCTTATTGACAGCAAGTGTATTGACCATTACTGTCAATATACTGCCTTTTTATTTTTGTTTAAATTTTTTTATATTTACTCACATGATTTAATGAAGTGCTTTATGTATTGGTATTGGTATTGGTATATGCATTGGTAACTGCTGGGAATTTGTCTATGGAAGTTTCCCAACCCATTTGGGAGTGTTGCAGAAAAGAAGTACAAAACAAAAAAACTTATAAGAAAATTAAAAAATACATGGGGAGCGTGCACTAAGTATATAAATGCTTTCTTACTTGGCATGGAGGCTATGTAAAAATGATGCTTCTTGATTCACTGTATTAACAATAAGGTAACAGCTTATTGATTTTTTTCCTTCATTCGAGTTTTTAGGTTTTGCTTTTATAACATGGAGGCTAAATTTAGATATATTATCACTACTGTAGCTTATAGATTAATGCGATAGTTAATTTATATGTCGGCTTGAGTGGGCTAAGGGATGCCCAGACATCTGGTAAAACATTTCTGGGTGTGTTTGTGAGAGTGTTTCTAAAAGCGATTAGCATTTTAAAAGGTAGACAGAGTAAAGAAATTTATCCTCAACAATGCAGGTAAGCATCATCCAATCCTTTGAAAGGTTAGAGAAAATAGGTAGCGGAAGGGCAAATTTGCTTTCAACTTGAACTGGAACATCCATCTTCTTCCCTCAGACATCAGTGCTCCTGGTTCTTGAATCTTCTGACTTAGACTGGGACTTACACCATTGGCTCCTGTGGTTCTCAGGCCTTCAGGCTTAGACTGGAACTATATTACCAATTACCTGGATTTCCAGCTTTCAGATAGTGGATTGTGAGACTTGTCAGTCCCTGTAATCATGGGAGCCAGTCCCTCATAATAAATCTGTTCCTATTTTTAATTGCCAAAAAGTGTATGTATTTATCATGTACAACATGATACATGTTTTGGAACATGTATACAAGGTGGAATGGCTAAACAAAGCCTATTAAGTTATGCATTACCTCAAATACTTAGCATGTTTTGTGGTAAGAATACTTAAAATCTATAGTCTTAATAACTTTCAAGAATATAATACATTTCTATTAAATATAGTCCACATGTTATACAAGAGATCTCTTGAACTTATTTATTCTATCTAAATGAAATCCTGTTTATCTTTTGACCAACATCTCCCCAAACCATTATAAATA
>NW_012144411.1:182681-183990 GCF_000956105.1 Propithecus coquereli
TGGTCTCAAATTCCTGACCTCAAGCAATGCTCCCACCTCAAGCTCCCAAACTGGTGGGATTATAGGCTTGAGCCACCACACTCAGCCCAAGAACATGTATTTGAACTGAGGAATTAATAGAGATAATAAAAAAATATATGCATGTACCACTAAAAATGTCCTGGAAATAGAGACATGAAGTGCTCTGACACAATAAAAGACAACTAAAAAGAAAAAAATAGAATCATTGATTCTTAAAAAAGAATTGAAGCATGTGAAAGAAATGAAGGAATAATATATCTACCAACTATTTCTTATTCAGGATGTGTCTCAGAATCATTGAATGTAGTACCATATTTTTCTCTGATAGAATTTTATAAATATTTTCTAGATCTTCACCTATTTCTTATAGATGTTCAGAATGGTGAGACCAATCTTGAAGAACAAGGATCCCTAAGGAAGAATTTATGAAATACTACTTTTGAATGCAAACTTGGAAGCAGATGAGTGAAACAGGTTCTTCAAGCAAGAAATCAAGGCATAGCCTGAGAGAAAATCAGGCTCTGTCAGCAATTCTCAAAGTTGTAAATTAAATGTTAATAAAAATGCTAAAAAGAATATGCCACTTTCCCTTCCAAACAAACAAACAAAACAAATTAGAAAAAAAAATAGGTATATAAAACTGGAGTACAAACTAATGTCAATCAATTTATAACATTGTTTTTCAGTTCCAGATCATGCTCCTGTATACAAATAACTTGAGGTTTCATTTACATTCACAGTGTAATTAAGAAACCCTTTCTAGACATTATTTTCCCTGGCAGCAAAGGGGATGGAGGAGGTATAAGACTAGATATTTCAAAAAGAGAGCATTTAAATATAAGACGTGCATGGCAACTTATTGCAATTCAAGTATTTTATGAAGTGGTCCTGAGAATTAATAAATTCACAAACATACGATGCCATAATTATGTATTAAGGATTTCCTAAAAGTTATTTAAGAGTTAATCTTGTCACCTCTTCCACACCCCCATTCCTACACATACTTAATTTTCCAATGAAGTAAACAAAGCAAATAGAGTCTGGGAAAATTGTCTAAGATCACACAAATGATCAGCTGCTCATCTGCATTGGAATTCATTTCTCCTGCTGGCCTTGGCAGTTCCTTAGAATACTTCGTAACTCCAAGAGTTACGAAGAAGACCTATATGAATTCTGTCCAGCTGGGAATTTATTTTCAAGCATTGAAATTAACTCAGGTCTGAATGGTCTTCAAAGCAATTGCCAATCAGCAGATTCCCAGCAGCCTGAAAAGCACCTGGGAAAATCA
>NW_012144411.1:185065-185760 GCF_000956105.1 Propithecus coquereli
GATATTTTGCTAAGTTATTTATTATCATCCTAGAAGGTCACAATGGGATATTTATAAATTACAACAAGGAAGATTAGGGAAAGATTCTTGGAATAGATGATATGTTAGCCAAAAAACTAGCAGGCTCTTCCAGGAAGACAAAAACAGAAAAGTAGTCTAGATGAAAAATAGTATGTTAAAAAATAAGCAGGTAAGAAAAAGCCAGGCACAGTAAGGCAAGTAATTTCTTATGGATTTTTAATTCAAGGTGTATGGGGGGGTGGCAGGTTAAAGTAGTAGAAGGTGTTATGACAGTAGTGAGGGCCAGATCATACTGACAAATGTGGACTTTATTATGTGAGTAATGGGAATACATTTAAAATATGACAATGAAAAGAATCAGATTTACCTTTGTAGAAAGATACACTGGGATGAGAAGATCACTTCTGATGTTTTGTGAAAGGCTGGAAAAGAGAACTAATGTAGAGGTCACTGAGATGGAAAGAATGAGAATATTTGAGCTTGGATTGTCAAATTTGTTGATACAAATTTGAGGAGTTCAACATGGTAAGGTAAATATATGCAAGAACTTAATTTTTTTCCCAATAACTATCACCAAATTTGTGTAAAACACCCTACCTCTCTGGATAGCAAGGATACTTAAGCTTACCAATGACAACTCAGTCTAATCTAATAATGTTCCAGTAAATTCTAGC
>NW_012144411.1:185810-187377 GCF_000956105.1 Propithecus coquereli
CTCACTGGGGGCCCATGTATCTGTCTGAGGTGTATCTTTCCATGCAACCTTCTGAGAAGAGTGGGTGCTGATTTACTTTCACCTTCTAATCTTCACCCCAGTATCTCTTTCAGCCAACCGTACTCCACGGCACACAATCTGACAATGTCTATGTAGCATTTGTATAGTCATTTATTAAGCATAATTAACCTCCACATAGAGTCCCACCCTATTCATCTTTAAGTAAGGCCATTCTTCTTCTATCTCAGTCACATTCCTCATTTGATATTCTATAACTCAAATATTAAGATCTGCTCTAAGCACATTTTCTGTTGATGGTAGAGGAATAAGAGATAAAAAAAGAAAAATAATTGGGCAATACACACCTGCACACATATATTCACATTAAAACAAAGAAGAAATATAACTACTAAAGTCTTTTCACAACTGTTCACATGGTCAGAGCTACTATTTAAAATATTCTTCTTCCTTTTGCCTTCAGCAAGCACTTTATCTGCTCATGTCGTTTTGCTTGGTGTACTGATTCATACCTTTATTCCTAAAGAGTCTGTTCCACTAACAGTCTTATCTCTATCGGGTTGTGTTTTATTTTCCTGTAGAAATTTATCACATGACACAGATACTCTAAGACGTCTCCCCAGAAGGTCCCTTTCATTCCAAACATACTCCTCTCTATCAACAGGAATGAAATTGGGTATATTATAATAACAACCCAATTTCCCTTTGATAGAATTAATTCTTGTAGCAAGTAATTTTCTTTTTTGTTCCTTGGTTCAGTGGCATGATAAACTCAAAGTGGGCAGCTGGCAGTTTCAACTTCCAATTTAATGGGACAATCACCTTATTTTGTGGAAACTTCAGTCTTCCCTTGAAAACTGAGACCTGTAAACTAGCAGAGCCTTGTAAACAAGCAGGTCCAGATACAGAAAGTAAAATTTTTGTTAGAGAATCTTTAGGGGCAATTGTAAGAGAAGCACTCTCTTTGCCATGCCATGATCCCTGAAGCCATGAATCCTGGCTTTGAAGAAAGAACACCATATATTGGTTGCTCATTCAGAGGATATACCACATCTTGAAGGACATTATCCCAACTGAACAAAGTATTTCTATTAACCTGAAAGCCGTACATGAGTCTTCAAAAGGCCATTAGACAAAACTATCAGGCCAGCTATTTTAGGTGATGAGGAATATAAACCAGTGAATTATAGGAGCATGAGCTCATTTCTAAACTTCATTTGCTTTAAAATAAATTCCCTGATCAGAAGCAATGCTTTGTGGATTATCATGATGATAAGTAAGGCATCCTATAAATCCATGATTGGTAATTTTGGCAGAAGCATTGTGAGAACGAAAGGCTTATTCATATCCTTAGTTATTGTCTGTTTGAGAACAAAGTACTATCCCTTTGATTATGGAAGTGTTCCAAAGTAATCTACCTGTCATATTTTGGGATTTTTGTTGGCCTCTTTTGTTGACAAGTGGGTACTCAGCAATATCTATAGTTTTGCATTTTTTTGTCTTGTTGGGTAAAAGTTTTATCTTATTGAGCCTATGTATAAACTTTAGC
>NW_012144411.1:190457-191203 GCF_000956105.1 Propithecus coquereli
TATTAGTGGTGTTCGTTTTTCCATTCTTGTGATAATTCACTAAGAAGAATGTTCTCCAGTTCCATCCAGGTTGTTACATAAGAAACTAGATCGTCACTTTTTTTATGGTTGAGTAGTGCTTTATAGTATACATATACCACATTTTATTACTCCACTCATGTATCGATGGGCACTTGGATTGTTTCTACACCTTTGTGATCATGAATTGTGCCTCTATAAACATTCGAGTGCAAATGTCTTTTTTATAGAATGTCTTTTTCTCCTTTGGATAAATACCTAGTAGTGGAATTGTTGGATCAAATGGTAGTTCTACTTTCAGTTCTTCAAGTTATCTCCATACTACTTTTCATATAGGTTGTACCAGTTTGCAGTCCCACCAACAGTGTATAAGTGAACCTTTCTCTTCACATCCTTGCCAGCATCTGTTGCTTTGGGACTTTTTGATGAAAGCCATTCTGCACACCCTTTTACTGCATCTACTGACTCATCATACAGGGTGTGGTCAAATGTCACCCACAAACACCACTTACTGGCTCAGAGACTAAACAGGGCATATCATTATCCAAAGGAAAATCTAAAGGTAAGAAGCAACAGCTGATCCAGATGGGAAAGAATCAGTGAAAGAACTCTGGAAGTATGAAGAATCAAATGGAAAGCACACCCTCCAAAGGGGAATGCCAGCTCTCTAGCAATGGACATCAACCAAACTCAGAACACTAAAATGACAGAAGAATTTCAAACATGGA
>NW_012144411.1:191253-192200 GCF_000956105.1 Propithecus coquereli
AGATAAATTAATCAATCTTACTCAAATCTTACATTTATATTTTATTTTCAATGTCAAGAAGTGGCTTTCTTTTAGAAAAACAATTGTCTTGAATACTGCTTGAACATTTTGTTTGAAAAATTTGAAAATGTGTCACTTTTTTCTTTGACAGTAATATGTACTCACAGCACATGTTTCCTTATATTACAATTTCCACCCCTTATGTGCAGAGGATACATCCCCAAACCTCTAGTGGATGCCTCAAACCTCAGATAGTGCCAAAACCCTAAAACATACTATGTATTTTCTTGTACACGCATACCTATGATAAAGTTCAATTTACAAATTAGGCACAGTAAGAGATTAACAACAATAACCAATAATAAAATGCAACAATTACAACAATATGCCAGCGTCACTACTCTTGCACTTTAAATGAAATAAGGGTTACTGGAACAAAAGCACAGTGATATTGCAGTAAATCTGATAACTGTGATGGCCACTAAGTAACTCATTGGCAGGCACTGTATACACTGTGGATACACCAGACAAAGGGATGACGCACAATGGGGCGAGATGGAGCAGGAAGGTGGAAGCTTACATCATGCAATTCAGAATTGCAGGCAATTTAAAACCTATGAATTGGGTATTTCTGGAACTTTCTATGTAATATTTTTGGACAGCAGTTGATATAGGTAACTGAAAAAGTGGAAAGAGAAACCATAGATAGAGGGAGACTGCTGTCTAGGGTTTTTAAACAGTAATATCATTGAACTGAATACTACTTAATGTTTTAAAACTCTTCATTGATACTAAATATATTGCCTTAAGACGCAAGCCTTTCTAAGAATAATTTAAATATTGCTTCATTCAAGGCATAGAACACTTTGCTGGAGAGGTAGAAAACATTCTCTTTCCTCCATGAGAGATATCAGAATCAAATACCACTGGCAGAATCATATATACCG
>NW_012144411.1:192250-192765 GCF_000956105.1 Propithecus coquereli
TATACCACATCTTGAAGGACATTATCCCAACTGAACAAAGTATTTCTATTAACCTGAAAGCCGTACATGAGTCTTCAAAAGGCCATTAGACAAAAGTATCAGGCCAGCTATTTTAGGTGATGAGGAATATAAACCAGTGAACTATAGGAGCATGAGCTCATTTCTAAACTTCATTTGCTTTAAAATAAATTCCCTGGTCAGAAGCAATGCTTTGTGGATTATCATGATGATAAGTAAGGCATTCTATAAATCCATGATTGGTAATTTTGGCAGAAGCGTTGTGAGAGCGAAAGGCTTATTCATATCCTTAGTTATTGTCTGTTTGAGAACAAAGTACTATCCCTTTGATTATGAAAGTGTTCCAAAGTAATCTACCTGTCATATCTTGGGATTTTTGTTGGCCTCTTTTGTTGACAAGTAGGTACTCAGCAATATCTATAGTTTTGCATTTTTTTGTCTTGTTGGGTAAAAGTTTTATCTTATTGAGCCTATGTATAAACTTTAGCCCTGTCCCC
>NW_012144411.1:194349-195013 GCF_000956105.1 Propithecus coquereli
GTTAGATAAATTAATCAGTCTTACTCAAATCTTACATTTATATTTTATTTTCAATGTCAAGAAGTGGCTTTCTTTTAGAAAAACAATTGTTTTGAATACTGCTTGAACATTTTGTTTGAAAAATTTGAAAATGGGTCACTTTTTTCTTTGACAGTAATATGTACTCATAGCACATGGTTCCTTATATTACAACTTCCACCCCTTATGTGCAGAGGATACATCCCCAAACCTCTAGTGGATGCCTGAAACCTCAGATAGTGCCAAAACCCTAAACATACTATGTATTTTCTTGTACACGCATACCTATGATAAAATTCAATTTACAAATTAGGCACAGTAAGAGATTAACAACAATAACTAATAATAAAATGCAACAATTACAACAATATGCCAGTGTCACTACTCTTGCACTTTAAATGAAATAAGGGTTACTGGAACACAAGCACTGTGATATTGCAGTAAATCTGATAACTGTGATGGCCACTAAGTAACTCATTGGCAGGTACTGTATACACTGTGGATACACCAGACAAAGGGATGACGCACAATGGGGCGAGATGGAGCAGGAAGGTGGGAGCTTACATCATGCAATTCAGAATTGCAGGCAATTTAAAACCTATGAATTGGGTATTTCTGGAACTTTCTATTTAATATTTTTGGACAG
>NW_012144411.1:196464-197467 GCF_000956105.1 Propithecus coquereli
ATTTTATTACTCCACTCATGTATCAATGGGCACTTGGGTTGTTTCTACATCTTTGTGATCATGAATTGTGCCTCTATAAACATTCGAGTTCAAGTGTCTTTTTTATAGAATGTCTTTTCCTCCTTTGAATAAACACCTAGTAGTGGAATTGCTGGAACAAATGGTAGTTATACTTTTAGTTCTTTGAGTTATCTCCATATTACTTTTCATACAGGTTGTACCAGTTTGCAGTCCCACCAAGAGTGTATAAGTGAACCTTTCTCTTCACATCCTTGCTAGCATCTGTTGCTTTGGGATTTTTTGATGAAAGCCATTCTGCACACTCTTTTACTGGATCTACTGACTCATCGTACAGGGTGTGGTCAAATCTCACCTACGAACACCACTTACTGGCTCAGAGACTGAACAGGGCATGTCATTATCCAAAGGAAAATCTAAAGGTAAGAAGCAACAGCTGATCCAGATGGGAAGGAATCAGTGAAAGAACTCTGGAAGTATGAAGAATCAAATGGAAAGCACACACTCCAAAGGGGAACACCAGCTCTCTAGCAATGGACATCAACCAAACTCAGAACACTAAAATGACAGAAGAATTTCAAACATGGATTGTAAGAAAATTCAATGATATGCAAGAAAAAATGAATAGCCAGCACAAAGAAACCACGAAAAAAAATCCAGGACTTGGAAGAAAAATTCACTAAATAAATTGAAATATTAAAGAAAAATCAAACAGAACTTCTGGAAATGAAGAATTTATTCAAGGAATTACAAAACACAGTGGAAAGCCTCAAGAACAGGGTAGATCAAACAGAAGAAAGAATCTCAGTGATTGAAGATAACAACTCTCGATGAAATAAGTCAGTCACAGAGATGCAGAGAAATAAGAGAAAAGAGCAAAGCCTACAAAAAATGTGGGATTATGTGAAGACGCCTAATGTGAGAATCATAGGCATACCTGAGACTGAAGAAGAAAATACACAAGGGTTGGAGAAGCTATTTGAGG
>NW_012144411.1:197517-198413 GCF_000956105.1 Propithecus coquereli
CCCCATTCTCACTCTTCTCAAACAGAATAATGCCCAACCTAGAATCTTGTACCCTGCAAAACTAAGTTTCATATATGAAGGAGAAATAAAGACCTTCTCAGACAAGCAAAGACTGAAGGAATTCATCAAGACAAGACCTGTCCTCCAGGAAGTACTCACAACAGTGTTACACACCGATCAACACAATAGACACTCACTAATGTAAAATCATCCAAAAGCTAGAGGTCAAAGGCCAGATACCACAATGGCCCAAGAGAGAAAACAAATCAACAAAGTTCGACTCAACAGGATGAACAAAATCTTCCCCACTTATCAATTCTCTCAATAAATGTGAATGGCTTGAACTGTCCACTAAAGAGACATAGGCTGGCTGAGTGGATAAATATAAATAATCCAAGTATCTGCTATCTTCAAGAAACACACCTAACACCCAAGGATGCATTCAGACCCAAGGTGAAGGGATGGAAAACAATATTTCAAGCAAACAGAAGCCAAAGGAAAGCTGGTGTGGCAGTTCTGAATTCAGATAACTTAGTCTTCATAACAACAAAAGTAATGAAAGACGAAAATGGTCACTATATAATGGCGAAGGGTACAATTCAACAAGAAGAGATAACAATTCTAACTATTTGTGCAGCTGACTCAGATGCACCCACATTCATGAAGCAAATCCTACTTGATCTAAACAAAATGATAAACAGCAATACCATAATAGCTGGAGCCTTCAACACCCCTCTGACAGAACAGATCCTCCAAACAGAAAATAAACAAAGAAACAATGGACTTACACAGAACTGTAGAACAAATGGGCCTGACTGACATGTACAGAACATTCTACTCAAAAACCACGGATTATATGTTTTTCTCATCAGCTCATGGGACATTCTCTAAGATTG
>NW_012144411.1:198463-199948 GCF_000956105.1 Propithecus coquereli
GGATATAATAGAGGAAAATTTCCCAGGCCTTGCTAAAAATCTAGATATCCAGGTACAAGAAGCTCAAAGGACTCCTGGGAGATTCATTGCAAACAAGAGGACACCACGACACAGTCATCAGACTGACCAAAATAATCACCAAAGAGGCCCACCTATGAACCGTAAGGCTAAAGAAGCAGGTAACCTACAAAGGAAAACCCATCAGAATAACAGCAGACTTCTCAACTGAGACCTTAAAGGAAGAAGAGACTGGGGCCCCATTCTCACTCTTCTCAAACAGAATAATGCCCAACCTAGAATCTTGTACCCTGCAAAACTAAGTTTCGTATATGAAGGAGAAATAAAGACCTTCTCAGAAAAGCAAAGACTGAAGGAATTCATCAAGACAAGATCTGTCCTCCAGGAAGTACTCAAAACAGTGTTACACATAGATCAGCACAATAGACACTCACTAATGTAAAATCATCTAAAAGCTAGAGGTCAAAGGCCACATACCACAATGGCCCAAGAGAGAAAACAAATCAACAAAGTTCAACTCAACAGGATGAACAGAAATCTGCCCCACTTATCAATTCTCTCTATAAATGTGAATGGCTTGAACTGACCACTAAAGAGACATAGGCTGGCTGAGTGGATAAATATAAATAAGCCAAGTATCTGCTATCTTCAGGAAACACACCTAACACACAAGGATGCATTCAGACCCAAGGTGAAGGGATGGGAAACAATATTTCAAGCAAACGGAAGCAAAGGAAAGCTGATGTGGCAGTTCTGAATTCAGATAACTTAGTCTTCATAACAACAAAAGTAATGAAAGACAAAGATGGTCACGATATAATGGTGAAGGGTACAATTCAACAAGAAGAGATAACTATTCTAACTATTTGTGCAGCTGACTCAGGTGCACCCAGATTCGTGAAGCAAATCCTACTTGATCTAAACAAAATGATAAACAGCATTACCATAATAGCTGGAGCCTTCAACACCCCTCTGACAGAACAGAACAGATCCTCCATACAGAAAATAAACAAAGAAACAATGGACTTACATACAACTGCAGAACAAATGGGCCTGACTGACATGTACAGAACATTCTACTCAAAAACCACTGATTATATGTTTTTCTCATCAGCTCATGGGACATTCTCTAAGATTGCCTATATCCTAGGCCACAAAGTGTGTCTCAAAAAATTTTTAAAAATAGAAATTATATGATGCATCTTCTCAGACAACAGTGGAATAAAATTAGAAATCAACTCCAACAGAAATTCTCATCTCTACACAAAGTTATGGAAGCTAAACAACCTTCTGCTGAACAATTATTGCATTAAGGAAGAAATCAAGATGGAAATCAAAAGAGTCTTTGAACTAAATGATAAAGGAGACACAAGTCATCAAAATCTGTGGGACACAGCTAAAACAGTCCTGAGAGGAAAAATCATAGCCATAAATGCCTACATCCAAAAGACAGAAAGATCACAAATA
>NW_012144411.1:201839-202221 GCF_000956105.1 Propithecus coquereli
ATATATAAAGTGATTTTTTTCTCCTTTTTCACTAGCTAAAATGGTTTACTGAACACCTACTATGTGTCAAGGACTCGTCACTGGTCTCTGCCTTGAAGAGATTATAGTCAAATAAAGGAAAACACTGCAAAGGAATTCTAAAAAAAATTTTAGAAGCACAGAGAATGAGGATTTTCCATAGCAATTTTAAAGTATCATTGTATTTTGTGTAGAGTTTTAAGCTTGCTTAGTTTTGTGAGCATATAGCTCACACAATGTGGGCTACTGGAAACCATCCATAGGCCTGCGTTAAATGATATTATCCATCAAAGATGTAGGAGGTGGATTGCATTCTGCAAGTTAACTCACAACTCAATCTAGGAAACTATTGAAAAGGCTCAGA
>NW_012144411.1:202271-205951 GCF_000956105.1 Propithecus coquereli
GTGAAAACAACCTTTATGATGATCCACTTCCACTTAATGAATAGTAAATATATTTTCTCTTCCTTATCATTTTCTTAATAACATTTTCTTTTCTCTAGCTTACTTTATAGTAAAAATAAAGTATATAATACATCTAACATGCAAAATATGTGTGACTTCATATGTTATTGGCAATGCTTCTGGTCAACAGTAGGATATTAGTAGTTAAGTTTTGGGGGAGTAAAAAGTTGTACATGGATTTTCAACTGTGTGGGAAACCAGTGCCCCTAACCCCTGCATTGTTCGGGGAGTGGGGGAGAGATCTTCAACAGCATAAAATAGTTGCTGACTTAGTATTTTTATTATCACATAATATAAAGTTATCACCATATAAGCAATTTATGTGTTTTGAACACCAAGAATAATGCATTCCAACAACAAATTATTTTAAGCTTTCTTGAAACTATTTTAAAACAATAAATGGTTAGACTCAGTTTAAAAATTGACTGACAATTTTGAACTAATTTGGCATCAGTTTCTTCTCAGAATATTTTTTGGGGCCTGTATTATAAAACACATTTATGAATTATAGGAATCAAGCATAAACATTACAACCCTGTATAAAATTAGTTTTTAATTTGTTAATGACTTTAAATATAAAATAATACTGAAAACAACTGAATAATAACTAGTAACTGAATTCACTATTAACAAAATGGTATAACAGTTGATGTGGTATAAAATAAATGCTATAAACTGATTAATGTGATGATATTTAGGGTTATGATATATAAAGTGATTTTTTTCTCCTTTTTCACTAGCTAAAATGGTTTACTGAACACCTACTATGTGTCAAGGACTCGTCACTGGTCTCTGCCTTGGAGAGATTATAGTCAAATAAAGGAAAACACTGCAAAGGAATTCTAAAAAAAATTTTAGAAGCACAGAGAATGGAGATTTTCCATAGCAATTTTAAAGTATCATTGTATTTTGTGTAGAGTTTTGAGCTTGCTTAGTTTTGTGAGCATATAGCTCACACAATGTGGGCTACTGGAAACCATCCATAGGCCTGTGTTAAATGATATTATCCATCAAAGATGTAGGAGGTGGATTGCATTCTGCAAGTTAACTCACAACTCAATCTAGGAAACTATTGAAAAGGCTCAGAGGGAGCTGACCTCACACCCTTGAATTGAGAAAACATGGCCTGCATTAGGCAAAGTGGAAAATCATATACATCAGTTTATAGATTTTTGGCTGAAGTTAGAAAAATTGTTTCATGCAATATGTTTACCTGGCATATAGAGAAATAGCATTTTGAAGAAATTTACTAAATGCTTCAGAATTTTTTAAATGTTTGTATTTAAATTTGACATTTTTAACACTCTCTAAAAGCAAAAATTAGTTGAACTGGACTTGCTTAATGCACATATCAAGTCATAAAAAAAAAATTGAAAACTACTAGTTTCATATTAAGTCTATGAAAATAAACCTGCATTAATTAAATGCTTAACTAAGATTGGACCAAGTTTAACAAAATCTTTCCAAACATTTGCAAAACTTTTTACAATCTTCCTTACCTGTGGGATTGGTAGTAAAATCTGATACCAGGGATAGCTTTTCAAATAGATTTCAAAAATAATAAGCCTTGTCAGTGTTCCATTTGAATCATTAACTGTATATGGTCCCTTCCCAAATTTACCAAAGGCTTCCTCGCACACTTGTGGTTACCCCATTACCTCCTACTGCTAAATGTATTCCCACCCCAATATACCTATCTGCCTATTGCAAAATACCTTGAGTTTCCTGGGAAATGAATTTAAAAGAATAAAAGTAGTTTCAGGACTTTTGTTTCTGTCTATTGCCAGTATTCCATTTTTACTCACATGTGATTTTTTTCAGATATTAGAAGAGAAAATAAAAGTGAATTCAGCATCGGAAAACCTGTAGGTCTGACTGTAGATAATTATGTGACATGGAAAGACTTGAATAAGAGTCACAGGCTTTCAATATTATGTTTGTAAACAGAAAGAGATTGACTGGAACTCAGAGATGGCAAACAGGTTTCACCTTGAGCAATAATTTTAATCAATTGGTAGTAGATGTCTGGAATTCCAGTTTGAGAAAGATTCTGACAATAAATGCATCCAGAATAAGAATCCCAAGACCCGATATGGATGAATGTCATGGACCATGGGCTCACGATACTTGTGACAATGTTGCCATGTAGTTGCCATCTCTACCCAAGATAATGTGTTAGGTGGTTTCCAGCTCTAACAGTCTATAATTCACTTCTTCCTCTCTCCTAAATTACTTCTATCACCAGAAGAAAAAAGTCAATTCTTATTTTCACAACTGGGGAAATTACTGTCAAAGTAAATTTTGAAAGTTATACAGGTACCCTTTGTACCCCTTCTTAAATGGACTTTTAGTGATAATGTTTATACTTAAATAGAAGAGTGAACTGGTTATAAAAAATAAAATAAAATAACAGAAGAATAAAAGGATTTACCAATACATGTGCTCAGACATTACTTCGAATTTCCATAATAAGATGTCAGTTTCTTCCACAACCATTTAAACATGGCCCTGCTAACCAAAACTATTTCGTCTTGCTATAAAGGATAGCTTTTGCCTAAGTAAGGGAAGCATGATAGAGTTACTGAAAATAACATAAAAATCATTGTATCTTTTACTGAAGTCTTAAATCTTGGCTAATCTGTGGATATTTATTAAAGAAAAGTTATTTTGTCACACCCTTGCTAATATGGGGTCCTCAGATTCAAGTTTGGAAAACACTGATATACGAAGCAAAAATTGATTCCATGAAAATAATACTAACATTAATTCTGATACTAATATAATAGTAAGAGTAACATTGATAATATCTAACATTTAAATTTACTTTGTGACACTGTGCTAAGGGATTTGTAAGAATGAATTCATATAATTATCACAATAGCCTAATTATGGATTATCATAATTTGAGATATTGACACAGTTATGATTTGTCTAAGATTGTTCAGATGTTTTGGGTTCATGATTCAAACACAGGCAATCTGGCTCTGTAACAATGTCTTTAATTGGAAATTGCCACAGCAAAATAAAAGTCTCTTATTTATAACTTCCAAGTATTTATTAGATTATCATTAGAATAAAAACACAAAATTGAAGAACTCGTGGATCTAGGTTTATTCCCTCGTTCAACAAATATTTTTTGAGTGCCTACATGTACCAGTAACTAATATAGGTGCCACAAATGCAATGATGGGAAAAGATTCAAGATCCCTCATTTCGTAGAACCTAGAGTCTAATGCACTTTTGGACATAGATGCCAAACCAAGACTTGTGCTATGCAGGTAAGGAACATTATAATAATTATAACATGGTAGAGCATGGTGAAATGACCTGGTATACAATAAGCTACACAGTCATAGCTTAATCATACAAAAATTGCAGTTCAAGGAACTTAAATTAATGAAGAAAAGAACGCACAAAACTCTCAAGAGAGAGTTCCCCTTCAGGATTAGCTAACATTTTCCGATCGCTAAACATATCAGCATCCTAGAAAGAAGCAACTGGAATTCCATTTAACAAAGTACAAATAAAAGGCAACCCAGAGATAGAGAGGCAGATTAACAATCTCAGTTGTTTGCTAGTCTGTAATTTGCTGTCCTCATTCAATTCCTGAATTGAGTGTT
>NW_012144411.1:206406-208573 GCF_000956105.1 Propithecus coquereli
TATATATATCTTTCCTTTGAAATAGGATTTGATTTAGGAAAAAATATACAGCAAGTATTAAAAACAGATGATTTTTTGAGCATACTGATTGGACCATTAATTAGTTTTCTTTTCAGCTCTTCCGTAATCACTCATGACATGTCATTCACTGGCACAGTGCTACTCTGCCATTTTCAGTGACCCAAAACTAACCTTTCCCAAAGAAGCTTAGAAATCTCTACTTTTTCCCCTTTGGGAAAGTTGGAGGTCAGCTTAAAGGTTGCTTTTGTAGAAAAGAGTTAAAATTCCACTAGCTAAATCTCCTGAGGGATTACATAACTCAAAACAAAGGAAGTGAAATGCTCAGTTTACCAAAGTATGCGGAATGACAGAAAAAGCATCTGTCTAGAGAGAATTCCATCTCCACAATTCTAGTGCACCTCCTTGTTGCTGGCTGGTGTGCTGAACGCCTTGCTCTAGCCTTTAACCCACCCGGGCTGGGAGCAGCCTAACTGAGAGCCCAGGCTGCACAAAGGTTCCTTGAAAGCTGGCTGAGACAGAGTGTAAATCTCTACTTCAGCCCACCAAGATGACACCATTCCTTCTTCCAAATCTCAGAATCCCAATCCAACCTAGGAGATGAGTAGGAATATAAATTAAAACTCCTTCATGCTGAAGCTCTTTCCTTTATGGTTCTTATTCCCACAGATGAATTAAATTTTTACTATTCAGGAAGAACATTCTTTTCTAGAAACATACTCATGTAACAAAGTTCAAGTCCCATTTCTCCTTCGTTTGATCTTCATGGTCTCTATTTAATGTCCACTGTCCTCTCTGACCACTTGGGTAAGTTTAGGTTCCCGGAACACCTGGGGACTCTTTGCCTTTGTGTTTACCTTCAAGGTTGAAGTCATGGAAAGCCCGTCACACAGATTCTTCCTGAACATGTTGGCTCATTTATTTCAAAGGTTCCATATTCCCTGGGAAGTTGTTCTTTCCAAAGTCAATTTTAAGGTTAAGCAAATATTAGTGCATCTAGCAGTATGTCCCATATGCTTCCTTCTTTAATTTCTTTTACATGCAAAATTCTAAGACAATGTCATGAGTTCTTTACAGAAAAGTTGCTCTGCACTTCTACAAGTCGACTTTTTTCTTTTAAATGTATTTGTCCATGTGCCACAATGAATGGATGTTAAAGATACATTTAGAAAACTATAATTGATGAGAGCACAATTCCAGATTTATTATATCCCTTATAATAACATAAGAACTGAAAGCTCTGTATCTTTTTTCTATTACACACACACACACACACACACACACACGCACACACATGCACAAAATGGTTGTAAGTGTTTATGAAAACAGAATAGTGTAGAGAACTTTGTGTCCATCACCAACTCCATTGAAACCTCTGTGGGACTGCATTCCATACACTTGGTTTATCTGCCCTCTAACTGCATTGTGGGCAAATAGACCTAGTGCTTTTCAGTTGACAATAATAGGTATATTCACTGAAAAAAGGGATTTTCTTTATTAAAAGTTACTTGATGCTTTATTTTGAAATGTACCATAGATTATTGCATTTTGGAATTAAGGTCTCTGATGAAAA
This sequence comes from Propithecus coquereli, assembly GCF_000956105.1. Lineage (NCBI taxonomy): Eukaryota > Metazoa > Chordata > Mammalia > Primates > Indriidae > Propithecus > Propithecus coquereli. The sequence goes on from NW_012144411.1 coordinate 207,998, forward strand.
TTAGTTGATAATCTAATTCCTTTGTCTGTTTAATTTTGTGAAATGATAATATCCAGAATAGTATTTAATGATTCTAAAATATGAAGAATGCTGCTTGTTACAGTGAATATTTGACTTCTTAAGGTCAATGGCTTTTACACTAGAAGAAAATATATACACACATGTATATGTATAGAATAAATAGATGCGTATACTTATATAATATATCCATATGCATAAATTTATATATAACTAAAGCACATATTTCTATCAATTTAATTTATAGTTACATAAACATGTTTATGTCATTTGATAAATTTGTTGGATATGATCTTAGTAACAATATTTTTCATTATATATTTTTACACACACAAGACTGCTCAAAATTGAAATGCTTTTAATATTTAAAGATAGATGGCCTAGGTTAAGTCATTATACTGCTATTTGCCAATTTTCCTTTGTCATTCCTGAGCCTTATTTATTAGTGCCACATATTGAAATGTTGTAACCATTTACCTCCTATAGATTAAAAAGGTTCCTTCCCTATGTGGTTGCCGAAGGCCCTAAATTAGATACTACCTGGGAAAAGAATTTATA
>NW_012144411.1:209332-231592 GCF_000956105.1 Propithecus coquereli
CCAACACAAATAAATAATAAATGTTGGAGGTGACAGATATCTCAATTACCCAGAGTTGATCATTACATATTATATGATTGTATCAAAATACCACATGTACTCCATAAAATGTACAACTATTACATATCCATAAAAATTAACAAAAATAGAACAAAGCAAAAACAAATAAATAATATTTACTGTAATGGACTTAATGTTTATTATGTTCCCCCAAAATACATATGTTGAAATCCTAATCCCTAGTATGATGGTATTTGGTGGTGGTACCTCTTTGGGAGGTAATTAGGTCAGAAATAGAGCCCTCATGAATGAGATTAGTGCCCTTATAAAGGGACCCCAGAGAGGTCTCTCACCCTCTGTGAGGGCACAGCAAGAAGATGGCCATCTATGAATCAGCGAACAGGCCCTCACCAGACATGAATTCTTCTGGTGTCTTAATCTTGAACTTCCCATCCTTCGCAATAATGAGAAATGCGTGTTTGTTGTTTAAATCACTCAGTCTATAGTATTGTGTTATAACAGCCTGAATGAAAACACTGATGTTTTTCTTGTTTGTTTGATCTCTCTACTATGATACCAGTTTCTGAAGCATTGAAACGTTTGAGAAGCAGCACATCCATTAGTGCTTTTACAGCAAAATGTTAGCTCAACCATATTTTAAACAAAGGAAAAAATGTAGTTATTAATACCAATAAATAAATTATATGTGTTTTAAAGATCTTGAAGGGAAATAAACTACAAATAATAGAAGACTTGCTGATCAATTGACTCAAGTGCATTCTTTTTTACTGAACCTAGTAAATAAAATATTATGTGTCTTTGAGAAATCCACAATTTTTACTATTGGTCTTTTAGTAGTCCCTGAAGTCACACAGCAGAAGGCAGGCATGGGCAACCTGAAAGGTAGAATTACTTACCTAATTTATCTACTAGTAAAGGAGTTTGGGGCATCAAATCAAACTAGACATTTGTTATGCTATATGAACTAATACAAATAAAATTGCTCTGCTACTGGTAGCAATAAACCAGGAGTCAGCTTTCCTTTTACTTTTCTCTAATATTCCTCAGGCCAGTCCATGTTTTCACCATTTCCTCTTGCAGTAAGAACTGCCACATTATGCCTAAGCATAAAATTGAGAATCAAACTGATTATTTTGCTTAGCTTTCCTCGAGTTTTCTCCCAAGTCAATGACTCAATTTAGTTCTATGCACAATGCCTAATCAATCATGTTTCCCTTTGGTTTTACTTCTTTCTATTGCATAACAAAATATTAAATGGTAAGGTTCTTACATGAGTACAGTATTATTTTAAGATTTTATATGACCATAAGTGAGGAAATTCAAATTTATGATTCCCTCAGTAAACACAAACTGACTGTATTTGGACAATCCCTATGTACCAGAACAGCTTCTATATATAGAGGTTTCAGAGAGTCACATTTTCATACTTTGGAAACTTCAAAAATCAATTCTTATGCTAAAATGATAACTATTATGCTATTTTTGTTTGTTTTAATCATCATCAGCAAAATATTGTTCACTTTCCAAAATATTTGGACTGTGATCCATTACAGATTTAAGGTCAAGGTTGAAGGCTATTACGATGAATTGAATTACTTATTACTATTAGGTCATTTCATCTGGCCTGGTGATTAGTGTGCTAACCTGGATCTGTCATTGCCTGAACAAATCCCAAAAACAGAGAACCAACATGAGAGCCTTATTTACGAAGAATCGTTACTCTCTGTGTTCCGGTCATGGATTTATGGCATCCAATGTGTCTACCCTCTATCAATTTTTGATGAGATACACAGAATAAATACTTTTTCAGATTCCCTTCTTATTCTTCAAATCCATTAATTATTTTTGGAGTTTGTATCCTCTATAGGAGTCATTTCAGCACTTCCTATTTCTGATGCTGACGGTTGCACATGATGCTAACTTGACTTGCAGTATCTCATATTTTCCAGATTTGCAGCTGTGAAGGGCTGGTTTTCAGGTTAGGTCTTGCAGTTCCTCACCTCGGTAACTTTGTCATTATGTACAATGACCTACTCACTCAGAGTAAGCACATTAATGTGAGGTCCTCATAAATTTGTGAAGCCTTTTCTAAGACTTCTGAGGTCAGCCCTCCCCCTTTCTTCTCTTGGGCTCAAACTCTTCTTCTCCCTTTAGCACTCTGCCCTATCAAAACACATTTCATGAAAAGGTCTGGTTAACTCATCACACTCTGATTTATAAATCTTGGTGTATTGTCATTCCCAGGTGCATTTGAACTTTAACCCCAGACAAGGAAACTTAAATCAAAAGAATGACTCTGTAACTAACTTCAATAATTTATAGTTTCTGTGAGCAGGTAAGAGATGAATTTGGGAAGTTAAATGGTAAGTTTCTGTTTACCCCTAAAACTATATATTCATAAATACTTACTTTAACTCTGTCATAAGGACCTTTCAGATATAAAATAATTAACATATTTTTCTGTCTCTGTAATAGAAATATTAAAATCTCTCCCTGAGAACTCATAAGAAATCATGAAGGGAATTAAAGAGCTTTATATAATGATCAAGTCAGAGTGAATGAAAGGGCATGCTCCCAAATTTGAATTTGTTTTTGAAGCCTAAGAGTCTTAAAATTCACATGCTCCACTTCACAAAATCCTAGGTGACTATGCTCCTTATTTTATAATTTCCCCCCTAGTAAGAAATAGTAAGGCATTAAACTAAAGGTGGATATCTTGGTATCCATTCCCAGGGAGGCTCCCTGCTGGATCTGTTTTCTGCTTGGATGACTCAGTAGAGTAACACAGAAGGGGGTCTCTTTAAATTGGATGTTGTAGAGAGCTACAGAGTCCAGGTATTAATTTGTTGGTCTCTCAATGTGTCTGTCTCTGAGAAATCTGAAAAAAAGAGATCACAGAGACTTCACTACAAGTTATCTGTATGTCTTCTGTTACTGATGTTGTTTCCATAGGTTGGACAGCCTAGAGAGTTGTAGGAATCAACAGTGTTGTCTGTGGCAAGAAGCAATGAAACGTGGCATCGCATATTAGGAAGAACACTTGGCGAGCTCCTATAAGAGCATTCTTGCCGAACAGCTTCCATTCTAGAGGCAAAAATGTGGTCCAATTTCCCTAGAAGGAAAATTAGTTATCCAATTAGGGAAAGCCCATTATTCTTGGTGTAGGGAAGTTGTCAAGTAGAAGGACTTCCAAATAAAAACAGCTTTCCCCCAATCTATGGGAAAATCAGTCATCACCATTTACTGTTTCTGTGACCATGAAGTAGCTATTTAACAGCCTAAAGACTCAGCTTTCTCCACTATAATAGTGGGATAATAGTAATATCACCTATCTCATAAGATGGTTGTGAAAATTAAATGGAGCAATATTTGAATACCTCCCGCACATTTTAAACATTCAACATTATTCTTGTTGCTGTTGTTGTCATCTTATAATCCTTATCTCCAAGGATAATAAATTGGCAAAGCATCAATTACAACAACTGCCTTGAAGGAGAGAGATCAAGAGGGTGAAACTTTTTTTTTTTTTTTTTTACATCACAAGGGCAAATATAAAGCTGTGTCATTAGTTCAAGTTTAAGCTAAGACTGCTCCAAATTTCCACACATTGAATGTTGAAACCATACTTGACTTTGGCATCAGGCAATGTCATTTAATATGTCCATATGGCTCTGCATGCCGTTAAGCATGCACTGTGTATTATTTTATGATGTTTGAGTTGGACTCATACATTTTGGGTGCACGTATTTGTGTTTTTTCAGATTCTTGTGAAAAGCTGGAGGAACCTGTTTCCAATTTCATGACCGTTTATCACTAATCTAAAATGACTGCAGCATTACCTACAGACCTACAGACAGGAAGCGCTAAGAATTGGATCCATCATATATTTGCACAGAAGCTCTGTTAAATCAGTTTTATGCTTACGTAGATGAAAGTGACAGTATGGTGGGAAAGAGGACAAAGTGTTCTACTTAGCTATAGAATTAAGAAAAACTTCTTAATTTATTTAATGCAACAAAAGGTAAAGGAACAATGATGTTGGTACTCCAGCAATGGCTTGATCACTGGAAACTTACTGTCTCTTTAAGTTTCTAATAGTCCCTTTAGAATCACCCTCACCTGTAGTTTTCATTCATGAACAGATTTAATAGAAAGAAAGCCAAATCATGGTTTTCCACTTGGGATAGTACTCTTAATCAGGCATAAAGTGCACTTTTCCTGGAAAATCTTCAAACAAGTTTGGAAATATTACAGCTGTGAAGTAATTAAAGTACTTGGATTTTCTAAAGCAATTTATGTGAATGTAATCACAAATGTCATCATGTTAGGGTACATCTAATGCTCAAAAACAGCTTGTGGTATCCTGGAAGATTCTTCCTTATAAACAAATGATCTGTAGTAGTAAAGGAAACTTTCTTATTTAATGATATTTTCATTCTCAAAGATATTTGACACAAATCTACATAAATGATGTTATATGTAAAGCAACTCATTTTTAAGATTAGTTTAATTACTGTTTAAATATAGTCTTAATTAATATTATTTTACAAATTAATTTTATTTTCAAATTCTCAAGGTCTACAATAAGATACTTTCAGCAATTTAGCTTTCTCAATTAAAAAATGACTCATATAAAGATGTTCATAGTATCATTATGTAAACTATTTAATAGCAAATAAAACTTTAGAAAATAATTGAAAACTATAGAGTATACACTAATTGGAATACTATGTAGTTGATAAAATGTTTATACAAATTAATGAGAAAGGAAAAATTCTTGTCCTAAAAGGACAATTGAAAACACAGGCTACAAATTTTACTCTATCTAATAATAAATCGTTACATTAAAAAATTTGGAAGTGATGCATTTAATGCTATTTCTCTGGTGAAATAAAATAATTCCCCTATATAAAATGCTTCAGTGCCATTCTATGTCTCTTAAAACAAATTCTATATTGTTAATTATTCTTCCTTCATTTTCTAAACTCTGGTCACATTGACCTTCTTTCAAAAGTTCCTTTTTGTTTCACAAATCCCATTTCAACTCTTCCTTCTGCCTTGAACGTTTTCTTCACTTCAGCTGACCCTGACTTCCTTGAATAGTTAGCTTCTAATGACTCTAAAATATTAGTTGATACCTCATTTCTCTGGTAGGCTTTTCTAGTTCAACTAGGTAGGTAAGGTTGCCCTGGTATATATTCTCATGTCCCCTTGAGATTTTCTTTCATATCTCTTTCAACAATTACAATTAATTATTTGGGTATTTAATGCCACGCTCCCATAGTAGAATACATATTTTCTATGAAATCAGAGACCACAGATATTACCACAACTTAGCAGAGTGTCTGATTCACAGTGGATACTCCATACTTTTTTGTTTGTTTGAATAAAAATTGTGCTTGTGGTAATGATGCAGTAACTTACATCAGACAAACACTCCTGCAGAAAAAATTACAAACATTGAATGAATATATTTACATGCACACACAAACATATGTACACACACACACACACACACACACACACACACACACACACACCACCCCTGAAGGCAAATGAGAAGCAAGCAGAAACTGGTGAGTAGTAAAAAAGTTGGGGAAGAGAACTGCTCTTGTCTATTTTTTCACGGTTACAATTCTCCTCCTGAGGGAAGTTTCAGTCCCCACTGGGAAGGCCAAATCTTTGACAGAAATCTGTTCACGTACCAGCCTGAGGAATCAGAGGAAAGACTTCTGGGCTTCCACAGAAGTTAGAAAGGGATGGGGAAAATCCCAGGGGAGAGCAACAGAAGCTGAGCCTAAATTTCTGGTTGGTCCCTGAGCCATGCATGCACAGGACAGTCTCGAAACAGCACAGCTAAGGTTAAAAAAGGCAACATAAGTTTAGCTGCTACACACTGTAGAGGAGTACAATTTGGAGTTCAAGTTCAGCTAAGTTAATTGCCTGCTAAAACAAAAAATCAACACTATTTTGGCCTGGGATTTATATTCATTACACACAAATATGTCTGAAGCAGCAGTATATGTGTTGATACATGAGAGATTTGTATGAGTTGGGAGACGAACAGAATAAAATGTGTTTTTGTCATAAAGAAGAAAAGCATGTGTGACTGTCAAATCCTTGGAAAACTTGGCACATTTTGAGACACACTGAAGACCAATGTGGCTGATGCGTGGTAGTGAGAGGGAGAGAGAGGTTGGTATGAGAAGGCCCTGGTGTTGAATAGGGTGCAAATAATCTGAGATCTTTTATGACATGTTATCTTATATGACATGTTACTTACTCTTACTTTGTTCCAAGCAATCACAGAAGACTTCAAAGGATTTTAATCAGTATAATGGTACTTTTTAAAACATCATCTTGGCTATAGACTATAAAAAGTATTGCTGGTGGGAAGAAGTAGATAAAGAAAAAACAGCATATCTTGATATCTTCCAGCCATACTTAGATGTGAAGTGGTAGTTAGTAAGGCAGAATAGAATACAAAGATTGACACCCAGGTTAATGTCATAATAACTGGTAGTTCCATTTACCAAGATAAGTAAAATTATAAGTGGATAAAATTTGGGGAAATAGTAAGAATTGAATATATAGCATGTTGATGATGTCACTGGAATATATTGGCCAGGAGTTCAGACAAGAATTATGGCTTAGCAGTATAAGTTTGGAAGTCATCACTCTGGAAATGGTATTTGAAGCCATGAAAGTAGAAGAGTGTGTGATGAGAAAGGGTAAAGTGAGACACAGAGTGGATGAGGAATAATCTCTCAGTAGCTTCTTCATTTAAAGACTGAGTAGAGAAGAGCCAACACGGAAACAAAGAATTAGGAGCTTCCAGGGAGAAAAAGAGAGGGCCAGCAAGGTGTAGTGTCACAAAAGCTAGGGAAGACCCAAGACCCAATTTCATGAAGGAGGAAGGAGTGAGGGTAGAGTAAATGGTTGAACTAACCCTTCTATAGATGATGATCATAAAGTCTTGACAACATTTTTTTAAATTTAAAGGCACTAAAGGGCAGGCAAATGCAAGAAGTCCATCCATAAAAGGCAAGAACTGAACCTGTTGAAAATGGGAGATAGGCTTAAGGTAGTCCATTATACTCTGATTACTTTGTGTATATCTGAAATTTCCAGTAATGTGTATATTTGTATGTGTTTATATATTACTTTTAAAGATAGAATTATCCCAAGCATGTTTATAAACTGATTGAATCAATCCCTAGAGCTACAGTCCCCAACCTTTTTTGTACCAGGGACCAGTTTTATGGAAGACAATTTTTCCATAGTTGTGGGGGGGGTGGTTTTGGGATGACTGAAGTGCATTACATTTATTGTGCCTTTCAACCTCTTCACTAATGATAATCTGTAGTTGCAGCCACTTCCCAGCGCCAGTATCACTGCATCAGCTCCACCTCAGATCATCAGGCATTAGATTCCCATAAGGAGTGTGCAATCTAGATCGCTCACATGAGCAGTTTAGAGTATGGTTCATGCTCCTATGAGAATCTAATGCTGCTGCTGATCTGACAGGAGGTGGAACTCAGGCAGTGATGCGAGCCATGGGGAGCAGCTGGAAGTACAGATGAAGCTTCCCTTACTCATTAGCTGCTCACCTCTTGCTATGTAGCCTGGTTCCTAACGGGCCGTGAGCCAGCACTGGTCCGTGGCCCAGGGGTTGGGGACCACAGCCGTAGAGCATTGAGTTGAGGATATAGAATGAATGGTGAGTAATGGACATTCCCTGAATAGCAGGGGTGCTAACCAATTGGATTTCACCACTCAATGGTACATAATACTTATGAAACCACCATATTTCTATTTACATTAAATTTCCAAACTGTAGATGCCACATATCAGCCCAGTATCTAAGAGGAGCCTATAAAATAGAGTTAAAATAATAATAGCAAGAACATAAGCCAGTTTGATGTAGTGGACAATGCAAACGGTCAGGATTTCAGAGGTTTTCCATAATTCCTTTAAAATAAATGTTTACAGAAGACCATCATAATGTTTAAAAGGACAGACTTCAGACTCAAGCACTAATAGCTCTATCCCTTAGTTTCACTTGAGCAAATTATTCAACCTCTCTAAGTCTTAATTTGTTTATCTCTAAAATGGTGATTATCCTAGTGCTTATCCTATCTAAATTAGTAACCATAGTGTTTAATACGTATTTTAATGATCATGAAGATGACAGATAACAATATCTCTGAAACAAAATTAGGAACTAAGAAGAATACACTGCAAAATGTACTCACACACACACACACACACACACACACACACACATGTACACAGAGAACATTGGGAGTAGAAATATAGGCATAAATAGCACTGAAATAAAGACTCAATTAAAGTAGCTAATATTTTCCCCATGAGTTTAAAAATAATAACAATGTCTAGTTAATAAAAATATTTTATGAATTCGATGACATTTAATTTGAACTGTATATTCATAATAATTAAGAAGTTGACCTCTGAAGATAATTTGCTTGGATTTAATTCTTAGGTCTACCATTTACTTCTTGTGAAACCGTGGGATATTTATGAAACTTTGTGCCTCAGTTCTCTAAATTCTAATGTGGCACGTATTAGGAAGATGTTCAACAATCCCATTCTTTTTTGTAAACTACATCTTGTAGTTTCTCTTTCAGCTAACTTCAGGTAACACCACTGTGTTCCTGCCGGAGGAGGGTGATTTGCAGTGATGTGTGCCCCTTTTAGGTCTGCCCATATAATTTGACTTGGTCTTTGTTCTCTCAATTTGCTTCTTGGCCATTTGAAGCAGAGTTGGAAAGATCCAGCATCCTTGATCACCACATGGAAGGCTGCCTCCTGAAAACCCAACTAAATGTGCCATGGATCAGAAATAGACCCTTGTTATCTTAAGCCGCTGAGATTCAATGGGTGCTTTTTACAGCACTAGCTATAATTTCCCTAAATAATACTACAGCACTTAGAGCGGTGGCTTCCTTGCACATGGTGTTCAACAATTGCTAGCATTTAAAAATACTGCTGGACATTTCAGGGGGTCAAATGTCAGAAAGTGAATTGATTATGGAAAAGACAGTCCAAATATCCCAAAGATTTCTTAGTTATAAAAACAAAATTTGACTTTAAAACCAAGTGTGGAGAATATCATGTCCTTTGTTAACATCTAATATGAGTAGCAGATTATGTTTATTCAAACAGGATTCCAACCACATTTAGAGAGGTAAGCTAACAAGCTAGCATTATTAGATAAATGATGTTATTGCCTCTATTTGATTCTCTGCTTGGTGACATATTACCTACTATGTGGATTATTCTCAGTTAAGTGGCATTATAGACATTGTTTCCTATTCATTCACTCATTTTCTCTTTCTCTAGGTAGAAAGAATATGGTTTCCATATATTTTTATAAGCACTGCAAATTGTATTGCATGCATGTATGTTAGAAAAATATGAAAATATATTAAAACACTAAAAAATTTTCTTGTTTGTAAAACATTTAAAGAACACATGTCATGGTGTAACATTAGATATTTAAAAATAAAAGTAAGTACTCCATTTGATACCATGTAGCATCTTTCAAAGCACCATACAAATTTTAAATAAATAGCTTGGGAAGAAACTTTCAACTAGTTCAGGGCTACATAAATACATATATTTTTTCCATATGGGAAGAAATTATCTCCATTACAGTCATTTTATTGTTCATTGCAGAAGGTTATGTGAAGCAGATTGCATTGAACTTTTTTATTTCCTTTAGAAAACCAAACCTGAAGTTTTTTTCCTGAAGGAATTGAATATACATTTAGCACATTCACTGAACCCTCTTACAGGCATTTTTTAACCAGAGCCAACAACTGTGGACCTCTCTTAATTGCTCACTGACTACAGGGTGTGTGTTAACAGGAGACACACAGAAGCCATAAGGGAAATCAGCCCCAGCTGCCCATGACCTTGATATTCAGATATCCATATTTCCATATCCTTTCCCAAAGCAGAGGTGCATGAAAAACTTCTCGTCCTCATGTGTTTTTATTTTTATTCATGGAAGCACCTAAACTAGTAACAGAATCTTATAGTGATGTTCAGGTAATCACCAACTTCCTCATTAAAAGGGATCCCTTCTAATGTTATAAGTATTTCCATTCCCTTTTAGGTCAGGTCTTTTTCTCCAAGCAGAAAATGTTGGAAGTATTCTAAACACATACAAAAAACTATCCTGTGTAATTTTACTTCAAAATCTCTGAGTAAAGCAATTTTTTTTATGACATCCCTTTACCTCAATATGTTTTTTTTTTTCCAATTCTTTTCAACAAAGATTAATAATACTGATAGAACAAAAACCAAACCTCAGGACCAGTATTGAATTGCCTTTATATTTTTACCAAATCCATGTCTTGGGCACTGTATAAAATCCCAGGTATCATTTGTTAAATTTTCTCCCTTTTTGAGTGTGAGTGTCCTTTATATTTGGGCACTGTATTAGGTACAAGATATGCAAATGTGAAGACAGAGCCCTGACATTTGTGGAGCTCACAAATGAATTAAGAAAAAAATGATGAGCAGATCCGGGATTAATAATTTTTTGATTAATAACCAATGATTAATAATATCATTTGATGAAAGTTTTAAATATATAGACACGTAGATATATTTTACCATCTGGAAAGAGGGTGTAAGATGTCAGAAAATAGGATGATTCTTGAGATCCCGGTATCAAAGATAGAGAACAGAAAGGCATTATAGTTAGAGGTGAAACAGCACATGCAAATGCATGGCAAGACAAGTAGAATGACCCTCAGAATCCTGAAGTCACTATGGTTGGGGTTGGTTTAGAGTAAACAAAGCATATGGTACATACAATGGGAGATAGGAAGGGGGTCTTACGTGACTGATAAGCATTCAAATGTACACAAAAAGGGATTCTCCTGAATGATTCATATCCATCCTGCTTTTATATGAATGAAAAAGAAAAAGAAAAACCACACCAATCTTTTTTTTTTTTTCACATCAATCTTTTTTTGGAGATGATCTATTCTAGAAAAAGGCAGGAATAAAGCAGAGAAGCAACTCATTTTGATAAAATAATCCAGGAAGGAAATATTGGACTAGATAGAGGAGAAATGGCATCCATTCCTGAGAATGAGTGAGAGAGACAAACCAATACTTCCATTTTTTTTTTTTCTATTCCTCTTTTCATTTATCTGGGATCATGATAACATAGAGGGATCATTTGAGTAAATTGCTTTTAATTCCTTACTAATTAGTTGCAGGTATGACTTGTTTTCATCAGTGACTTCCTATACTTAGATTGCCATTGATGAGCCATACCTGCTTGAAACCACAAAGGTGCTGAACCACCTAGGCCTCATCCACGTCCTCCTTGGGACCCCAAAGTGCACTAAGAAATATGGCCACTCAAAACTCCTCCCATATATTCAATTTATTAACTTTAGTCTGTAAAATAAAGCAGCCTAGGATAAATATAATTTGCTTATATTAGTCTAGGATTATTTTATAAGAAAATAGAATAAAAATTAATTATGGCCATAGTTAAATGTGGTCTCTGGGAAAGATAACTGAAGCGTCCTTTCACATATTGGCTTAATAAACCTTCCCAGGCCGAGTTCATTTCCAGTCACTCAGCAGCTTCCTCCTCACAGCCAAATCAAAAATTGCAAGGCTCAGTGGCTGTGACAGTCCATGGAACAAGTATGGTGAGCAGTACAGCTGCAGAAACCACAATGTACGCCGATAAAGGAGTTATTTGCTCAGTAATCTTTCAGAAGATAAATCTGGAACAGAAGATGTAATACTCTATAAATATTATTTCTTTTATCCCATTATATAGGGTGTCAGTCCTTAGAGAATTTTTAAAGGGCTTTACCAAAGATGTCTTGTGAAATAGGTATCGTTATATCAGTTTTGGGAGGGGGCAAAACACGCATCTCGAATACATATGTGGAAGTATAATGTTGGAAGGGATTTGAAATGTATCAAGTTCAACTCTCCTTTTTTACACATAAGAAAATAGGCTGTGAGAGATAAAATGGCTTGTTCAAAGTCACAGAGTGCACGAGCAGAGACAGTCATAGAACTCAGGTTTCCAGGCTTCTGCTTCCATGCTCTTTACTATGCTCTTCACTAAATAGTCATGAAATATTTAGATGAAAATTAAAATAATTTTTGAAAAGTTATCTACACTTTGGGCAATTTGAATGATTCCTCATACATATAAAGCATCTACCCAGGTCATAAAAAGCATCCTTTTAGTCATATACTTGCTCATAAATATGTAGTCCCCATAGTAGAATCCTTTGCACGGATGAAGAAATAATTATACCTTTAGATGGTATCATCTCCATGAATAGAAGAGCATTATCTCTAAAATTTTTGAACAAATACTGACTATTATTTCTTTTCGGACACAAAAGCATTCCAAAATTTAGATTCTAGTATCAGAACGCAGGATTGGAAAAAATACGTTAGAGTGGATGCAGCCAAGTCTTTTAACTTTATGTAGGAAAAAAAGACTAAGGTCATGAATATGTAAGTGACTTGCACATGATCACGCACACAGCTAAATCATGCTTAACAAATACTCTTTACGAAGTATTCATGTAATGTAGGTCTCTTGGACCCTGATCCAATGATTATTCCTCCATAGAGTGATAAATTGTATTTTTACCCTTGTAGAGAAAAAAATGAGAAAAATAAATATAACTTTTCAAGTGGAATTTAATCAAGCTTAAATCAATTTTCTAACTGAAGAAAATTAGTTTCAGACATTTGACCCTTGAAGCTTATTAAACCGTGACTTCTCTGCATGTTTTGTTACATTTTCTAGGCTCAGCATATTTTTCTGACAATCAGCAGCACTTTTAGAGTCCCCATGATATACGGCATTTAAGAATTTAAAAAACACAAAATCACACACACATATACAAATTTAAGGGACTGAAATCAAACACACATGTGTGCATACACACACACACACTGCAATTTCAAGAATGAAATTTAATTCTCTCCTAATTTGATAAGTAAATTAATCTTTCTTAAATGAAAGCTCTATAAGAAAAGATAAAATTATCTATTTTGATTTCTGATGTAGACACGGTGTCTAGAACAGTGTTTGGCACAAATGAGTTTTCTTAAAAATAGTTTTTGAATAAAAGAATAAAATTACATGGAACCAAATTGCTGTTATTCCACAGGAAAATCAGGCAAAAACAAAAACAAAAAAAAAACCTAGAGTAGGGAAGTTTGCTTTGAACTTTCCTAGAATGTATTGAGAGAAACACAAAATCTTTTTATAGTATTGATTATTTAAGATGCTCCTCAAAAAATCATATGAGAAAATTCGTTTCATATTATATTAACTGTTTCGGAAATCCACAATGAATTAGTCTATCTGGGAAGACTCACACTGATAATAATGATGAGAAAAAAAACCTGGTGAAATTTTTTTAAGTAACAGTTTTCCCAATCTTTTTTTTTCCCTCTTTATCACAGAATGTTCTTTTCTTGTTCCCTAAACCTGGTGTGAAACAACAATTGTGCTGTAGAAATTGTGATTGATACAGTACATGAAAATGCTGCTGAATGAAAAATGTAATACACTTGAAATTATACAACTGTCAAAAACTATGAACAATTTAATTTTGTAAAGTATATTTCTCAAGCCTCTTTAACTTTTCTCTAATTCCTATAATGTATGCAGAGAAAGATTAGCCATGGCTAATCAAGTGTCTGATAGGTAGAGCTCCTAACCCATATGCAATGTAAAACAAAAAGCTTCAACTGGAAAATTCAGGAAAAGATTTGATGAAATAACTGAAGGTGTATAATTATTTCACCTATTATTTGCATAATGGTAAACCACTCATAAAGAGAAGTTACTAAATAAAATATGAAGTAGCACATGCCAAAACATTATACTTCAGGGAGAGTTGTAGGCATGGATCTGATTTATATCTTAATTTCTTACACAGATTCAGGTCCAAGTAAAAGGCTTAATTTCTTAATGAGCTGATTATGCCTTTCTATATAACTGTCCTAAATTTCATTAGAATTATAAATATATAAACATAAAGCTATATTTTCAAACACATTAAGTACATATCCAGATCATTAAATATCTAAAAAACAAAAACTATACACTGATTAGAAATATTGTAAAAATTATGAACCCAATAAATTGCAAGTCTCTCAACTCTTCTCTCCTAAAAACTATAGAAGGATTCAAGGAAAGCAATCTTAAATATGGTGATGGTAATGTGACATCTTTAAAAACAAATAGCTTTTCAATCAGACATTTGCCTAAAGCAGACTATCCCTAAACAGGATCGCTTATCAGTACCTAGTATGTTCTGGGCACTAGAGAAGAAAAGACACAAAGATGAAAAAGGCAGGATTTAATATAATAGTCTAATTGACAAGTAGAAAAACAGTTGAATAAATACACTGTGACATGAACTGTAATAGAATTATTTAAAAGAATGTTTGGCCGGGCGCAGTGCAGTGGCTCACGCCTGTAATCCTAGCTCTCTGAGAGGCCGAGGCGGGCGGATTGTTTGAGCTCAGGAGTTCGAAACCAGCCTGAGCAAGAGCGAGACCCCGTCTCTACCAAAAATAGAAAGAAATTAATTGGACAGCTAAAAATATACAGAAAAAATTAGCCGGGCATGGTGGCACATGCCTGTAGTCCTAGCTACTCAGGAGGCTGAGGCAGAAGGATTGCTTGAGCCCAGGAATTTGAGGTTGCTGTGAGTTAGGATGACGCCACGGCACTCTAGCCGGGGCAACACAGTGAGACTCTTGTCTCAGAAAAAAAAAAAGAATGTTATGTGTACACAGAAGTGGGGGTCACTAACTTGGACTAGGGAGGCAGAGAAGCTGCATAGGCTCTGGTATTTGAAATGTGTATTGAAGGAAGAGGCTCCAAGCTTCCAAGTGGAGAAATAATGGAAGGGAATTTAATTTCAAGGGAATATAATTCCAGTAAAGATGGAAATGTAAGGCATGTGACAAATTCAGGGAACAGAATTTTTGTTGCTAGAGCAGGGAGTACAAAGGTGGACTACCAGAGAATAAAGCTGCAAACAGAGGTTGGAGTCTGATAAGATAGAATCTTATATGCCATGCTAAGCAGATCTATGTTGAGAAGCTAAGAACACATTTCATTTATAACCAGTTAATTGTCATTCTTTAATAAAGATTACATGGATGTTTAGAGACACAAGAAGTTCAGAGTTAAGTTGATGTTACTTTCCTAAATGTTTCCTCTATACTTTCTCTCCTGGCATCATCCAGACACCTATTATAGATAGGATAGGAGAGGTGCCACATCACTGCTGTGCTTTTTAGGCATCAGAAATGTCTTAATACCATTCTGAAGAGTATATTGAACTTTACTTTCCATAAAACACTAGAAAATCAGAACTCTTTTCTTGAAGAAGCATAGTAATTAAGTCATCAATGTTAATAGTTAATAGTTTGTAGAAAAAAAAACAGATAATATATTTTTCCAGAGAAGCAAAAGTTTCTAAAACTATTATATTTAGATTTTAAAATTTAATTCTTGAGTTTCAAAGTGGAAAAGTTGGCCTATGGAATTTTATCAATATTGTTTAAAGATCTTGGAAAAGCTGCAAATGTCTGTAATTCTTGAAATTTCCCCTGTTAGCTGCAATAATATAAAATCTTGGATTTTCGTACTTTAACTATTGCCAGATCCCCAATCAATTCTTCTGTGCTACTTTAAATTTCACCAAATCTTTTGGGGCTAGATCTGGCTAGAGTCTTGTAAAATGTCGTTACATGTATTGCATTACTCTTTCACAGCTTTATATTAAGTTCTTTTCCTTTAAGTCTGGACAGGGAGACTGAATTCTTCGAAGCATGGGGACAACTGTATAAATCTGGCATAATATTAACAACAGTGCTGAGCTAGTTCCAGGTCTGTAAGTGGCAATATCAACAGCACAGGGCCTAGCCCTAGGTCCTCAGCCTCAGAATCTTTTCCAGTATGTCAAAAGTCAGACATTCATATACCTTTTAATAAAATAGATTGAATTAGAGGCAAATAAAACCCCCGAGAGGTTCTTAATTAAAGATCTCATAAAGCACCCTGATTGTGACATGTGATTATTGATACTGACAGGTAGATTTTATTTCCTATGTATCTGGCTTTGTAGATACACATCATGAAGCACAAAAGTTTTGTTCATTCTTTACAAGGATGGTATGCAATTACATCATGGGCTTTGATTAATTTGCATTAACTAGAATATTGTATTGAATATTTTAAAGAGAAAATGAAAAATTCAAAGCAAACAATACTAGTTTTGCACTTTTGCATTTAGGTATTCACTACAATGGATAACTTATGCCTTATGAGATATGTTTTGAAGTCAAAATGCCACTCTTTTAAATGTGCTATTCTTTGGTTGTTTCTCAGAATGCTATTCTGTTTCTGTTAATGGGAAGATAACTTGAGGGCAATCTCTCTGAGAAAGTGCTGAATATTAAAATCTGCCCATTCAGTTGCTCAGTTTTGGTGACTAATTGTCATGCTCTCATGCCGTAGTGGCTATGCTTCGGGAAACCACAGATGTTGCCCGGTCAGTGGGGAAGTGAGGCCTCAAGAGCAATGAATTCTATATACATATCACAAAGAGATTTAACTGGTAGATTCTTAAGTTTGCTTTTCTGAGTCTCTGCTTCTTGTTTTACAAAGTTCTTTTACCTCCTGTCACTGAAGGTTGGTAATATCCACTATAGTCTCCATGATGCCAGACAGTTCTCTGGGCAGCCTTGGACTGACTGAGTTCTCCCCACATTGTTTGCTTGTTGCTATAAAGAATAACTGTAGAATAGGCTGAGAATGTAACATTTTGAGATAGGGAAGGCCTGACCAGAACAGCCTGGGTTCTGTTCCAGTCCACCCTAGAAACAGTATGCCCTTCAATGCTTCAGCCACGCGAGTCGTGCGTCCTGGGGTATACAATGCAGACTAGGCTGCTTTTCTGGGTCCCTCAGCTGTGGTGCAAGTGGAACATGCACAGATCAGACTGTATACAAGATGCATGGGGGGAGGGGGGCAGAGCTATCACATTTATAATCAGACAATAATATAATAAAACAGCTCTGTACTCTCTCTCCAAACCTGCAGGTTAACACTATAAGAAAAGTTACAAAGAAAAAAATGCCACTCTCTGTCTCACCTTCAGCATGTATGAGAAGCTCTGGTGGCTTTACATTGGTATGCAGAAAACCACATGATACATACTATGGACTTGCTTGTTGGACAGTTGATTATAATTTTGTTGGATCCTTTTATTATTTCTAGTCCAGCAAAAACTGCAGAGATTTCTGTCAGATTTCTCTGGTGAGCATGGTTATACAAAAAGATTCTGTTTTATTACCTGATATGAGTATATATGGTACATTTATTAAGTGCATAATTCCTTACCCTTCTTGGACAGAGTCTAGATTTAGGCAAAAAGCTCCATGTGAGCAATAAAAAACATATTATCTTGTAGGTAAATGTTGATGAATAAAAGAAAGTTTCCCATTAATTTCCCAAAGCAGGTCTGACTAATGATTATGTTCACTCTTTCAAAAGACTCATATTGAAATATCAATATTACAAATGGATCTACTGTTGTTTTTTGCTGCTGATGCTTAAATCCACAGGAGAAAAACAAATTAATGTTTTATAAAAAAAATGAACATAAAATAAATCCCCAACAACATGCATTTAACCTGAATATTCTGGAGTTAGAATAAGTAGGAGAGAGAAGAAGAGAAGAGAATATAAAGGATTGTTACTGCCTGGATGCTTTCCTCCAATCATAGATCAGCTTTAAGGCAAATAGGACCAGGACTTTAATTCTTATCCAGCCTAAAATACAATGGGGTAAGGTTTTTAAAGTAAAATATATAAAGTATATGAAAAAGCGCTTTGTGAGAAGTTTTTTAATTACACACTTTCAGGCAAAAAATACACATACACACAAAGATAAATTATAATACTTTCGGAATCTTTGGGAATAAACTGTCAGATCAAAATGGACTTCATGAGTGGAAACAACCAGAAATGTAATTATCAGGATTAGCTCGTTGTTAGGTATAAAGCTAGACTAACCAACTTGTTACCAGCAAAGCCAGACCTCCCGAGTACGATCATAGGTCCAAAGGCAGGGTTCAATACAGGGCCTGGAAATGTGAGATCTATTTTAGAGGGAACCTTTTGAAAAGAAAAGTGTTGAATCAAGGACACATGCAGAGCACAAATGAGAGTAACTACTGTGGTCTAAATTTTTATATATCCCCAAAATTCATATATTGAAAGCTAATGTGGCAATGTTAAGAGGGGAGGCATCTGCGAGATGGTTGGGTCATGAGGATGGAACCCACATAAATGGGATTAGTGCACATATAAAAGAGACCTGAGGTAGCATTTTTGTCTCTTCCAACATGTGAGGACACAGCGAGAAGGGTCTAGAAGCCTGAAGAGTGAGCATTCATCAGACATAGAATATGCTGGTGCCTTGATCTTGAATTTCCAAGCTTATAAACCTATAAAAAATAAATTCCTGTTGCTTATTAGCCACCCAGTTCATGGTAATTTGTTGTAGCAGCTCAAATGGTCCAAGAAATAACTTAATATCAGGGTATTGTAACAGACTGAAAGCCAGCGACCAAGGAAGATTAATAGAATAAGTAGCAACAGATATGGAACAAAAATACATTTTTTGATATGAATAAATAAATCTATGCTAAACTATGGGACACTAAGAAAATTCAGAGTTGATTTTTAAAGGTGTACATTCTACCATCAGAGATAGGACAACTTCAGGTTTCCAAAAGAAAAGAGGCATTTGCAAGATGAGGACGAAACGACAACCAGAGGAATGAATAAGTAACAAAACACATATCAACAAAGCTATCAAGCATTGAGCTGCCTCTTAATGATGAAGGACTGAAGATGAACACTCCTATATCTTACTTAACTTGTAGTGCCCAAGCCAACTGGTAAACACACACACACACACACACACACACACACACACACACACAAACGGTGTCATTTTAGTTCTATACTTACGTTTTTCATCAAGGTTGACTTTAACAGTAGGTTGATATTGTTAATAACGCAAGCCTAAACTATGTTTGCTTAATGGTCAGATGACCTAATAACTTTGTTTAAAATAATGCTTCTGAAAATCAAAATAAATCATGAATTCACAGTAAAAAATCATTGAGTCATATATTTTTACATGTGTGGGTACAGGTAGTATTTACATAAAAAATACACTTTGTGTATTTTTCTTTTATATATTCCATCCTCAGACTTCATCTAGATGAGTTTCTGTTAAGACATTTCCAACACACTAACCTTCTCTTTTATCACCTTTAATTTCCCAACACTTATCTGACTTCTTCCCTCAGATTCCTAAATTCACCATGAGGCATCCAGACATAGCTACAGTCCAGCTAACTGGCCTAAGATTCATTGTTTAGATACTATCCTGATAGACTCTTTTGTGCTAGAGGAAGAGAAGCAGGAAAAACACATAAAATTCTCAATCCAGTGCCAGTTAGTTAGTAACTTTGTTTCAAAAAGGCTTTTCAAAAGACTTCACAACTGGTAATGTATTCCATAGATGATGCTTATTAACTATGGATTTTAAATTGCAATAGACTCTTATACAATAAAATGTCAGAAAAATAAAGTATAAAAAGGCAAGAAACACAGTGCACTGCTTTGGAGAAGTTAATGCACTTATTTTTTTTTTGTATCTCTGATTATGATATTCTCCAGAAGTATCAAGGATTATACATATAGCCAACTTTTTAGATGCTTTGCCCTAGTATAAAGGAAATGTGTTTTCCATACAAAACCACTACAGTTGGATACACTGAGCCGTATTTCCAGATACCCTTTACCACTTTGGCTTTGCATTAAAACAAAATTTACTTAGAGGCCCCACAAATAATAGCTCTCCAGTGTCCAATTATTGCTCACAATTCAAGGAAATGTCTACTTATGGAAAGGCATTGGGCCAATCACAAGTTCAAGTAATAGCCTTTGAAAACTCAGTCCTACATTTGGATAGTTTTCCTATAAAAACATTCAGCACGACACCATACATGGGTTAAAAAGTCACATCATTGTATACAAAAAAAGTAAGCCAAGACAGTATATTATAAATATACAAATCTATATCAATACTTCTACATATACACATACATATGTACATGTATACACATATACATATATGGATGTGCTTATGTATATGTATATAAATATAACTAATTGATAAGGAGTTTGGGGGACATACGTAAAAGTAAACCTATGGATCTGCTTTCTTGTCCCTGACAAATGAGTAACTAGCTTGAGTTACTGCCTCTCTCCTTGAAAATCAACCACAGAGAAATGTCGATAATGCAAAACGACGAAGGCAACACAGATGTGAGGAACTACTAAGAAAAACTGTGAACAACCACTTGAAAACAAAAGTCTAATTTTGAACATGGGAGGCTACCTGAATGAGTTTAATAACATTGCCCAAAAATAGAGTGTAAAAAAATAAATATATTATTATAAATGAATATACAATCATAGACATTTAATAAATCACTCTCATTAATTGCCATTAGATACATAGAATGGTTAAGTAACAGGCAGGAATAAATCATTAGGTATATAGAATAGTTAAATAACATGATTCACACATATGACCTAGTTGACAGACAACGCAATATTGAAAAGTATGTGTTCATTTCAAATGCACATGGGATATACAACATAATTGAATATATTCTGAGTCATAATGAAAATCTCAAAACAAATTATTATACTGAAATCACACAGAAAATGTTTTCTAATCACTAAGGAATCCTACTAGGAAATAAAAAAAAAATCATAAAATCCCCACACAATGGGAAAGTGTTCGTAAGGTGCAAGTTCTTACTGTGGAAGTTTACTGATCTCAGATCTTGCTGTAGTTTTAACTGTATATCACAAATTTAGATATACTGTATTTTTATTTCATTCAATTCAGTTATATAGATATATTTTTTTTTAATTTCCCTGAGGCTTCCTCTTTGACTCAGGTATTAGTTATAAGTATGTTATTTAATCTCTAAATATTGAGGATTATTCAGATATTTCTGTTTCTTGTCTCTAATTTAATTCAGTTATTATCTGTGAACATACTTAGTATACTTTTCCTTACTTTAAATTTTAGATTTGTTTTATGACCCAGGATATGCTCTATCTTGATGAAAGTTCTATATGCCTTTAAGAATAATGTGTATTCTGTTGTTCTTAGGTGTAGCATTCTAACTGGTAATTAGGTAGTTTGTTGATAGCATTGTTCAATATGCTCACTAACTTTCTGTATATTTGTTCTATCAATGAGCAAGAGCAAGGTTAAAATATTCAACTATAATTGTGCATTTTTTTTCATTTTTTCTCAGTTCTATTTTTTCCTTTTAATGTATTTTGAAGCTCTGTTTTTAGGTACAAAATACTTAAGAATTGCATGTGTCTTCAAAAATTGATCCCTTTATCATTATATAATGGCCCTATTTGTCTCCAATAATATTCTTTGTTCTGAAGTTTATTTTATCTGATATTAAAATAGGCACTCCAGTTTTATTTTTGTTAAAATGTGCATGGTGTCTGCCCAGGCATCCATAACAAAATACCTTAGAATAGATGTCTTAAGCACAGAAATTTATTTTCTCACAGTTCTGGAAGGTGGAAGTCTGATATAAATATGCCAGCATGGCTGAGTTGTGATGAGGGCTCTCTTCCTGACTTGCAGATGATCACTTCCTTGCTGTATGCTCACAGGGCCTTTCCTTGTGTGTGTGTATGAAAAAAGAGAAAGAGATATCTCTCTCTGCTTCCTCTAATAAGGCCACCAGTCCTACAAGATTTGAACCCTACCCTTATGACATCTTTTAGCTTTATTTACCTCTTAAAAGTCCCCTCTTCAAATACAGTCGTATTGGAAATTAGGGCCTCAACATATGTAATTTAGGGTGACAAAATTCAGTTATAACACATAGTATATCTTTTGCCTTTCTTTTTACTTGTATCCCTTCCTTATCTTTATATTTGAAGAGGGTTTCTTACATATAGCATATAGTTTGATTTGTTTTTATTTTAATTCAATCTAACAATCTTCATCTTTTAATTAGTGTATTTAAGCCACTCACATTTAATATCATTAT
>NW_012144411.1:231972-233096 GCF_000956105.1 Propithecus coquereli
GCCACTTCATTGCCTTCTAGCTTGTATGTTTTCTAAAGAAAAAATCATGTATTTTAAATAAGACATGGTTCAATTTGCCAACAATTGAATATTTAGTTGACGATGTATGAATACTGGCTCACTATATGGAGAAAATAAAACTGGATTTCTATCCCACACCATATAAAATGGTATACTCCAAGAGATTCAAAGATCTAATTTTGAGAGATAAATCTGTAAAGTTAACAGAGTTTAATAAAAGTTAACAGATGAATTACTCATGGATTCTATAGCATCTCATGGAGGCTTTGTGTCAACAAAAGCACACGATAGACAAAGTTAATAAATTAGTCTATTATTTGCAGAAATCATTTGCAATATCTAAAACCACAAAGGTCTAATATCAGAATATGCAAAGAACCCTTGCTAATCCACAATAAAAATGCAGCAAACCAAAATAAGAAAAAAATGGGCAAAGAATGTGAACTATCATTTCACAGAAGTGAAGACTCAAAAGAAGTTCACTGTGACAAAGACATGTTAATTTGCAATCATAATAGTGGCAAATATTAGAAAATGAGATAATGCAAGTGTTGCCTGGGAAGTGGGGATCTGAAAAATCTTATGCATTGCTTGTGGGAGTTTAAATTGGCCCAGATATTCTGGAGTAATATAAAATTATTAAATTAAATTCAATGTGGATATATTCTATGATCTAGATAAAGTCATATCTTGTACACATATCCCAGAGAAATTCTTGCACAAATATGAGAAAATACATAGGAATGTTCACTACAGTGCTGTTTTTACTAGCAGTGACTTGGATGCAACCCAGGTGTTTATCACCGGGAGGAATGGACAATAAAGTGTACTGCACGAACACTATGTAACACTGTACAGCAGTTAGTGAAAAAAAAAACAGACTGGATTTAAACGCAGAGACATGAATAGATTTTTAAAACATGGTGCTGAATGGAAAAGAAGTGGAATTAGTTTGTAACATAACAGTGTTTATTCAAATTAAATTTATATACACATAAAACAAAAGCACATGAAAATCAATTATGCATATCCAGTGTATCAGAATGATTACTTCTGGTGGGAGAGGAACATAAGTGGAGAGGGATTAAAGAGAAGAAATGAAG
>NW_012144411.1:234416-236367 GCF_000956105.1 Propithecus coquereli
GAGAAAGAGAAGGTCTTAGATTGTAACCATGAAACACTAGGATCACAGGGGAGACCAGCCTGTCTATATGTGTGAACGTGAAATCCTATCTGTGCAGGTCACTGCCAGCATTGAAGGAGACGGGGGCACAGAGCTCATGTAAGAACTTCACTTTTTACTTCATCCAAGTGGGGAAAAAAGGAGTAGCCATTATGACCAATGCTACACATGAAACCTTTGGTATTTTATGGATCTTTCCACTGTGGAGAGGCACTTTCCTGGACCAGCTGACAGGCTTTCAATAGCCACGTCACCCCCTTCTAATCTCTTTCAAACTGTTAAAGACACAGCCAGCACCCTGCCTCCTATCATCCTCCAACCGCCATTCCCATACCTTTATTCTTGATGAAAGCTACTTTAAGGCTGTCTCTAGTCAAGGGACAGTGCTTTCAGGGAAAACACATTGGGTTGTATATGCATTTGATCAAAAACATTTGAAATGTGCACAAAAGCAGCCAAGACAGAAAGAGAAAAGGACAGCTGCATAAAGATGTCATAGCTATAAAAGAGCTGGTTGTAAAAGCTCTGGCTAACTCAAAGGCTAAGTTAAACAAAGCACAATTAAGGCTATCCTTTCCTTTTCCACATTCCTTTCTCTCTATCTATGCATATTAAACTCACTAATTAGTGTTGCACTGTTTTCCTCAATTCTAATTTTCACTTGGTTTTCCTGATAATCCTGCTTTCATGTTTGTCAACATAGAAAAAAATTATTTTATAGTTATTCTACTTTCCAAAATATTTTACCCACTTTTCTTTTAAAGGTGTGCATTTTTACTAGGAATAAATATAGGAACATACACATTATGTACCATAATACACTTTTCTTTCTCAAAGAATTCATTGATTCTCTAGAATTTGTTTTAAAATGGAAAATATCCAAACATATTCAGGGACTATTTTGAATGTCTTAATGGCAGACTTGGTCATAAATTGGAATTTAAATGTAAGCCTACGACCCTCAGGTAGCATTGTTCAACATTTTCCGGGATTAGAACAAGCAAATAAAACAAAACAGTAAGAGTTTAGCCAAATTGTCCATGAAATACCCTAAGGTTATGTTAGGTTTCCTACCAATACATTCTTATCACTGCTACACACCCAGGAGAGGGTGGCATTACTGGTTCCAAGACAACTATGGAAAACAAAAGTTTGGGTAGAATATCAGGGACCAAGTAAGCTAAAATCTAACCAGACAAATAACAGTATGTAAGACAAGATGTGATATAATAAGGTGAAGCAAACAATCCTCAACAAGGAAAATCCATGGCCCTCTATGACAGGAAACCAAAGCACCACGGCGGCTACACACAGATAATCGAGATCCAGTCAGTTTGTTCTCTAAATCCAAGATGTTGTTGGACTCATTACCCGCTAGGTGAAAACCTATTCTTAATGACTATGGCCTTCAGCCTTTATGAGCATAAGGCAGGATAACTGGTGGGTTTGGAAAACTGTAGAGGGATTCCTCTAAAAGGGAAATTACTATACTTATGTGATCTCCAATACTGAAACTGTACAAACCTGAATGCACAGGGATTCTATGACATTTGGAGATAAAGGGTAACATTGTAAAAAATATGGGAAATAAAATAATTATAGATCCAAGATATCTGTCAATCTATCAGTTATCACAATGGTTTCTGAGATATTTTTATTAGAAAACATCAAGTTTATCAGAAAATAACTCAAAAACATAAAATTACATGACTATTTTATTTTGTGATGTTATTCTTATTAGCTCATATTATTTAACAGTTGAAAGAGACACATTGATATGACTGGAAAAGTTTCTATTCTTCTACCACCATGAAAATTTAATGATGTTTTCAGTAAATCAGCATGTGACATTTACACGTGTAATTCTAACCAAGTGCTTTATGAAAATATAGTAACATAAATGTTTACATAG
>NW_012144411.1:248616-250100 GCF_000956105.1 Propithecus coquereli
CATGATCTGTACCTTTCATTTGAACATTTTCTATTCTGTAATCCCTCCTTAATTCAAATATGCTTTTCTGAATTTGACTTTATTTTTTTCACTTTCTTCAGGTTTGGGGTATAATTTAGTAAGGAAGATACTAGAAAATGAAAGCTATTGGCTGCTCAGAAAATTAAGAGTGTTCAGCATTTATATTTAGCGTAAAGTAAGTGTCAGACACTGTATTGGGGAGACATAAAAAGTGTGTAAGATATGTAGTCCTGGGAGTGGCTCACAATACAAAAGCACTCACAGGAAGTCTAGAGGGTATTTATGCCAATCTACCATGAATTGGAGAAGTTTCCACAAGTCTTCTTCAAACTTTGCCCACTGCACAGTTCCATTTGGGAATGATGTAGGGCATATAAAACATTCATTAATATATGACTCTTGAGGTTATATGTCTCCCATTGAGTAGTTTAAAAACATCCAAGGGGTCTCAAAATTGTCCCCATGGTGTGTACAATTAAAGGCAGGAAGGGCATAACTTTCAATATCTTTTTAAAAAGAAGCTAGGCTTAACTTTTTAGAGTAGTTTAAGTTTCCAGAAAAATTACATAAAAAATACAGAAAGCCTCCACATAACCCCCGCAACATACACAATTTCCTCTATTATTATTGCATTAATGAGGTACATTTGTTGTAATTGATAAACCAACCTTGACACATTATTATTAAGTGAAATCCATAGTTTACACTTGGGTTCATTCTGTGTTGTACGGTTGTATGGGTTTTGACAAATGCATAATGCCATGTATCCACCATTACAGTTTCATACAGAATAGTTTCAACAACTCCCTTGCCAAATTCCCTGTTTTCCACCTTTTCATCCCTTCCCATCTTCCCCTGAATCTCTGGCAATTATTGATCTTTTCACTCTCTCCATAGTTTTGCCTTTTCCAGAATGTCATATAGTTGTAATCATACAGTAGGTAGCTTCAAATTCACTTCTGTTACTTTGGAATATGTATTTAAGATTCCTCTATGTCCTTTTGTGGTCTGATCTCTCATTTTATTTTATCTCTCAGTAAAATTCCACTGTTTGAATGTACCACAGTTTGTTTATCCATTCACTTACTGAAGGACATTTTGGTTGCTTCCCCATTTTGGCAATTGTCAATGAAGTATCAATCAACAGTCAACAGCCACATGCAGGTTTTTGTGTGGACCTAAGTTTTCCACTCATTTGGGTAAATGCCAAGGAGCACCACTGTTATATGCACTAAGAGTATGTTTAGTTTTGTAAGCCACTTGAAAAGTGACTATACCATTTTGCGTTCCCATCAGCAATGAATGAGAGTTCTTGTTGTTTCACATGCTCCTCCTGGGCATTTGGTATGTTCAATATTTTGGATTTTAGCTATTCTAATATTTGTGTAGGTGTATCTCATGTTGTTTTAATTTGCAATTCTCTAACCACACAAAATGTTGAACATTTGCCATTTGTATGTCTT
>NW_012144411.1:250150-251340 GCF_000956105.1 Propithecus coquereli
ACAACATACCAAATAAATCTCTGCTGTACTATTTTTCCCAAAATGTTTCTCTTTCATAAAGAGGAAAGTGTCCGTGTATGTACATATACATATTAATGTATGCATAACTGTCCTAATCCATATTTACAGAGAGCGATAATATCTATCTTGGTTAATTGGTTTCTAAATAACAAAGGATTTACACCTACACATATTTTAATTGCATGTTATGTCTCATAATCTCTTTTGTATCATCTAAAACTCTTATCAGATTTTCCCTAATTATGTACTCGTGGTCTAATTCTCAGCGGTCACTATAATAGACTTTTCAGGCACTAGTTATTTTCATTTTAAAACCATATGTTTATAGTACATTAATATTTGTCAAATTAACATAATAAATCTTAATTATCTTTCACTGTATATTCTAAATACTATATGCTCAAAAATTTCTGGCCAGTCCTTGTTGATGGTCATATCTCTAATGAATACAGGCCTGATTAATTGATCACTGTATTTGAAAATTTTTTTGCTCTTTTGTAATCTGTATTTTGTATTTTGTATTGTGTAATCTGTATCTGTATTATTTGTGGTTTGAACTATTGAGCTTGGTTATATAAATTTATTTAGTGATCTGACTTACTTTCAATCAAAAAATTAAAAAAAAACTGTGAACACATATACATACAATCATTTTAGGTTCATAATCTTATTCATAATAGTTATTTTTAATTACTTATTTTGTACCTTTTTAATAAGGAAAGCAATCCTCTTGTACTGATTATCCAAGTGATGATTAAAATCCTTACCATTTTGCCAAATAGCAATGGCTGAAAAATCAGAACTACATGGAAAAATCTCTGAATCCTAGGCAAACACCTGGAAGGTCTGTCGTGTCTACCAAGTGAGCACCGTTGATAAGTCACAATACAAACAGTTGCCACAGACTCCCATTGAGCACATACTTTGCCTAAGAATCTATCTCCACACTTTGCTGCAGAAAGCCACTATCGATTGAGAGCAGCTGGCATGTAAGATAAAACTTGGTGGCCATCCAAGATAGTATATTACAATATCTGTGATGTGACCCCTTCCTAATTTTACAGATGTATCTCTTTTAACATATATCTATGCTCGTTTTCACTGTACCAGACGTCTTACAATTTCCTATCAGCACATCTCATTTTCAATGCTCTAGTGTAAAAATGGCA
>NW_012144411.1:252795-254925 GCF_000956105.1 Propithecus coquereli
TGATGTGATGAAAATGGCACTTTACCTCTGTAGACTCTTTCCCAAAATCCACCATAATCATGAGAAAAATATCAGGAAAATCACAACAGAGGGACATCCTACAAAATACCTGACCAGTAATCCTCAAATTGTTATTTCTTTTAATGTTTACTAATCTGATTAATAAAAATGATATTTCACTAGCTCTGTCTCTTAAAGTGCATAAGATCTGAAAACTGAATTACTGATTGCTGCAGTACTTTGTGCATCATAGGACATGAAAACTGTTGAGTGGATGAATGAATGAGCTGTCCTTTAGTGTTTATTAAAGGGTCTGTATCTAATGTTGTCAATTTGTTACGTTTCTTTTCTCATGTCCCACCTAAGCATTTCTAAGCCCTTTAAGAAACACCATGCACAAGGAAGTGGAAGCTGCTCTGCATTGTAAAATCGCAAATTTGATTCCCTTTTAACAGTGGCTACGATTTTGGAACATTTTAGTTTTGTAAACTTCAAAATTTTTGTATCTATTTGGATATTTACAGACTGTTCTAAGTACCATAACGCTAAATACTTTGCTTAAAATTATGCCTACACATTACAAAATCCTATAAACAATTATTTTCAGTTTTAAGTATACAAAGGCACAAACAATATCACATATGGGGGAGCAAATGGAAAGAGTTTTTGCCAATGCCTGGGGCCTTTGGCAATATTAATGCTTAGCGCAATCTTTTGAAGAATTCCAAAGCGTGTGGCAAACTGTTCCCATGCATGTGTTACAGCCAGGGACACAGCTGTACTGTGAGGATGGGTCACTTGAAATTTATGTAACTCTGAACGAAGGTTTGGAAAGAGTGCATTCTCACCCTCACTACTCTTCTGATTTGCTAAGCCACTTGAATTTTTCCTTCATATCTTCGCTCAAATATCCCCTTATTAAAGGAGTGCTGTAAAATTAGTGAAATCTTTCTACAAAGTACTTGGAGACCGTGAACAAAAAGCTTTGGTAAATACCACATATACTGTGACCAAACTCATCAATGATTTCCCTTGTAATGTTCACAAATTCTCTTTGACATGACCCTTATATCACACTTCCCACCAGCATAAGACAATTATTTCTTGAAAAAAAATACAAGTGTTTGAAATTTGGCTATATCATTTAGTACTTGTTATTTTGTGTTTGTTTTCATTGAACACTTTTTTCTCTTTTTTTTTCTTAACTTTTTTGTATCCTATGGAAAACATATAACAGTGAAAACAACGTGACTTTTATAGGTTAATGAAAATGTGTCATATACAACAACAACAAAAAAACTTACATCAAACAAATGCAATAATGTGTAGCCAAATTGGCCTTCTCTTTAGGAAAATAAGTAGCTAGATATATCTGATATGCAGTATATCTATCTCATATATGGGGAAATTTGCTTAAAATGGAAAATGTTAGGAATCACATCCAGAAAAATATTAAATAAAGTTTGGCTTAGGAAGTTATGCAAGAATGGAGGAGTCAGTTATTAATATTATTGTAATAATTTTGAAAACCTGAGGCATATTAGCACATTAGTAGGAATGAGATAGAAATATATTGGCAATAAATTGTGCAACAAATTGCTTGGGGGCAGATATGTATCGCTGGCATAACTATTAATATTTCATTTGCCATGTGCTCAGATGATATTTTATTAGTGCCTTAGTTTTTTACATAAGAACATTACTAACATAGCAACCTTTCATAGATTGATATGAACACCATTATTTTTATACCACACTAAAATCTCATTTTATCCCAAGTTAATCTTTAGTAAAATGATGAAAAAATGCATCCAATGTCATGAGCAACCTCCTCTTACAATTACTGTCTGTTTGTGGATACATGAAGCACTGCCAAGAGATTCCAAAAAATCTCTCGGCCAACATCAGTAATCATGAACTCACAGAATACCTCACAATCTTTGCAATATTATGAAATCAAGCTTAAGCTCTATTCTAACTCTTATATATTCATGAGAACAGTAACAATCTTTTTCATAAAACATGTCCTAAGGAACTCTGTTACTTTGGCAGTTTCCAAGAGTTGCAGGTGGCTAAGTTTCAACAGAATTTACATTAAAATCCTATTAATTGGTTAAAGATTGAGTGGGG
>NW_012144411.1:257165-257676 GCF_000956105.1 Propithecus coquereli
AATTTTAATGAAGTTCATCTTATCATTTTTTTCTTTGTGGATTATGTTTTTGATGTTGTATCTAAAACTTATTGCCAAACCTAAGGTCACTTATATTTTTCTCCTATGTTATTTTTACAAATTATATAGTTCTGTGTTTTAGAGTTTATGACCCATTTTGAGTTAATTTCTGCAAAAGGTGTAATGCTAATGTCTAGATTTCTTTTTATTTTTTACATCTAATTGTCCCATTGTTCCATCAGCAGTTGTTGAAAAGGCTATCCTTTATCCAGTGATTACCTTTGCACTTTTTTCAGTTTGACTATATTTCTGTGAGTACATGTCTGGGTTTTCTATTCTTTTCCACTAACATATGTGTCTATTCTTTTACCAATATCACACTGTCTTGATTGCTGTAGTTTTATGGTAAGTCTTAGAGTTAGTCCTCTGATTTTGTTCTTTCACAATATTGTGTTAGCTGTTCTGAGTCTTTTGCCTTTATTTATAGACTTCAAAATGACTATTAAATGAT
>NW_012144411.1:260488-261039 GCF_000956105.1 Propithecus coquereli
GCATTTTTTTTTTACGTTCTAGAGATCCAGTGGAAAAATAAGACAAAGTCCCTTCTCTCTGAAGCTTACAGTTTTGTGATGCAGAAAGGAAACTGAAAACAATATTTTAAAAGTCTAGTTGCATTAGTAAAATAAGCAAGGTACTGGATAGATAGTGATGGGGGAATTTATCAAAATGGTTGTTTAGTGAAGGGGACATTTCAGCAAAGTTCTAGATGGAATGGAAAAAGAATGCCAGGCAGAGAGCTAGAAAGACAAAATCCTGAATTGAGAACAAACTTGGCATTTTTGAGATGCGTAGAAAGGTAATGGTGGCTTGAGCAGAGTGAATGAGGAGAAAAGTCCTAAGATGATTGTGGTAAGAGACTCATGAGAGCATCATTGGCCAGATTCAATCTTATTCTGACCGAGATATTACACTATCTAGAAGTGCTTGTCCCATGGGAAGGACATGCTTAGTCTATGTTTTTCAAAATCTATTTGACTACTTTGAGCAAAACTGTACACATAAGCCAAGAGTGGAAACTAGAAAATCACTAAAAGGTTTTCTT
>NW_012144411.1:264539-267116 GCF_000956105.1 Propithecus coquereli
AAAGAGAGGAAGCACAGAAAGCAGAGTACCGCAACTGATGCCACTTTACCTCATAAGAAATTTCTTCCTTTCAAAACAGAACCTAAGAAATTAGCTTTCAGCAGACTCACAGATCTGCAAAGATAAAGGATCTACCCTGAAGGAGAGGCCATGGAAAATACCTTAGGTTTTTTTAGTTGAGGTGACAGAGGGTGACACCTCAAGTAGCAGACAACTCTAATATTCTGTGTCACATCCTTTCAGACCACTTGTTTTCAGGTTCAGTTGTAATCATTGCTTCTGTGCAGGGCAGACACATTCCACATCAAACACTCATTATTTACCTGTTCACTAGATAGAAGTCAGTAGAGCCACCTAGCTTATACACAAGTGCAGTCTACATATAGGGCAAACTGATGTTTCCAGTGTACCCCTCAACCAATGAGATATTGAAGCTAGTACACAAATGCTAAGGTCTTCTGCCTTCCAAGTGAGTTTCTGGGAGATATTCTGGAAAGTTGTCAGGAGTTCCGTGTGGAATTGAGGCCCCTTTTCCCATAGCAGCAGACTTGATAATAAACACATTATCTTTTCCTTTTTCCTAATCTCCTGGCTCTCATTTCTGCTTCTTGGGATAAACTTCAAGATATACTACTTGCATTCAGGTTTTTTAAGGCTCTGTTTTGGGTAATAGAAGTGTACATAAAGATTGGTTACTTGAGATGAAATCCTAGAAATATATTATTTAATGGTCAGAAAGCAACAAAGACCCTAGTGCTGTTAATAACTGGGATGGTAATAACTCCTCTCATGGTGAATCATTATAATAATTAAGACTAAATTTACTTGTGGTTTATTGGGATGAGATACAGATTAAAGTGGAAGCACTGATTTATGCAATAGTTCTAGCATTTGAAAAGTGTGGCGGCATTTTTATTGTAAGGATTTTGTGGCATTAACCGGCTTTGTTAACTGCTTTAGAAACACTGTCTTAGTCCATTTTGTACTGCTAGAACAAAATACCACAGACTTGGTAATTTATAAAGGAGAGAAATTTATTTCTCAGTGTTATAGA
This sequence comes from Propithecus coquereli, assembly GCF_000956105.1. Classification (NCBI taxonomy): domain Eukaryota; kingdom Metazoa; phylum Chordata; class Mammalia; order Primates; family Indriidae; genus Propithecus; species Propithecus coquereli. The sequence continues at coordinate 265,594 of NW_012144411.1, forward strand.
GTCTGGAAAGTCTAAGAACAAGGTGCCAGAAGTTTTGGTGTCTGGTAAGGGCCTGGTCTCCATTTCCAAGATGGAGCCTTGAACGATACATTCTCCAGAAGATCAGAATGGGGTAAACTCACATCCAAAAGCCCTTCGTATTGCGGCATTAATTATTTCATGAGGAGGGAGCCCTCATGATCTAAACACCTTCCATTAGGCTCCATCTCCCAACACTGCTGTACTGGTGACTGAGTTTCCAACACGTGAATTTTGGAGGGTACAAACACATAAAACATTTCAAAGAGCAACCAGCTCAAGTCAGCCAACTATCAATTCAGAAAATGGATAGGAAATATATCATAATCAAGTGGAATTTATCCCAGGAATATTAGGATGGTTCAATATACACAAATCAATAAATATCATACATCACATCAATAGAAGGAAGAAGAAAAACCATACAATCATCTCAATAGATACAGAAAAAAGCATTTGATAAAATTCAACATCTCACCATGATAAAAAATTCTCAAAAAATTAGATATATAACGAAAATATTTCAACATAATAAAGGTCATATATAACAAACCCACAGCTAACATCTTACTGAATGGGTAAAAACCAAAAGCTTTTCCCCTAAGGACTGGAAAAAGACAAGAATATCTACTCTAACTATTCATATTCAACATAGTACTGGAAGTCCTAGCCAGAGAAATTAGGCAAAACAAAGAAATAAAGGGCATCCAAATTGGAACGGAGGATGTCAAATTGTCTCTGCAGACATGATCTTATAGAAAAACCTATAGATACTACCAAAAATCTCTTAGAGTTGATAAATGAATTTAATAAGGTTGCAGGATACAAAATCAATATATAAAAATCAGTAACATTTCTACACATGACCAATGAATTAGCTGAAAAAGTAATCAAGAAGGAAATTCTATTGACAATAGCTACAAAAAATAATAAAAAACCTAAGAATAAATTTAACCAAGGAAGTGAAAGACTTCCACAAGAACAATTACAAAACACGGATGAAAAAAATTGAAGAGGACACAAACAAATGGAAAGACATCCCACACTCACAGATTGGAAGGATTAAGATTATTAAAATGACAGTAATACCCAAAGCAATCTACAGCTTCAATGCAAGCCCTATCAATGGCATTCATCACAGAAATGTTAAAAAAAAAAATCTAAAATTTATATGGAACCACAAAAGACACAAAATAGCCAAAGCAATCCTGGGAAAAAAGAACAAGGCTGGAGGTATCATTATACCAGACTACAAATTATATTACAAAGCTGTAGCAATCGAAAGAATATGCTACTAGTATAAAAACTGACACATAGCCTAATGGAATGGAATAGAGAACCTAGAAATAAAGCCACATATCTATAGCCAAGTAATTTTTGACAAAGTATCCAAAACACTTATTGGGGAAAGAACAGTCTCTTCAATAAATGGTACTAGAAAAACTGGATATCCATATGCAGAAGAATGACATTAGATCCCTATTTCTCACCCTATACAAAAATCA
>NW_012144411.1:278931-280086 GCF_000956105.1 Propithecus coquereli
GATACAGAGGGATGGTGGGATAGGAATTGGAGCGATTCTAATTTACACAGAAGCTAAGTATGACTGAATCTTTTTCCTGCATATATTCACCAGAGTTCATCTGAATGATAAATAGAAGCAGGTGAAAATATGTTTCTGATATAACCCGTAGGCTTCTTCCTCTTCCCATTAAAATTTAATTAGATGATTAGTAATGTACTCGAGAACTCTGAGGACTTTCTTTCCTGTTGCACTTACATTCTAAAACAGAAGGTCTTTTAGAGTGAAAAAAAATATGTTTCTCATAACTGAAACAGATATTTCTTTGGTATCCAAAATGATAAGCCAGACCCAATATGAGGGGAAAAAAACAGAGCTACAGTGTAAATATAACTAACAAATGAATAAAACAGTCACCAAACACAGGGCCTATTAGCTTTCTGTGTCAGAACTCTTTTGGAATGATTGGCCACACAAATTGAGTCTGAATGTCCAGTTCAAAAGAGGTAGTGCACAAAGTCTCTAGCCCAGGCATCTGTGACTGAGATAAATCAAAGAGGATGTTGGGCCAACAAAGAAATCTGAAAGTTGTCCATTTATGTTTATAAAATGAGTATAGGTTAGCTCTTGTTAGGTGATGCAGTATGCAATACTATTTTGTGCAAAAGTACCCATTAGAAAGAAGAGTAATATTAAGAGAACTTATTCGGAGGGCAATAATTTTGCCTTGAAATATGTACTCATAATTAATAGATCTCAGTAGGTGAGATAAACTTGTGTTTTGATGAGTTTGTTTCTCCATAAGGAATCAACATCTAATAAGGTTGACATATTTTTAAGAGCACAAATTGCATGACATATGTATTTTAGAAAAATGTAATCACCATATTTTCATGCTAAATGAATTCTAATCATTTTAATTCACTCATTATTTCTCATTAGGTATTTACTCTTTTGGAACATCATTTAATTTTTATCCCCATAACTTTTCTACAGATTACCTTAGTGCAAGGAAACATAATGGTAATAAAAGACATAATGAAATTAAAGTTCTATTCCAAAGTAGTTACCAAAAATGACATGAAGGGGTATTGGAATTATTTTTTTGAGTTTTGTTTTAGAACATCTTTGTGAATCCTTCAAGCAACCTGAAACTGAATTAATTTTTATTTATTA
>NW_012144411.1:280136-282251 GCF_000956105.1 Propithecus coquereli
CAAATTGAGTCTGAATGTCCAGTTCAAAAGAGGTCTTACTGTTTCAAATCCTTAGACCTTTAATTTTTTTATTTTTTATTGTTTTTTTCCATTTTAATTACAGATTTTGTTATAGAATTTAAATTTGAAGGAACGTATACATGTTATAATTTTCAAAATTTATTTCAATAGATTTAGGGGGGACCAATGTATATTTGTTACATGGATAAATTGTATAGTGGTGAAGTCTGGTCTTTTAGTCTACCCATCACCCAAATAGTGTACATTCTACCCAATAGATAATTTTTCATCTCTCACCCCCTTCCCCCCACCACTAAGGAATTGCCAGTGTTCATTATGACACCAGAATGGATACCCACAAGTTAGCTCTCACTCATAAGTGAAAACATCAGGTATTTGTTTTTCCTTTCCTGAGTTTAGGTACTTTAGTAAAATGTTAAACAGATGTGTAAGAGTGGATATCCTTATCTCTTTACTATATCAAGGGAGATTTTTTTTTTATTTTTTATTTTTATTTCAAAGTATTACAGGGGTACAAATGTTTTTGGTTACATGGATAGCTTTTGTAATGCTTGAGTCAGAGTTGTAAGTGTGCCCATCACCTAGATAGTGTTCATTGTAACCATTAGGTAGGTTTTTGTTCCTTCTCTCTTCCCTCCTCCCCCCTGCTTGATTTCCATTGAGTTTTACTTCCCTCTATGCACATGTGTGTTCATCAATTAAAATATTTTGAATATTTTACCAGTAAAAAAGAAGTTTCTATGGAATTTTTATTGATATTTTCCAGCAGATAAATTTCTGTTCTATTCCTGGTTTAAGCTTTGTGGTTTTTGTTCATAAGTCATAAATGGTGTTTAATTTATCCAATGCTTCTATGCATCTTTTTAAATGGTTATATAATATTTTACACATTCTGCTAATTTGGTGAGTGATATTGATTTATTTCACATGTTAAAACAACTTATTATTTTGTATTTCACTTAACTTCATTGTTATATATTAACATTTTCATATACTGTTGAATTTGCATTCCTGACTTGCTTAGAACTTTCAGGTCTATGTTTATGAGAGAAATTAGTCTGAAACCTAAATTTCATGTACTCTCCTTGTCAAGTTTTTGTACCAAGGTTAGTATATGTTTCTTCTCTGTTTCTAATCTTTTAAATATCTGAATAATTGTTAGTGATGTCCCCTTTTTTTACCCCCGAAACTATTGTGACTTCACTCTTTTACTTTCAAATAAGATGTCAAGTTATTTTATAACCCCATATGGATCTGTTTCAATTGTCTGTTTTATTTAGGGTTTGAGTTATTTGTTCTTATCCCTAGGTATACCTAGTAATTATTTATTGTTTGCTGGTATTGTGTCTGAAAAAATTGTAGCTCAATGCAATGGAATTTTTCTCTAAAAATCATTTGTTTTGTATTTGGCTGGCAGTTAGATTAGAGAAATGTCACCTTAATGCAAGTAGGAATAGAGCTAGTTCAAATGTGGGCTTCAGATTTTGTGAGGACGTTTCTATTTACACTGCATTCCTATTTCCAGGGTGTAGCTTCTCCAAAGTTTCAAAGAAAAGTCCGGAGAGTTTATCACAAGGTCTTTATTTTTAATGGTGCTTAAATTTAAATTTTTGTATCTCACACCCAAGAAGCCAACCATTCTAGTCAGTTTATCAGTCTAAGAAGTGCAGCTTTCTGATAAAGTTTTCCATCTCATATATCAGCAAATGCTTTGAGTAAAAAAAGCTGTGATCAATGTAGGGTTTACCTTTATGCACTGAATTTCTTTACAAGATCTAAGTTCTTCAAATCTTCACTGTCTTAGTGGCTCTCCAATAACTTCAAACAGATACGTAGATAGATGGTAGATGATAGATAATAAAACTTCAAAGAGATCATATATATATGTATATATATACACACACATATGGTGTGTCTCAACTTTTATATTTTTATTATCACTCAGTTCAAACAATTAGTTTTTTTCTAATATTTCTCAGTGAAGACTTGGTCATTCATTGCATAGAATCAACTAGTCCAATAAAAGTTTGATTTTCGTGAACTTGGCCTCATTGGTACTATTTTCTAATCCACGAATTTCATAATTTTTATAGT
>NW_012144411.1:282301-283273 GCF_000956105.1 Propithecus coquereli
AACTACTAGAAGAAAACATAGGAGAAACACTTCGGGACATTGGTCTTGGAAAATATTTTATTATTAAGACCTCAAAAGCACAGGCAACAAAAGTGAAAATAAACAGATGGGATTACATTAAACTGAAAAGCTTCTGCACAGCAAAGGAAACAATCAACAGAGTGAAAACATACAGAATGGGAGAAAATAATTACAAACTACTCATCTGACAGGGGATTAATATCCAGAATGTATAAAAAACTCAAACATCTCTATATCCAAAATAAATCTGATTAAAAAATGGACAAACGATCTGAATAGACATTTCTAAAAAGAGACATGCAAATGAACAACAAATGTAGGAAAAAACACTCAACATCACTAATCATCAGGTAAATGCAAATTGAAGCCACAATGAGGTTTCTTCTTACCCCAGTTAGGATGGCTATTATCAAAAATCCAAAAGATAACAAATGTTGGTAAGTATGTGGAGAAAAGGAAAGTCTCATCATGCACTGTTGGTGGGAATGTAAATTAGCATAACGCCTGTGTAGGACAGTATGGAGGTTCCTATTAAACCACAAATAGAACTAACATATGACCCAGCAATCCAACTACCAGCATTTAATCAAAAGAAATGAAATCATTATATTGAAGAGGCATCTGCACCCCCATGTTTATTTTAGCACTATTCACAATAGCCAAGATACAAAATCAACCTAGGTTTCCAACAACAGATGAATAAAGAAAATGTAGTACATACGTGCAACTGAATACTATTCAGACATAAAAAAGAATGAAATCCCATCACTTTTGCCAACATAGATGAAACTGCAAGACATTATGTTAAGTGAAATCAGCCAAGAATAGAAAGTTAAAAACACCACAGCTTCTCACGCATATGTGGGATCTAAAAAAATTGATCTCATAAAAGTAAACATTAGAGTAGAGGATACCAGAGGTTGTAAAGCATAGAAAGAAAGGAGTGATAGG
>NW_012144411.1:283323-285268 GCF_000956105.1 Propithecus coquereli
ATATCTCACTGTGGTTTTGATTTGCATTTCCTTGATGATTACAGACATTAAGCAATTTTTCATATGTATTTGGGCCACTAGTCTGTCTTCTTGTTTGAATCTTTGGAGTTTTCTAGACACAATATCATATCATCAGCAAAGAGCAATAGCTTGACCTCTTCTGCCCCCATTTGTATACCCTTGATTTCTGAAGGCACTTTCTGAACAGACGCAAAAGGAGAGGAACCTAAGCAAGGAATAATGGTCTGACTGAGTTAAGGAGACAAAGCTTGAAATTTAGGAAGCCAAGGTAGTTGGAACTTGTGAGGCATAGGACTGGAGCCTAAGGAAGTAAGCAAAGAAAGATCTCTAAGAATCTGCATAGGACTCCTTGAGTCTTTGCCTAAATTATAATCTGTTCCTGCCTAGGCTGGGATTTCACAAACCCAGGCAAGGAAAATCTACTGGGAGTATGTAAACTGAACATATAGGACTGAAAGATACTGCAGTCTTGTAAATCTGGTGTGTGCAGAGTGTTGGACACATGAGACATTCAAAAAAAAGTCCACTGTAGGGTATTCCTTTAATAGTACGGCTAAACTACCCCAAGAGAAAAGACAATATGCCCTCACAAAACTTGAAATAAAGCCTCAAGAAGGTCTAGTTCATGTAGTAAGTAAATGCCTGTCAAAACAAATTCAACAGTCTTTAAAGGAAGACCACAAAACCCAGTTAGTTAACAACATAATATTCATAAAGCCCAGTATGTAACAAAAAATGACTAAACATGAAGAATCAGAAAAACTAATACAAAAATAACAAGAAATAAAGTGGCAGAGTTGATGGAATCAGGAAAGACTTTTAAAAAGCTATTACAGTTATGCTAAAAGATTTAAAAGAAATAATAAATATAAAGACATTAAAATGAAAGGTTATATAGGAATTAAATGGAACTTACAGGCCTGAAAAATACACCTGCAATGATAACTTCACTAGATGGAACAAATAAACGATTAGATAGTACAAAATAAAAGATCACTGAATTTTAGATCATAACAATGGGAATTATTAAACTGAGGCACAGAAAGAAAACAGACTTAAAATTTTTAGCGAAACCAACAGAGTTTTCTTATTAAGGGACTATATTGCAACATATAACATATGTGGTTAGATTCCAAAAATGGAGCTGGCAGCAAATGCAGGAAGGAAAAGGTCCAAATCTTTTCCAAATTTGGTGAGTACTCTAACCAATGTCGTTTATGTCTTTTTGTGCCCATGTGCACCCATCATTTAGAATATTTTCTGTCTGGACTAGGCAAATAAGAGTCGTTATTCTCTTATTTTTTATATCTGGGAAATATTTGTCTAATCCAGACAAAAATTTTTTTTTCCTTTTAGAAGTTTAATATTTAACAGTTTAAACTTTTACACTTAGGTTTTTGCAAGAACTAAAAGTTTAACTACCATTTGGTCCAGCAATTCCACTATTGGGTATCTGCCCAAAGGAAAAAAGACATGCTATAAAAAAGACATCTGCACTCTAATGTTTATAGCAGCACAATTCACAATTACAAAGATGTGGAAACAATCCAAGTGTCCATCAATACATGAGTGGATTAATACAATGTGGTATATGTATACCATGGAGTACTACTAAGCCACAAAATAGATGAACTACCTATTATATTCTCCTGGATGGAGCTGGAGCCCATTCTTCTAAGTAAAGTATCGCAAGAATAGAAAAACAAACACTACATGTACTCACCATTAAATTGGTACTAATTGATCAACACTAATGTGCACATATGGGAAGTAACATTCATAGGGTGTTAGCAGGTGGGAGGGAGCAGGGGGGAGGGGTAAATCCACAACTAACGGATGTGGCGCACTGTCTGGGGGATGGGCGCACTTATCAGGTGATGCAAAGGCAATTTATGTAACCAAAGCATTTGAACCCCTGTAATAC
>NW_012144411.1:285318-285877 GCF_000956105.1 Propithecus coquereli
GATAGGGAGAAATTTGTTAAATGAATCAAAATTACAGTTAGATAGGAGGAATAAGTTCCAGTGTTCTATACAACTATATGTTGACTACAGTTAACAATAACATATAGTTGAAAATAGCTAGAAGAAGGATAGTGAATGTTCCCAACACAAAGAAATGATAAATGTTTGAGATAATCAACATGCTATAATATACATTCTACTGATACAATCACTATACATTATATGTATCAAAACATCACTATGTGCCCCATTAATATGTATAATTATTATTTGCCAACTAAAAAAAGAAAATAAAAGAAGAGGGAATAAAAAGATAATCAATAGTAGACAACACTGAAAATCTGGCCAAGGATTTAATACTAAGGGTGAAAAACTAAAGGAAGACTGAACATATAATCTTAAATGGTCTTCTATGCCAAAATCCATGTCCCTGAGAAGAAGGGAATAGAATCCTGAGACCAACAAAGGACAAATGTGTACACATCTGAGGACATTGAGTCCTTATATTTATTCTCATGAACCCACCAAAGGCAATCCTTCTCCCTTGCTAGATGACAGG
>NW_012144411.1:296282-297511 GCF_000956105.1 Propithecus coquereli
TTCCAGCTGTAAGCCTAGGCTTAATAATACTAGCTAACATTTTTTAACTAATAACTATGTGTCAGGCTCTGTTATAAATGCATATTTAATCCTAAAACAACTCTAGGAGATTAGTACTATTATCATACACATTTTACAGGTAAGAAATCTGAAGGTGTAGAAAGGTTTTAGCAAGTAAATATATAACTAAGACTCACATGCAGGCAATTTTGTCCCAGGATTCTTAAGTCTGACCATCTCTAATTATATAAGATTCTATATATTGTATCTAAGGTTTTATAGGATATTCAAATAATACTAATAAATATAAAAAGATAAGGTTTACAGTTTATTGTTATTTCTGACAAAGCATGAGTCATTTCTATTAGTCATCTCTTTATATTGCATAATTCCAGATGGAAAAGTATGCATTACACTGTACCAACACATTCAGAAATACAGTAAGTAGAATTATTTAACCACATTGTATTCAGAAGAGATTAAAGAATTTTTTGGGCCAAGAATTTTCCTTCATACTCTTTGGTTTATGCTAGCTTTTGCAAGCTGTCTTGTCCATTGAAAAAGTATCTGTGAATAGAGTAGAGTGAATAGAAAATATTTTTGCAGATGTTCAGTGGTATTCATGAGTTCCTGCAAACACCCGCAAACACCCACAAATTTTCCCCTGAGTCTTAGCTAATTTTCACTTCATAGATCTGTGAAATATTTTAAAATAAAAGAAGCATGTCAGGAAATCTTTGGTTGTCTGGTTCTTTCTTTCTTGGCTCCTAGTATTTTATCTCTTACCCTGGTTTGCTATATTTCTCCATGTAAGAAACACGTATGTGTTCAATCAATTTATTCAACATTTCCTTGTGAAAACACTTCCAATCTACAAGAAAGTTACATAGAAATTTTAGAGTGAATATTCTTAGATTCATCATCAATATTCCACTATTAATATTTTGATATATTTCTTTTATCACATATCTTTTCATCTCAATAAATGAAATCTTATTTTCTGGTGCATTTCAAAGAAAGTTGCAGACATCTGTAGTGTGTCCCTAAATATTTCAGCATTCGTATTATTAACTACAGTCAACATTTCATAGTATTTTTTTTATTGTATGTAAAATTTACATAAAATAGACACAGAAATCTAAATTGTACATTTGCTGGATTTTGATAATGGGATTGAGTGTACCTTATCTGAAATGCTTGGAACCAGAAGAGTTTTAGATTTTAGATTT
>NW_012144411.1:307202-307820 GCF_000956105.1 Propithecus coquereli
AATAATAACTAATATTGTAGTTTCAATTTGTAAAGAGTGAAGAATAAATTTATTTAGGTTTTTGACACATTAACAAACTATGGAAGAATTCAGATTTATCCAGTTAGATTTGAATTTTTAATCCTTATTAACTAGTAACTAGGACAAAGCCACTTTATGGCCCTGAGTATCAGTTTCCCTATTTGTAAAGTTGAGTTGGGAACATAATTAATTAAAATACATATCCAATGTGTCAAGACTATCATAGATCTTTACTAAATTTAGTTTCTTCAAAAGCACCAATGTTTCCTTCATTGATATATTTTCACTTTATTAATCTAAAATATGCTCAAATACATTTCAATATTACACTGAAGAAATGAAAATTCCTCTTGATATAGAGACAAATTACCATGATTTTTGTATGTTATAATATGCTACATATTCTGATTTCCCAAATAGCAGAAACAAAAATCTTTATGGTTTACTTTCCCAGTAGCCTGAGGGGAAATATATTTTCGTGTATTGTTTATATGGCCTTTTGCCTTTTATAAACTAGATCCTTGAATTTTAGATTACCAATGTTATCATTATCCTATTTTACTGTATTTTCATATGCAATCTATGAAAGTGATTTGA
>NW_012144411.1:320215-321828 GCF_000956105.1 Propithecus coquereli
GGCAAGTTTCACAGGTGATTGCACAAACAAATAAGAAATTTATCTCAGAATGATTGTAGAGCCAGATAGTTTATGTGCCCTGGCCTGCATTTACCTGTATTAGATGCTTAAAGACCAAAATACCAGGTACTTAAATGTCCCTGCTCCATACCTGTACACCATTCATCTACTGATAAAATATAATAAGAAGGAGGCTACGGTTCAAAATAACCATTTGGGACTCTCTAGTATATGAAGAAAACGGATTTAAGTATGAGCTATGTTACAGTTTGGGTGATTAGTACAAACTCCAAACGAGACTAGCTTCTGTCCTGAAAGATGGATTGTTAACTAACTCGTGGGAGATTAAATTGCTGACGAGTTCAACTAAGATATCTAAGAGGTTGGTCTTTTAAATAGTGGAGATATAAAAACTCAGGATTTATGGGTAGCCATTTTCTGCCATGTGAATCAAGTAACAGAGAAAGCTCATCTGCAGGGAGAAAAATTAAGCAGCAGCGAGAAAGAGGAGGGATAGAGGAGAGTCAGAGGGTGTACACTTTGCTTTTCACATGAGTTTTTCCTGTTTGTTTCCACTTCCTGATAAAAATGTCCAGTTGAATTTCTGCCTTGAGTTCCATTTAAAAACTACAAACAAAAACTCTACATAACTGAAGTAGATGGTTGGTTTGTCTGTTTGTTTAAGCTGGCTTGATTTGATTTTTTTATATTGACAACCATAACACCTTCATACACCAAATCATGAAACTGTGAGGGGCTAAGGAATAAAATAGCCTATATTAGAATTTAAAGTGCCTTTGTAAAAGTAAATCATTTGTAACATAAGCAATTTTGGAAAAGCAATATTTTCCCAGCAAATCAATATTAGCTTTAGAGATCTTTTTTCTAACGGTTGTATTTTCCTTCTACTTTTTAGAGGTTTTATTTTCCTCTTGTTTTTATTCCACCAAAAACCCATCTAACACTTCCACTTTATAAGTGACACATTTTAAATTGTTAAAAGACAACAAATATAATATCAATGATTTAGTATTTGGCTTAAAAGGAGCAAATTATTCACTTACTCTATTGCTAACATTAGCAACATTTTGGTATCTATGTGGCCTGTGCAATAGCTAGATGTGCTATTGACTCTTGTAAACCTAGAAATATGAACTGACAATATTGTATATTGCAATCTTTTGCAAAAGAACATTGAAAAGTAATGGATTTTGTTTGAACTTAATGTTCAGCTGACTGAACACTGAATGTACTTTGCTTTGATATTTACATTTTATTTTAATCTGAACGAACATCAATCACATATGTGTCTTGTGCGGTATCAAACTTAATTGAAGAGTGTGCATTTATTAACATAACCTTTACATATCTCAAATGACCAATATTCCAAATAACGTAAGTCACATTTAAAGAAATACAAGGCCTTCTTTTAAAACATCAGTATGTCTAGTGAGTACAAACTCAGTACAGTTCTTTCTGTGGATGATTATAAATGTATTTTTTCAAATAAGAATTCTAGAAAAATTCTGGAAAATATTAATAGTTCTATTGCTTAAGCTTATCTTCCACTCTACGAGTTTTCTTTATCCTCACTTTTAATTATTTTAACCTTA
>NW_012144411.1:321878-323532 GCF_000956105.1 Propithecus coquereli
AACCAATATGTAATGTAAATGCTATTAATGTTGTAATTTCTACTGTTGGTTTTAGTCCATGACAAATAAATTTCCTCAAGAAAATTTAGTTCTCCCTAAACAGTACAATCAGTTGTGGCTATTATTATGAAGGCTCAAGATTCATTTTATCTATGGAGTTTTAACAAAAACTTCAATAAAATCACCCTTTATGAAAATGTATGAACCTTGTAAATTTAATAAAAGCTAGAAGGTGAATAAATGTATAAATGAATTCAGTATCCACAATAATAATGCTGAAGAGCCAATAAAATGCTAATGTTTAAGCTAACATTTTAGAGAAAGCAAAACCACCAGTGATTTTAGTAACATCCTGATAAACTCAAAAACAATTAAGAGAAACATAGGTATTGATGAAGAAAAAATATTAACATAATTATTAAAAGAATAGGACATATGTTTGTTCATTTTAATTACATTTGTCCCAGAAATTTTGGACTGGCAGATGTAAAATATTATCTCAAAGACCAAAAGCAAGTACACCTAGCAGACTCAGAATGAATAACTGAAAAATCTTATAATTCTTCATGAGATTATAATGATTTATTTGAGATCATTAGAAAAACTTCATTTCTAATATCTTTCTATATCATTGTTAACTAAAAGTAATAGTTGCCATTTGCATAGTACTTTGATGTTCATAAAATGCTTTTAGAAACTCTATTTTATTCACACATCTGTGGGCAGATATTCATTTCCAATCCGACACACGAGGTATTTAGATTTCACAAAGCTGCCAAACCAGTGCTTTTCCTCTAAGTCAATTACAGGCTATTATCTGGAAAATATGTTGTGAGATTTCTATAGTGAGTAGATGTGATTAATCCTCTTTTTCTAGTGGACTGAAGAATCAAGGGGAAAATTTACATCAATTTTAAGTGTATTTTTCTACTGTATAATATACTTGGAAGAAAACCATCCTTTACTGTCCAAAATTGTATATTTTGTACAGAAGAGAAGAGCTAGTTTGGGGATTATTTACTTTCTTATTGCAAATTCCTCTTTCATCTGTCTCTATTTAGTTCAATGTAAATGTGTTCTAAAAACATAAATACATTTCACTTGAATTTTCAGAAATCCTTGTGTGATCTCAAACTTGCATAGTATTTCTTTAGAAACACTTTTTTAATGATCAGCATTCAAATGCCCCATACAGTTAAATCTAATTCACCAATTAACATCAAATTTCTTACGTACATTGAGTTTGTTTTGTTTGTTTTGGTTTGGGTTTTTTGATGTTGGGTTTTTTGTTTTGTTTTATTCGTCCTCTGCATGTTCCAACATGAATTTTAGGTAGTACATGATCCTGGAGTGTTTTTCTAGTGTACTACCAGTTGGTTTTTTGTCAACATTGCCATTACCACTAGAAGAATTAACAGGTTTATCAAAACCTCAAAAGACTGTGGTTGGTGTTAAAGCACTTTCAGATACTGATATTATGATAATAATGCAGTGTCTTCTTTGTCATTTAAGTCACCACACTTGGCACAGTTGAAAGTTCAGTAAGTTGTTTGTGCTTACTGTCTGAGGTGCCTCCAGTAAGTCATTTTTTGCTTTTCTAAGATTCCTCATTTTCAATTATAGTATAATAGTAAAACAACATAGAATTTATATA
>NW_012144411.1:327522-334161 GCF_000956105.1 Propithecus coquereli
TTTTTCTACACCAGTCTATCTAGTGATGTGTTTGCATCATTGTTTTTTGGTTGTGCTTCATTTTTTGCTAAAAAATATCATGTCTGAAGTTGGTATATTAATTCTATGTTTTATTCTCCTGTTTTCTATTTACTTAACTTTAACTGTCATATTGGTTTGTGTCTTCCTTCTGCTTTATGTAATAACAGAACAGCAAAATGAACTTAACATCTTGAGTTAAAAAGCTATTTTATTTTTTTTACTCTTTTCTTGTTTAGTGTAATAATTGTTAAATGCTATAACTCAACCACCCTGGCTCAGTGATGTGGGCTAAAGAACAATAGTTGAGCACGTGAAAGTAGACTGAAATAGTGATAGCGTGGAAGCAGAGTATGGAACACCTCTGAGGTGTTTAAAAGGCGTGCAGAAGTCAAGGACACAGCAAGGGATTACGAGTCTGCTGGACTATGTTTGATCATTATTCAGAAGTGATCATTTGTGATGGTAGCTAAAGAAAAGCTTATAGTAGACTGATCATATTTTCTACCTCTATTTTTTGTCTTTTCCATTTCTCCATATCTCAGTCCATGTGATTGGTAAGCAGGAGAACAGGAAGTGCTGTTATCTTGGGCAGAAAACTAATTGAATTTAATTTTGTTGGGTTCAATCAATGTTGACGTAGGCAAAAACCACTAAGAACAAATGAACAACTAAGACTTACAGGACCCACACAAAAATGGAAAAACTATTATTGTGCTATACTAGTGAAATTATAGGCTAATATTTCTTTATTTTTAATAATGTTTAAATATCATTAAAATGTTTTAATTATTAAATAAATAAAATCAAGATAGAGGAAAGTATGCAGAAAAAGAAGCCATAATAAGACTCAAATGAAAAAAAATAATCTCAGGGGAAGGAAATTAGAATCAGTTATTTTTGGAAGACCACGTAGAAAGCTGTGGTAAATATGTGCTCTCTAATCCTTAATACAATTTGTAATTTTGAAGAAATTTTGAGTCTGCATTTCAATTAATCAGTGGTCAAGAATCAAATGTATTCATTGGGTAATTTGGGGATAAAATTACAGCACAGCTTTCTCTAATCTGGTTATAAAACAATTTAATTTTTAAAACAAATAGAGTTGAAACTGTTATTGAATAAAAATGACTGTATTTTTTTCCTCCTAGATATGGAATATAATTTTCACAATGCCTATATTGGGGATTATCTATTGCCTTTGTTCCACCACAAAAAAAACATCCATCTCTAGGTCTACTTCCCCAAATCCTGATTCAGTAGATCTAAAATGAGACCTGGTCAACTGTAGTTTTTAAAAGCTCTCTATGTAACTCTGATATACAGACATAGTTGGGAATTGTTTTCTTAAAGTAGGAAAAATTATAACTGGTGCTTTTAGTCAAAAAATTAGAGAGTTGCCTATGGATTTAAGAAAGTGAATGGCTCTGGGGAACCTTGAAATAATGCTACTGAGTTATTTACGCAATCATTCTTCCACTAATATAGTATGTGTTTGTTGAGGCTGCAAAGCTAGACAAAACAGTTCCAGAAAATCAAAAAATCAAAGGAAATAAAATACTTTCTTTGGTTTCCATGTCCTTACAACACATTTTAAAAGAAAAGATAAGCTTATAAAAACTCCACAAACTAAGGTGTCAATAGGTGCCCAAATAGGTGAGCTATATATATATATACACACAGACAAAATTTTAGAAAATTAAGTCAACTGTGTCAACTGTGGGTCTGCAGATTCATAATGGGGAATGTTGGACTTGAGGGAATGCTTTAAACAAAGATCACGGACTTTACGCAGGCTGATAACTACAGGAAGGCCATTTCAGTCAGGATGATGAATATTTGCAAGGAATGAGAATGATAACCCTTTTAGAAACTGGTTTGGTAAAAATAATAGATTATTTAGAAAAATACATAGAGAAATAATAGGAGGTAATTAGAGGTTGATAGATTGAGTATAGACTGTGAGGAGCTTTGAATATAGAGGTGAAGAATGCTGACTTTATTTCTTCCAGACAATCACACAGGAAAACATGCAGCAGCAGCACAGACAAAACCATAGGTTACAACAGTTTCTCAAAAAGTATTAGTTTAGAGATAACTAAATATTAGGGATAAACAAATATTATTGGAAGTATATGTTAACTTCTAATTTTGGTGCATTGCTCATATCCAGTCTCAATCAGTCTACACTAGCCTTCACCATCCTACTGCAAGAATCTGAAAACTCTTTTTCTGAAAACAGATCCTTGTTTGCCTTCACTGGGGCTAGGCCACGATGCCAATAATAAATGTCTTAGGGCAACTCTAAACCAAAAAAATATATATATTAAACGAATACCCCACAACCCCACAGCTTCCACAGCCCCAGGTGGAAAAATTCTGAGTTATACTCAGTACAGTCTCAAAGAAGGACCCAGAAGGATGTATCCCTTAATGCCTATAGTAGTAATCTGCTCAACAATGTATCATGTTATGTTAGATTTCATCACTAAACCTTCTTACTTCCCTATACCCCTAAGAAAAACTGCCAAATAAACTTTTTCATTCGAATCCTTATCTCAGGACCAGCTTGTGGGGAAACGTAGCCTACCACAACTATTACCACAAGTGGTTCCAGGAAGCAGATTCTAAGGAAGGGCTTGTGGAACTGGATCACTCATCACTCATATGACCACAAGTATCCAGTTGCTGGTGGTAAGTGGGGTAGTGATAAAAGCTGGTGCACTGTGGCATCACAATTACTATATGTTTCACCTGTGCTTGCAAATAACTGAAAAAGTGGAATTGGAATGTTTCTCACACAAAGATGATAAATGCTTGAGATGATGGAGACCCTAATTACCTTCATTTGATCATTACACATTGTATGCCTATATCAAAACATCACATATACCCCATAAATATATACAACTATTATGTACCTGTAATAATTAATTTTTTAAAAAAATAGGGGATTAAGCTAAAAAGGGGTACAATGGTTTATATAATTCTAGCACTTGCAACTTGAAAGGAACAGCAATTACAAAGATGTTGGAGTTGGTTGATGATATTAATAGTGATTGTACTTAACGAGGCAACAGCATGTTAGAGGAAAGCACAATGTAAATTTCCATAGTTTTCTTTTATTTTAAAATATTCAATTGACAAGTAGGGATTATATATATTCGAGGTGTAAGTGTGATGATTTGACATATTTATACATTGTGTAATTATTACCATAATCAAATTAATTAACATATCCATCACAAGCCATGTTGTACATTAGATCTCCAGAATTTGTTTATCTTGTAACCGAAAGTTTGTGCCCTTTCATTAATATCTCACCATTTCCTCTACCTTCTGGCCCCTGGTCACCACCAATCTATTCTTTGCTTCTATGAATTTGACTTTTTTAGTTTCTACATATAAACAAGAAAAAATAGGAAGGTTTCTTTGCAGATGTTTTATAATTTTATTATTGCTATGTGCTAACAGGTTGATCATAGGGACTGTAGTTATCATTCAAAGGACAAACAACGCACACATATTACAGGTTTGAATGTGCAGGTCTGTCCGGAAACTATCCAGCCATGTAATATGAACAACAGAGACATTTATTGAAGGAGATACAAGACACAAGAAACATTGTACACAGGAAAATGACGCCTCATTTCCCTTCTGGGACCTCACAGAGTTCCCCCAGCATCTCTTAACCCAACCGTACACGTTCAACATTCTCAGGTGTTCTGATTGTTGCAGAGGCCTTCCAGAAAGTGAATCACTTTCAACAGATTCTCGATCATGTTTAAAGCGTTTGTGCCACACTTTCATTTGCGCTGCACTCATTGCATCATCCCCAAAAGCCTTCTGAATCATCTGAATAGTTTTCGCAGAGGAATGTTGAAGCTTAACGCAAAATTTGATTCAGATTCGTTGCTCTACTCGCTTAGTCATTCTGAATGTGACGGCCACGCAGTACACATGCTCACCCAACAGCGTCTAGCCCCGCACTGACAGGTACAGTGAAGGCATCATTGCTCGCACATGCGCATTGCAGTCCACGCGCCTTGGCTACCAGGTCACATCGATGTTTTGAGTTTGCCTGTGAAATCCTAACAGCCTTTTCCATTCCCTTTATATTAACAATACTTTCCAGACAGCTCTCGTATATAATGACTCACAAAAAAAATTTTGTGTTGGATTAGGGTGGAGTTGAGGAGTCAGAAATAAGCAGTCAAAAAACAAATGTGTTAGGCTGACAGTAATGGCAAGACTTTGAAGTTTAAAAAGCACACATTTGCCAGAACTTACAAATGCACATAAGGACTGATATTTACCAATCAGCTGATTAAATAATAAGCACATGAAGACACGTGATGGAGAAAGGCAAGCTCCTAAACTCTAATAAAGCCCTCAGACATAAAAGATAAAACATTCCAGAAAATTATTTTTAAAATTATATTTTAGCTTTTGTCCACAGTTTTGGTCCCTTAGTCACTCTCTAAAAATTCCATAGGGATTTTCAGTTCACCAGCTATTAGATCCAATTATGTTCAGCTGGATCACAGCAAAAAACAAAAGAAAAAGGCTGTTAGGATTTCACAGGCAAACTCAAAGTCCCAAGGAAGCCAGATGTGTATCATTGGGAGAATGGAGCTCTTGCCCATTTAGATATCTGAGCAGTGTGTATAAAATTTAAGTAAAAGGAAAAACAAAAAGAAAACATGTTAACGTTAAATGTTTAGGATATGTTATTTTTAGATGAAGATCTCAACAACTCCTTCATGTCCTCAGACTAGTTCCATCTAATGTTTCATCACTGACTGAAATGAGTCTTCAAAAGAACAAATTATTCATGTAATCATATTTTATTTTATTTTAATCTTCTGGCTTTTACAATATTCTATCTTCCCCTAGAGAATTAGGCACATATGAGAAACTCAGTTGCAAGTAATTATGTAAATAACAACATATGCATTATTCATTATTGCCTTCTTAGCTGTTATGTAAAAAATTCTTTCATGAGTTGATTATCCTTCCGCTTGTCTTTTAGACTCACAAATACTTAATTTCTAACAAAGATATTTTAACACATATGGAAATCTGTCTACAATTACTTGAGTAACAACTGTTCCAGTTATTATGGTTAGGGTTTTTATAGGACTGCACTTCAGAGAAACTTTAAAAATGGCATTTTAAAATGAAAATTTTTATCATAAGAATTTGTAATGTTTTTAGAAAGACAGGAGGATATCTGCTGAGTTCATGGATATACTTCTAAAGTCTGCGTAAGGCAATTACATGAATTCTAACAAATATCAAATATAAACACAGTTTTGTATCTGTTCAATAAAGCCTGTGTTTGTGTTCCTAACTTGTGAAAAGTTAATAGAGAACTTTGAATGCCTGCACTGAGGTCATTAACTGTGTTCTGATTTCATCAATGAATTCTCATATGTATACACCTTAAGTGTGTTCAGATACTTTTAAACACTGAGTAGTGATAAAAGTTCTGCTTCTCACCGAATACATTATGTGGAATCCTCAAAAAATTAAAAATAGAACTTGTATAGAATCCAGCAATTTAACTTCTGGGTATATGTCAACAGGAAATGAAATCAGTATATTGAAGAGATATCTGCACCCTCATGTTTATTGCAGCATTATTCACAATAGCCAAGATATGGAAACAATCTAAATGTCCATTGGTAGGTGAATGGATAAAAAAAATGTGATATATGTTTTATATATATATACACACACACACACACACATACACATAAACACACATATACAATGAAATATTATTCAGCCATAAAAAGAAGGAAATCCTGCCATTTGTGACAAGATGGATGAACCTGAAAGACATTATGTTAAGTGAAATAAACCAGAAGCAGAAACACAAATACTACATGATCTTACTTATATGTGAAAACTAAAAGTCAAACTCATAGAAGCAGAGAGTAGAACAATGGTTACCAGGAGCCAGAAGATACAGGAAATGGGAAGATATTAATAAAAGGACACAAACTTTCAATTATAAGATAAAGAAGTTCTGGAGATCTAATGTACAACGTGACTTGTGATGTATGTGTTAATTAATTTGTTTGTGGTATTCATTACATGACGTATACATATATCGAATCATCACATTGCATACCTTGAATATATATAATCTCTATTTGTCAATTAAATATTTTAAAATAAAAAAATGCAAAAAGAGAAAAGAGGCTCAGTTTGCTTCTCTCTGCTGAAAACACTATTTCATGGACCAAGAACTGAAAAAATCATCTTTGCATCTCCAAGTTGCACATTGGTTTACATTATTATAAAGTACAAAGCATGTTTTAAAAATATTTGGTACATAGTGAGCAATCAGTGTCTCTTAGTTATTATTATTAAGCTATCTGATTCGTAAAAGTAAATCCTTTGAAAGTTAAAAATGTTCCAATGTATCAGTGTTGCTGTAACAAAACACCTGAAACTGGCTAATTTACAAAGAGCACAGATTTATTTCTCAGAGTTCTGGAGGCTGGCATGTCCAAAATCAAGGCATTGGCCAGTTCAATGTCTGGTGAGGGCCCATTTCATAAATGGCCTCTTCTTTTGGTGTCCTCACATGGTAGAAACAGAAGGGCCAAA
>NW_012144411.1:338101-339288 GCF_000956105.1 Propithecus coquereli
TTATCATGGAGTACACTGGCTTCTTCTCCCCAGGCCTCTGGGTGGGGCTGTTCACCCCCTCCTTGGTGCTCTTCATCTTCACCTACACCCGCCATATGATCCTCAGCCTCGAGACTGTGGACCATTTTAATGAAACAAGGGCTTCACTATTTCTTTGACTCAAATAGTGTGACCCTGTGCTCCCAGGGTGTGACTGAAGGGTGTGATGGTGTCCAGGTTGCCTCACTCTCACCTTGAGTCACACTGGACTAATGGGCTGCTGGACCAGCTACCTGTCTGGTTTCTAGTCATCCTATAATAACACAAATCTCAAGCTACTTCAACCAGTCTTGCTTCTGCTTCTCTTGAACCCACTTATGAGGGCCTTCCCTGGGTCTGCCTGCCTCCCTCCATCCTACCAACAAAGTGTACGTATTCTGTGTAGGTATTAGACAAAACTTCCCAGGCTCAATCATGAAGGGGAGGGTATATTAGTGTTAGGGACCTGGCTTTCCTTATTTACTCTTTTCTCTACATCACACCTTGCTGTTTATACATGTTCTTTTGTAGAAAATCCTTCTCCCCATACTTCATGGGGCTCTGTACCGTAGCAAGGAGTTTGGGCTTACCTGTGTTTGGGTGTATGTGAAATTACTATTTAAGTGTATGTCCTGCTTGGCTGTCATTATTTGATAAATTTTGCTGATGTTGTGCTAAAAATAAGCAATAAAATGGAGTTTATTTTTGTGGTCTAAGAAAGAATGAATCTACATGGCAGGTGTGTTGGAAATAATAACTGGATTTCTAGCATTTTTTTTAATCAGGAATGTCTAGCTATGTCCTCAGTTGTGCCCTTCCTAATGTAATAAAAACAGATCAGCAACCAAACCAAACTAAATAAGAATACCTCCTACCATCACTGGGGATGAGAAGGAGTTAGTTCCTAGACATGTATCATGTATAGCTGAGAGCACTTCACTTTATCAGCACACATTCTACTTTCCCTTTGAGAGAGATTTAGTTACCCTGCACCTACAAAGGTATTGAGGGGGAGGAAGAGCGTGGTTATCATATTTTCATTACTGGCCAACTGACACTTTTAAGTACATATTAAAATAAGAACTCTGTTTACTGCCTATGCATCCTGCATATGCCTAATTAAAATCACAACAGAAGCTCAAAGTACAATGTGGGAGTTGTCAAACATA
>NW_012144411.1:339338-340558 GCF_000956105.1 Propithecus coquereli
ATTGAACATTTAACATTTTCTTTTTATGAGTAATATTTTGCATATAGGAAAATGTGCACATATCAATTATATAGCCTAGTGTGTACAACTGTACAGTTCAATCCTGACATATGTATACATCATATGAATCCTCCTCCAAATCAAAGCAGGATATAGAATATTCCCATCACTCCTTTTTGCTTCTTTCTAATTAATCTCCCTTCCACAGTAGAGGTAGACACTATTTATTTATATCACCATAGAACAGTGTTTTCTGTTCTTGAGCTTCATAACAATGGAATTACTATTTTATGTCTGCATTTATGTGCTTCCTTCACTCAGGATTATGTCTGTGATAATCATATATATTGTTGCTTGTACCATTCATTCATGCCTTTTTATTTGCAGAAAAGCACATCTTTGTATGGGGTACCACATTTTTTTACCCATTTTCTTGTTCATGGACATTTAGATTGGTTGCAATTTCAGCTCTTAAGAATAAAGCTGCTATAAATATTATTTTCTAAGTCTTTTGAGGAACATATCACATTCACTCATTTCTCTTAGATATATACCTAGAGTGGAATTGCTGGGTCATAAGGCATGTATTTGTTTAACAATATTAGAAACTGCAAATAAAGTTTGCAAAGTGGTTGTGAGATAGGGAACTGGCAGGGCCTGCTCAATAAGACCCAAACCAAAGTCTCTGATAAAAAAGGATGCTGTGGAGAAGCAGATCAAAACCAGCAAGAACCAAGATGGTGATGAAAAATGACCTCAGGTTACCCTCACTGATCATTGAACACTAGTTATAACACATTAGCATGCTGAAAGAAACTCCCACCAGCACCATGACAGTTTACAAATGCCATATCAACTCCCAGAAATTACCCTATATGGTCTAAAAAAGGGAGGGACTCTCAGTTCCAGGAACTCCCCACCACTTTCCCAAAAATCTTATAAATAATCCTCCCTTCACTTAAGAGAAAATTAAATAAAAATTATAAAATAAGATCCTGGAAACTCACAAAGGACTACTTGCTGTTGCTCTGAGAGATAGCCACTTGTTCTGGAGCAGCCTTCCTTCTGTTTCTTTGTTACTTCAATAAACTTGCTTTTGCTTTACTCTGTTGGCTTGCTCTTGAATTCTTTCCTGTGCCAAGCCAAGAACCCACTTGGCTTTCAGGCCAGATCTTAGTTTTGGGGTCCATTTTCCTGTATTAGTTGGCTCATTTTATACT
>NW_012144411.1:343403-345674 GCF_000956105.1 Propithecus coquereli
TACCCATTCACAAACCTCTCTTCATCCCCCTCCCCTTACCCTTCTTGGTTTCTGGTAACCACCATTCTACTCTCTACCTCTATGAGATCAACCTTTTCTAGCTCCCACATATGAATGAGAACATGTGGTGTTTGTCTTTCTGTGCCTGTCTTATGTTACTTAACGTAGTATCTTTCAGTTCCATCCATGTTGCTGCAAATGACAGGATTTCATTCTTTTTTATAGCTGAATAATATTTCATTGTGTATATATATTACATTTTCTTTATCCGTTTATCTATTGGTGGACACTAAAGTTGATTCAATACCTTGGCTATTGTGAACAGTGCTGCAATAAACACGGAAGTACAGGTATCTCTTTGATACACTGATTTTCTTTATTTTGGGTATATACATAGCAGTAGAATTGCTGGAGCATATGGTGGTTCTATTTTTAGTTTTCTGAGAAAACTTTTTACTGTTTTCCATAGTCACTACACTAATTTACATTTCTACCAACAGTGTACAAGCATTCCCCTTTCTCCACATCCTCACCAGCCTCTGTTATTTTCTGTCTTTTTGATAATAGCCATTTGAAGACATACAAATGGCCAATAGGTATATGAAAAAATGATCAGCATCACTAATTATCAGGTAAATGCAAATCAAAATCACAATGAGATATCATCTCACCCCAGTTAAAATGGCTATATTTCTGTTTTCTATAGGTACATGTATATATAACAGTCCTTACTAATTAAAACCTATTTTGACCAACTCTTATTTATGCCTCAAATAAGAATATGCCAACATATTAAATGACTTGTTTTAAAATATGTAATTCAATTTAATGTAATTAAGAAATAAAAGTAAGCCTAAATATACAGTTTCATGTCTGACCATTGTATTAAACGTGTGGATGGATGGGTGAATGAAGGGCTAGATGATGGATGGATAGTCTGAAAGGCAGATTAAAAACCAATGATAAATAGGTTGTACTTAGTTTAAAATTGAACCAGATATAAAACACGAATTTTCCAGAAAGATGAGGTCCATGAAGAGTAGAGGTGGAACGATATCTGGCAATCTTCGACATTAGCAAGGATTGCATAACCCTTTTCTGTTGAACACAGCCATGAAGCAAGGTGTTGTGCCATTTGCCAGAAGTTGCACCATTTAAGAATATCACTTTGAATGTCCTAATATTGCAAGGAATTGGCTGTATTTTTAAAAAAATTATTTCCAACTAATCCTTTCAGCTGGCCTTGAGATCTGTGATGCATCAGAGCTGCCCCATCATGCTTGGGATGTGCAGACAGCTCTCTGAAAGTCTTTGGCAGCAGCCTGTGAATCTGTGCCGAAAAGGGATTGTTTCGAAAGTTGCTCTCTCTTTATTTTTGTTGTTGTTTTTCCAAATATTCGGTTTGCAGCAGCATCTGCTATCTCAGCTCAGATGGTCCAAACAGATGTGCCATTACCTCATGTGATGAGCAAGCCTCTTGATCAAAGCGCCTGCCCCTCCTTGGCAGGTAGTCCCAGACACTTTGTTCAAACCCAGACTGTAAAAATAACCAGAATCCGCCAGGGGATGGGAACTAATAAGAGGCAATTTTTCTGCAAACTTGGTGAGGAAGATAATGGACTCACTCTGAGTTCCCACTTTTTATTAGTATTTTTATTTCAGCAAAATGTTCTTTTGACACAGCTTTCAAATTACCACTGAATTTATGAAGCCCATTTTACCTAATCTTGATGTTCTTGGTGAAGCAGATCAGATGACTTTGATGTTTCTAAATAAATAGTGAATGTGAAACGTGAACAATCAACTTGTGGTGCCTTCAGTCTTGTGTTCTGTTGTATCACGTCAGTAGCCAAGAAGTGCCCCAGACGCACAACTTAGTCACAAGCAGCAGCGCTACACTAAAGGTGCCGTATTGCCTACAGGATGCTGCTGCTTCTCCAGGAGAAAGGCACAGTAAATGGGCACACTGGTAATTTTTCACTTAAACTGATTGTTCAGGAAATACTCTATCATCAACACTGTTGGCTCCCATTTGGCTGTAAGTCTTCCCCACCAATTCCTCAACATATTAGGACGATAAGCCTATTTGTTCCTGCTTTTTAGAAGAAGAGTAGTTGGACATAGGCAATATGGGAGAAAAGTCTATTCTCTGTTGGCAATGTATTAATACTACATGATTTTACATATATTATCTCATTAAATTTCATATAATTTAATCAAGTCAATATTACTTGATTATTGAATTTTATTAATGTAGAAACTGATATTGCA
>NW_012144411.1:346974-348018 GCF_000956105.1 Propithecus coquereli
AGGGATGGAGTAATGAATCTACAAATAAACTTTTTCTCCATATATTTTGATGTCTGCCTGACAAAGTGTTTTGAATGATTTGCAGCTGTGTCTTCTAGGACTTTAGACCTGGAAGAAGTCTGAGTAATAATTCAGTTTAAGACAGTCTTTTTATAAAATATGACAGAACTGAAGCCCAAGGAACTAATTGATTTTCCAAAGGTATTTATTTAGGGAAAGGGAAAGGCAAAGACACGTTTGGTAGGATAAAGTGATTTGGGGTAAGCCTAATTTTTAAATTACTTTCAAAGTCATTCGTATATGTTTGTGTCATCATTATCACAGCAAAGAGCGACACACATAGCTAGTTTAAATGTAAATTATGAAACAGACACTGCTGAGATCTTTTGAGGTAAATTGAGAAAAATACAGTTTTTTCTCAGATTATAATAATAAGATACTTACTTAGCTGCCAATAACTCCATTCAGTGCAGAGAACAGCAGGCAGCCAATGTTTGGGTTTTGTTTTGGACTGTCCCTGGGCAGGTTTTGTTCACATACAGTAATTAGAAATATTGTAAAAATTTGGCAGTGGCCAGCAGGGCAATTTCACACTTCAAAAAGATTTTTCACTTAAAGAAAGAAAGAAAAAAAAAACCTAGATAGCATTCTCCTTCATTAAATATACTCATTTATTTCTTTTTGAGTCACAGTGGTGTTCTGAGTTACAGACATGGAACATAATCACAGTTTTTAAAACTGATTGCATTAAATGAAGCAAATCATTCAAAGTACTTGTTTTCCCTCATTATGGGATGTAAAGGAAAAAAACTTCCATTCTCCTCAAAAATAAATAAAAGAGAAATAATCTACTTAATATGGTTTTTACATATAAAAATCACAAAGAAATAGTTCCATCAATCTGTTTCAATATGACTATGCTTGATTTGACTTTTACATTTGAATTACATCTATAATTAGAGGGAGAGTTATTATAAAGGTGAGGTATTTATCTCAGAAAATAAGATATTTTGTTACTCAGATCTCAGTGTGCAAGATTGTCAG
>NW_012144411.1:348068-348455 GCF_000956105.1 Propithecus coquereli
AAATAAGAACTCTGTTTACTGCCTATGCATCCTGCATATGCCTAATTAAAATCACAACAGAAGCTCAAAGTACAATGTGGGAGTTGTCAAACATATCCAAGCTTATTTTAATACAAATTAGCACTTTGTTAAAAATGAAAATTCAGGACAAATGAAAAACTAAATGGAATATAAGGATAACTGGCAAAAATAAGTATTACCCAGGCAAACATGTTTGTAAAGTTACCCTAAACTTAGAACTTCTAGCATTTGCCTGAAAACAGCTAGTGCTCTCTGTTTTATTTTTTTTTTTAATTGATGCATAATAGTTGTACATATTTATAAGGCACGTGTGATATTTTGATGCATGCATACAATGTATAGTATCATATCAGGGTAACTGTGATA
>NW_012144411.1:361390-363749 GCF_000956105.1 Propithecus coquereli
GGGAAGAGTGTTGACTTGGTTCCTGGCAGTGACTCCAAGCTGAATAACTTTGAGATAGTTTTTAAACTCTGAGATTCTAATGTATCATCTTCAAGATTATAATGTCACTCATAGACATCTGCCAAGGTTTCTTTCTTCTAAAAATTTTAAACAGTTTATGAACATAAAACTTTTCATCATATTATAACTCTCTAAGTAATGACCACTGACCATGACTTGCATCAGAATTATCTAGAGTGGTTGTTAAAAATGTTAATTCCTTAGTCCTATCCCAAATGGACTAAATTGGAGTCTTGAGAAGTTGTTGCAAGAAATCTACATTTTATATAACCACTCCAGGTGATTCTTCTTTATACTAAAGTTTGATAACCATTAATATATGGTGAATTTATTTTGATAGTTGTATAGTAGTCCACTATCAGTATTATTTTACTAATTGAATTAATAACAAGGAAAAATACTTTTCATTTGTATAGGAATTTATAACGACAGCTTCAAAGTTCTTTTTTTTTTTTTTTTTCATGCCAGGAACTTCTTTTTACTTCATACTATCAGAGAATTTTTAAAGAAAAAACAGACTACAGGTCCTCCTAAAGCCCATCAGGAATATTTGCATTAGCAAATTAGGAACAAATGTAATTAGAATAATAGAAATCTTGGGGAGAAAGATTCTGCTCTTGGATTGTAATATTGAAGTAGTTATTGTCAGAGAAAATAAGTTTATACAGTTACTATGGAACATTAAATCCATTGACTATCCCATTCTGGGGCAAATCAACATGGATTATGGCATAGTATGAGATAAAAAAATAATAAGTGGACATGAAGGAAGGGAATGGATCACACCAAGAAAAAAAAAGAGACTCTCTCATTTATCTTATTTGATTAAAAGTTTCACCAATTTCACAGTGAAACAAGAGATCTCCCCAATATATTTTATGTTAATGATAGTTCCACTGTGTGCATTTATATAACTAGCAAATGGATAATGTGGTAAAGGTCTAATCTGTGAAATTAGGCAATGGTTCCCCCTAGTGTTCCTGTCTCTGTTCTGAACAAACAAGACTATTTTTTGTCAAATAATCTTCAGGGATCTCCTGAATTGTCATGAAATATTGGGGAACACATAACTCAGGTATCTGGTCATAGTCTTCAATTTCCAAAGTCCCATAATAAAATAAAAATAGAATAAACACTGAACCCACAAGTAGGGGATTAGCTACACAACAAACGCGGTAAAATATGTTGATACGTAGACATACAGGGAAGAAGATGAGAGAGCAGTTTGCAAAGGCAGACTAGATATGAAGTCAAAACACCAGTGTGGGCCGGGGGGAAGACCAGTGAGGGCAGCCTAACAGTTGTATGCTAGAATGGATATATCATGAAAGGCAAAGAGACCCACCTGAAGGCTAGGTTTCAAGGGAGTGAAGCAAGGACATTACTATTCACCAAAGACATTAGGTATACTCTGGCGAAAGGAGAACCAGTATTGTTAAAAAGTTCAGTTGTAGCTTGCCTCTGCAGGCCAGAGCTGAAGATAGATGCAGCTGTCCTAAAGCTGAGATCATTACCAACCATGACGATAAGTTCCCCACCAGTAGAAGCCAGGCGATACTACTGAATCACCAGAAACCAGAAGGCTGCAATTACAATAATTACAGGCAAGGTCAAGGGGCCAGCTAAGGGGGCTTTATCCTCATGGAGTTGTGGAGGTGCTTAGTAGAACACAGCATCCCTAGGGGTACAACAGATGAACAGTTAAGAGGGTGCTGCTTAATATCTATAACCAAAAAAGGAAACAATATAGGAGCAGAGGGATGAGGGCAATTGCACCAATAAAAAGTAATGAGTTCTTGTTCATTTCCCAGACCTGAGGTAGTTTTCAAATCTGGATCTCATTGACTAACAGATTGGCCTAGTCCCTTGAAAAATGGCCTTGCAGCATCATGGCAATTGTTAATACATACTGTAATGACTCCCCCAGTCCCTTCCCAATGGGAACTATGGCCATTTACTGGGGTCACTGTATACTTAAGTAGGAGGAAAATCATACAGCTGAAGAACTGGGGTCTAGGTTGACATAAGGCATCATCATCACAGCTTCTTATTAGAGTGGGGTCTTATTTGAACCCTGTAATAAATGGAGTCCTGGCTAAAATTCAACTCACAGTGGACAGCCAGGGCTTCCCAAATGTTCAATTATCCAGTGCTCAAGTGTGCAGTTGTAACTGTTATGCTTTGCAGTTAGAACAATCCCTCACATCCTTAGCCTATAGGGAAGATCATGGACAGTAGGTAAGACCAAGTGAAAACCGATGAAATGGCCCTGCTCAAACCAAGATATTAAATGAAAAAG
>NW_012144411.1:363799-364295 GCF_000956105.1 Propithecus coquereli
AAAAAGTTACAGTATTATTAAAGAAATAAAAATATTGCTTTCTAAATTTAGTGTAGCCCAAACATAGTGTTTATGAATTCTACAGCAGTATACAATAATGTCCTAGGCCTTCACATTCACTCAGACTCACTCATTGACTCACTCAGAGCAACTTCCAGTTCTGCAAGCTCCATTCATCATAAGTGCCTATGCAAGTGTACCATTTTCTTTTAATCTTTTCTATCTTTTTTTTTTACTGTATCTTTTCTATGTTTAAATATATTTAAATACACAATACCATTGTGTTATGATTGCCTAATAGTATTGAGTACAGTAACATGCTGTACAGGTGTGTACTCTAGGAGCAATGGGCCATACCATACAGTCTAGATGTAGTAGGCTACCCCATCTAGGTTTGCGTGTGTACACTCTATGACATTTGAACAATGATGAAATTGCCTAAAGATGCATTTTTCAGAATATGTCTCCCAGTCGTTAAACAATGCATGACTATAAT
>NW_012144411.1:364540-366644 GCF_000956105.1 Propithecus coquereli
TATAAAACGATGTAGTATTTGCATACAACCTATAAGTTAGCTGCTCATATTCCCTTAGAAGATAAATTCCATGAGAAATATGAGTTTTACTTTCTTGTTCATAGCTACATCTCCAGTGTATAGATCAGTGTGCGTTGCACATTAGTGCTCATTAAATACTTTTGGACACTGGAGAATAAATTCAAGAAAATAATGTAAGCAGCTAAAACTGATAACATAATGCCTTCATCTTCCATTTTCCTGAACTATTAATACCTTAGTGATGTTTTGCTTTATCGCTTATCTGTATCTTAGAGAGGTAAACTCCATGCTTAAAAACATTTGCTGTTGCACACCCTTACACAGCATGTGATTACTATAAAATAGTTAAGTTTATGTTATCTGTTTATATTGCAGTAGGAAAGAAATAAGTTAACATGTATACTTTATGAGAGCTAAAAATAGTGTTTTGTACTGAAAATGTGTCTCTGGCATTAAATGAAAGAGTGGAATATTCAGAAACTTCAGATTTATATTATACTGGGTATTTATTATTCCTGTCAACTCTCATTTCCACTACTATAATTTCTACTACTGTTCTGAGAGCAAACCAATCTTCAAATGTGACAATTGAGGAGAAAATGTAGTTGTATGCTTTTGTTGCTGCTTTAAAAATTACAATGATTGAAAAACCTTAAGCAAATGATTTATTAAATGAAATAGCTGTAGATAAACATATCAGTCTTAGAAAAATACTATTCTTATGGAAATAAGGGAGATTTGAAACAAGAAAATAAGGAAGAGCTGTGTATATAAATATGTGCTTTTAGCTGAAAATTTGCATTGAAAAGTGTCTTCCAATGTAGAATAATGATATTGGTGGAAGGGAGACCTGCTATATATTGTTTTATGCAAATCAGATTCCCTAATGTGGACAGGCAACAATAAAATAAGCCTTCTTTTAACTCTTATAATAAAGCAATGCTAATGGAGTCATAAAAAAGTAACTTCAGACACTACAGACTGCAAAAAGATCTCCACACAACCAGCCAGGGTCTTCTTTGTCCTCAGGCTTTGCCAAGCATCTGAATTTAATGTATGGTGTATAATTTCTATATGTTGAATTTTACATGTCCCATGATTAGCAAAAAGTATATGTATGTTCACTGACATTTTCACTATTTATATTCACATTTGATTATTTTCTCAAAAGAACCATTTACTTTTCCAAAGGAGATAAAAATATTTGTTATAGACAGATAATAACATTCATACTTGATAAATATTACAACTGGAGTTTTAGAAAGGAATGATCCAGATACAAACTTATTAGATGTATGAACATGCATGAATAGCAAGTCATTATATAGAAATAAATTTATACATACACATGCATATATGCAATATAGATATTATGTATTTATTCACAATGTGGGTTTAAATAAATTCCATAATGAATTATGTTCAAATCATAACTACCATTCCTCAGTTTCCAACTACTGCTTATTCCTGTCTAGCATTAATCAATGACAATCCAAAAACATGCTTAAAAATAAAAAAACAAAAATTTCTGTTGATAAACATGATGCCAAGTACTTTTCTTAATATATTTTATCCAAATATTCAGCTATTACTACACTCACTCAATTTTATGTTTATGAAAAAAGACATGATTATGTCAGAGACTCAGTTCACTCTGACATAATCAAGTGGCATAAAGAATGCCATCTTTCCATGCTCATGTTTGGAAGTTATTGAGAAATAAGTGCAGAATAAGTCAAATGGCAGTCCAAGTTATCACTTTTATTACAGATTAAGATGATCTTTGCTAAAGAGTCTAATTGCTGTGAGCAAGTGTGTTTCTTAATGCTGAACTGCAGAATTAAACATGCTTACTCAAGTAAGCAAAGCTGGAAAACCACTCTCTTCCCTGACTAAATAATCAGGAACAATAAAAATATTTTCTCCATGGACATGGACCTAAGTTATTTTGTGCGTGTGAAAGATTTTCCAATAAAAAGGACCCATTTTTTTTAATCTATTAGGTTACAAAGTCCAAACTTCAAGCTCAGGTAGCAAAGCATATCACATTTCCTGACTCTATTGTTTCCCCAAATTTCATTTG
>NW_012144411.1:366694-368489 GCF_000956105.1 Propithecus coquereli
TTTTGTACTTTGCAATGCAGTTATAATTACTTTTCATGTCCTTGTCTACTAATTCTAATGTGTGTTAGTTTTATATTGTTTTCAAATTATTAAGTTTTCCTCTTAGTGTAGTTCATATTTTCCTACTTTTTCATGCCTGGTAATTTGATCAGATGCCAGACACTGTATATTTTACTTTGTTAGGTGCTGAATAGTTTTATTTCTCAGTAAATATTCTTGAGTTTTATTCTGAGACACAGTTAACTTACTTGGAAACAATTTGATTCTTTCTGATATTTCTTTTACAATTTGTTAGGTGAAATGACAGCAGTATCTATTCTAAGGCTATTTATTTCTCTTTAATGAAGAGTTATGAGTCTGTGTCCTCCCCCCACAAAAGATATAATGAAGTCTTAACACCCAGTACCTCCGAGTGTGACCTTATTTGGAAATAGGGTCTTTGTGTATTTAAACACGTTAAGATGAAGTCATTAGCGTGGGCCCTAATCCAGTATGACTGTTGTCTTTATAAAAAGGGGAAGTTTGGACATAGACAATCAAAGGAATAAGGTGGCGTGTGAAAATGGAGGTTAGAGATTGAAGTTATACAGCCACAAGACAAGGAACACCCAGGACCACCACAAGTTATGAGCAAGATATTGAACATTTTCTTCATTTTAGCCCTCAGAAGGATCATCAACATTTTAATTTTTGACTTCTGGCCTCCAGAACTGTGAAACAATACATTTATTTAAGCCATCCAGTTTGGGGCACTTTGTTACTGCAGCTCTAGGAAACTAACACACGCAGCAAGAATTTCTGAGCACTCTACCCAATTCCCTGTGAACAATGAAGTTTTCAGTCTGATTGTGGTAATAAGCTGTATTCTTAGCTCTCTGTCAGGTCTGGTTACTCTTGTCTCAAATCTTTTAGGTGGTTGTTTCTATAGCCTTGAGTAGTTTCCTGTCATGCCTGCACTGATCACTATTGTGATGAATACTTCAGAGTACCCTTTATGGACCTCCAGAGTTTTCTCTGTGTAGTTTTTTTCTCTCAGGTATTGTGTTCTGCTAATTGTAGCAATTTTGGTTTCCCGCTAATTCTCAGCTCTGCCTCCTTAGCTCATGGACTCCACCATCTACCTGGTTCCCGTCAGTGTTGCAGCCTGGAAAGCTCTGGAGAGTGAAAGCTCAAGGTGGGCAATTATAAGGCTCACCTTGCGGTCCATGCCTATTTATTTGACCATATCTCTTCTTCAATGGCTATGCATCAGCCTATTGATCTTTTATTTCCTCACATGCACAAGGATGTTTATCCTCGGAGCATTTACACTTGCTGTTCTCTATGCCTGGAATTCTTTTCCTGGAGATTTTCCCCTGGGGCCTGCCTTTCATCACTCAGGTTTTAGCCCAAATATCTCCGCCTCCGAAAGGCTTTCCCTGATCCTATCTAAACTAGCATACCTACCTAGTGGCTCTATTACTCTGTTTTATTTATACAGATTGAGTATCCCAAATCTGAGAACCCAAAATCCAAAGTGCTCCAAAATCTGAAACTTTTTGAGTGCCAACCTGCGCTCAAAGGAAATGTTCATTGGAATATTTCTATTTTGGATATTTGGATTTGGGATGCTCAATTGGTTAGTATAAATTCACATATTCCAAAATCCAAAATAATCTGAAATCTGAAACACTTTTGGTCTCAAGCATTTTGCATAAGAGATACTCAACCTGTATCATGTTTTCCTATTCAAAGTATTTTTTTAAGTGAAGGCAAAATAAAATTTTTTTATGCTTGGTTGATCTAACAGATAACA
>NW_012144411.1:368539-369140 GCF_000956105.1 Propithecus coquereli
CTAAAACACAACAATATTGAAATTAGGCCAATTTACAGTCCTACAATGGCCTCTATGTGTTCAAGTGAAAGGAAGAGTTGCACATCTCTCAGTTTAAATCAAAAACTAGAAATGATTAAACTTAGTGAGAAAAGCATGTTGAAAACCAAGATAGGCCAAAAGCTAGATCTCTTGCACCAAACAGTTAGCTAAGGTGTGAATGCAAAGGAAAAATTCTTGAGGGACATTAAAAGTGCTACCTCAATGAACGCACAAATGATAAAAAAGCAAAACAACCTTATTGCTGATATAGAAAAAGTTGCAATCATCTGGACAGAAGATAAAACCAGCCACAACATTCTCTTAAGCCAAAGCCAAAACCAGAGCAAAGCCTTAACTTTCTTCAATTATATGAAGGCTGAGAAAGGTGAGGAAGCTTCAGAAGAAAAGTTGGAGGATAGCAGAGGTTGATTCATGTGGTTTAAGGAAAGAAGCTATCTCCATAAGATAGAAGTGGTACTTCCAAGTTTTTGCAAAATCTACAACAATGAAAATAATAACTAAAGATAAATTAAAGGAAGCTTATGTTTTCAATCAGAGTAAATTCCACTGCATGTGTTTT
>NW_012144411.1:369199-371047 GCF_000956105.1 Propithecus coquereli
TGTTTTTTGTGGCTGAGTAGTACTCCATGGTATACATATACAACATTTTATTAATCCAAACATGTATTGATGGGCACTTGGGTTAATTCCATATCTTTGCAATTGTGAATTGTGCTGCTATAAACATTCTAGTGCAGATGTCTATTTTACAGAATGTCTCTTTTTCCTTTGGGCAGTTGCCCAGTAATGGGATATTTGGATAAAATGGTAGTTCTACTTTTAGCTCTTTGAGGTATCTCCATATTACTTTCCACAGAGGTTGTACTAGTTTGCAGTCCCACCAATGGTGTATGAGTGTTCCTATCTCTCTGCACCTACATCAACATTTATTGTTTTGGAACTTTTTGACAAAAGGTATTCTCACTGGAGTTAAGTGATATCTCCTTGTGGTTTTGATTTGCATTTCCCTGATTGGAGATATTGAGCATTTATGTTTGTTGGCCATCAGTCTGTCTTCTTTTGAAAAGTTTCTGTTCATGTCCTTTGTCTACTTTTTAAAGGGGTTGTTTAATTTTTTCTTGCTGATTTTCCTGAGTTCTATATAGATTCTAGTTATCAGCCCTTTATTGGATGTTTAGCATGCAAATATTTTCTCCCATTCTCTTGGTTGTCTGTTTGCTCTCGTGATAGTTTCCTTGGCTGTGCAGGGAAGGACGTGGCTAATGAACACAATATTTCAATGGTTTGAGAAGTTCCATTCTGGTGATTTTAATCTTGAAAATGAGGCACATAGGTGACCTGAGACCAAGGTGGATAATGATAAGCTGAAAGCTGTAGTAGAAGTGAATGTATCTCAATCTATGCATGAATTAGCAGCAAGGTTTGACATTACTATTCCAACAATCTTGGACCGTTTGTAACAAATCAGCATGGTAAAGAAGCTGGATAGATGGGTACCACAGGAATTAAATAAGCATCAAACCAATACAGTGAAATTTTATATTTTAGATATATTTTATTTTTCATATCTATAATTTCCATTTGGCTCCTTTTTTTATACCTTGCATTTCTCAGTTGAGATTCCATGTCCGTTAACTCCTTATGTTCATCTTTTCCTTTAAATCCTTGAGCAAATTTATAATAGCTGTTTTAAAGTGTTGTCTAATAATTCTAATGTGTCATCTTTGGGTCTGTTTCTATTCACTTGTTTCCCTCCTGATTGTGGGCCACTTTTTCCTGCTTCTTGTCATAATTTAGTTAGATATCACACAAGAAAAGACCAGTGATCTTGTAGATAGGATAATAGAAACTATCAAAACTGAAGCACAGAGAGAAAAAAAGGACTTAAAAACATGGACAGAGACTCAGTGCCCTGTGGGACAGCATCAAGTAATCTAATAAACATATAATACAGAGGAGGAGGAAAGAGATATTGAGTCAGAAAAGATATTTAAAGAAATAATGTCTGAAAAATTTTCAACGTTCTGGAAAAATTTCAACCCACGGATTCAAGAATTTCAACAAACCTCAAGTAGAGCATAGTGATAACCACATATAGGCATCATAGTCAAAATGCTAAAACCCAAACATTAAATCTGGGGTGGATCATGTTATATGTAGGAGAATAAAGATTATTGTTGACACCTCGAAAGACACAAGGCAAGCCAGAAGTCAATGCAATGACATCTTTAAACTGAAGGGGAATTGTCGACTGTTAATCTAGAATTCTATAACTAGTTGAAATGTCTTCCAAAAATGAAGGTGAAAAGAGACATTTTCAAAAAACTAAAGCCAAGAGACTTTGATGCCAGCAGGCCTGTGCTATAATAAATGTTAAAGGATGTTCTTCAGTCCAAAAGGAAATAATACCAGTTGGAAACTCAAATATACACAAAGGAATAAAGAACA
>NW_012144411.1:371097-371674 GCF_000956105.1 Propithecus coquereli
TGCTAACATATGACAGGCAAGTAAGTAAAAATACTACAATATCTTCTCAGAAGTTCCTACAAAAATTAGCAATTTATTTCTTATTTGAGGCCACACAGTACTGTAGAAAAGAAAGGTTTTTGGTGTCATGCAGTCTTGAGTTTATATCCTTACTCACATATTTTTAACTTTCTATCTTGGACAGGTTAGTTAACTTTTGGGCTTCAGTTTCTGAGCTTGTTAAATGAGGATAGTATTATAATATAGACTATATTGAGCCCTCTTAAGGATTAATGCAAATGATATAAGTAAAGCATCAGTACATATTAAACTCCCAGTAGGAATTAATTTCTTTCTCCCTACTGAAATTAATTTGACCCTAATGTACATGGCTGCATTTATTTTGGGTTTTTTTTTAACCGGTGATAATTATAGAAGGTTATCTAGTTCTGACATTTAGAATAATTAAAAATGATTAATCATTTCTTTTGACAGAACATTAATTGTTAGTGATTAAGTAAAAATAAAGATTTGTAGCTCAATTCATAGGCAGAATAGATATATGCTGCTTCTCATTCTTTCTTTTTTTTTTTTTTTT
>NW_012144411.1:372014-373386 GCF_000956105.1 Propithecus coquereli
AAAAAGCCTTTACTCTCTATAGTCATCAAAGAAATGAATTGCTCTTAATTGGAAACAGTGTTTCCTCACTCCAGTTGATTTTCAGAGATTATAACTTAAATGCTTTCGCTTAGAAAAACAATAATAATTATGGAAAATGGAAATCTATACATTTCCCAGAAATATCAGTTTAACCCTTTTATGAAATCAAAATATCCAAGAGAAACATGTATAGACAACATTGTTTCAGACATTTATAGATTCATTTTATTGTGTTTTACATTATTATCCCATGAACATACAGAGTCATATCATAAGAAAGGGTCATATAGACTCACTAGAGTAGCTATTTTAGAGACGTTCAAAAGACATGTTTCCTCATATGAGAGTTTCCTCTTCATCACAATACACAAGAGAAATGGACCCTAGATCATAAAGACAGAAAACCAACAAACAAATAAAACAAAAGATCTTCCAAACAACCAGTTTGCTATATTTTTTTTGAGTGATATAAAAATGACTCCATTTTGTTCTTTGTTTCGATTACAATGGCTCCTAGTGCCATAATGTTGCATCTTCATTTTCGTCAGCTATAAGGAGCCATGCAGTTCCATTTTTGTGCATTGATATATTCTTAGGTGCTATGGTTTGTACGAGTGCCGCAAGGTTCACGTGTTGGAAACTTGATCCCCAATTCAGTGCTATTGGGAGGACCCTAATCTAATGGGAGGTGTTTGAGTCATGCAGACACTGCCTTCACAAATGGATTAATGCCTGTATCAAGGGAGTGGGTTCATTGTTGCATGAGTGGATTCCTTATAAAAGGACACATTTGGCCCCCTTTTATCTCTCTCTCTCCCCCTTTTTGCCCTTCTGCCTTCTGCCATGGGATAATGCAGCAAGAAGGCTCTCACCAGAATCTGCCTCATCAGTCTTGGATTTTCCAGCTTCCAGAATTGTGAAGAAATAAATTTCTGTTTTTGATAAATATTTCCCAGTCTGTGGTATTCTTTTATAGCAGCACAAAATGGACTGAGACATTTGCCTTTATTATTTTTCAGATATCGCTTTCTCATATTGTTCCTTTAATTACTTATTTTTACCTTTTACAATTTTACATATTTGTATAATCTTCTGAAATGATGGAAGATGATAAATCAATAATTAAGTTATTCCTGTAGAGTAAATATGACTGCTTAGGAGTCTTGGCCCTTTACATAGTCTTGTAATCATTTATCTCTCTGACAAGTTTTACAGAAAGCTAAATCAAAGTCAAAATTCTGTATGGTGATTGTAAAATCTGACTATGGAAGTATAATATGTCATTTAAATGCTAAGTGGCATTAGGTTAAAACCACCTACTGTCTAGGTTCCTTAGTTAGAAACACCGACC
>NW_012144411.1:377886-378449 GCF_000956105.1 Propithecus coquereli
CTCTTGCTCAGGCTGGTCTTGAACTCCTGAGCTCAAACAATCCACCCGCCTCGGCCTCCCAGAGTGCTAGGATTACAGGCGTGAGCCAACGCGCCTGGCCTTCATTCTTTCTTTAATCAGTGAAGCATTAAGAAGCAGAATAGAATATTATACATTTGTGCTACAATATGAAAATATCTGAAAATACAGCATTCTTTTGCCTAATAGTGCAATGCTGTTGTTGATAATGGGGTGATAAAATATTTTAGATTCAAAGAACAGAACACCTATGGCTTTAAAGAGTTAAAAAGTTAAGAAAGAAAATAAATAAAGTAGATATTAGCTCTATAGTTTAAATGAGATAATACTAATAAATAAGTAACTATATGTCCCTCTTTTCCTGGGACAGTCCTGGGTTACATTTGAAATGCTAGTGATGTTATTAATAGGACCTGCTTCATTTTCAAAAGAGCACTGTTATTATGATTATAAGAAAACATATTTTTATTTTTAAACTGATTTTGGATAAACCCTTTTAAATATGAGTCAAAATCCAGATTCAATAAAAGAATATTGATGATTTC
>NW_012144411.1:378499-380188 GCF_000956105.1 Propithecus coquereli
GAGTATCTCTTATCTGAAATGCTTGTGATCAGAAGTGTATTGGATTTCAGAATGTTTTAGGATTTTGGAATATTTGCATGATACTTATTGGTTGAGCATACCTAATGTGAAAATCTGAAATGCTCCAATGAGCATTTCCTTTGAGTATTATGTCTGTGCTCAAAAAATTTTGGATTTGGGAACATTGTGGATTTCAGATTTTCAGATTAGGGATACTCAACCTGTATAGTATTTGGGAATAAAATATATTTTTTTTCTATATCAATATCACCCAAACACAGTATTGAGAGGTATGTATGTTCTATGAAGTTTTTGTATTAAAAATAAAAATGTCTACCAGGAAAAGGTTACACAGGGAGACTTTCTGCTAAAGTTCTTTTAGGTGCAAGTGAAAGTAACTACTGAAGTAATGTAATTAGGAAAGTTATTAAAATACTATTGGGTAATCTCACAAAATCCAAAAAGGAGTTGATCTACTAAGGCTCAGACAAAGAAGGAGTATGAGTCATTTTGTCGATCTTAGATATAGAAAGTCCTATACTTTCTCTTCAGAGAGGGGTCATATATACCTGCTTCAATCACAAGTCATACTCTGTTATATTTCTCTACAGATCAAAATTCCCAACACTTGGGAGAAAGAATTCAATTGGTTCTGCTTGATTCAGGTGCCCACTACTGGACAAATCAACTTAGACTGGGAAAGGTCATGAAGTGTAAACATGGCTTCTTATTGACCATTCAGGTGGGTAGTTCTTAAATATGGAAAATTTAGCATAATAATGATAATACTGCTTCTATGATTTGTATCTGATTAATCTACAAATCCCTACTGAAGCTAGCCTCGTACCATTTTCACAGTAGATATGTGCTGAATTCATATTGCTTCCATTTTTTCCTGAAGATGCATAATATATCACCCAGTTGCTACTCAAGCACAGAACTTGGAAACATTTATTGTGCTGTTTTTCATTATAGAAAGTTAATATAAAGCTAAATTATTCAAATGCATTTTGATACTTCCGTGATTCAAAAATAGTGTTGATTTTATTTTTCAAGCTAAAGTAAGTTGAAGTCGTTGGAGTAAGCTCCTTATGATTATTAAAATAATACTATCTGAGTGACAGGCAGTAAAATTTAGCTTAACTGTTATGAAAGGAGTTTGTCCTTTGTGTTTATTATGTTTTGAAAGATTCTGATTATACCAGTTTAGTTATCTTTGCCTCTTTAGAGGAATGTCAAGTTGTGTGAAAAATTATGGATGAGGCCTACAAAATGTTATTTAAAATATACAAATATTTGAAAAGTTTTAAAGGAGCTTTATTTGTTTGGCTTTCATGCTTTTAAAAATCTAAATTCATTCAAAAACACATTTCTCTAATAACTGGTGTATTATAGTTAGAATCAAGTCTAAAGCATAAGCTCATCAGAAAATCTTCTTTATAATATACTCTATAAAATATGCAAAATTATATAGCTAGAATTTCATAAACACCAACTACATTACTTTTACTAAAGATGAATGTAAAAGCCTATTTTTGCCTTCCTTATCTCTCTTCCCTGACTCACAACACACTATATTTTCAAAGTAAAATAGTTTGATTTGAATTGCAAATCTTATCACATATATAGTTTTATTCTTTCTATCTGGATGAGTGACAGTAGCATATAAGAATTAACAAACCTTATCCA
>NW_012144411.1:380659-382878 GCF_000956105.1 Propithecus coquereli
ATAACTGCCTGTTATGTAACCTGCAGTCCACTGTTAAACTGTGACAG
This sequence comes from Propithecus coquereli, assembly GCF_000956105.1. Taxonomy (NCBI): domain Eukaryota; kingdom Metazoa; phylum Chordata; class Mammalia; order Primates; family Indriidae; genus Propithecus; species Propithecus coquereli. The sequence goes on from NW_012144411.1 coordinate 380,707, forward strand.
TGAGAGCAGACATGTCTCTCATTTCATGAAAGTCCTTCCAATGTTTTACCTTTGAGTAGGATGTAGATTTTTGGATTATGGTGGATTATTTGCAGAATTACTCTTTTAATTCTTTTTTTAAAAAATAAGATATAGTTAGAAGATGTTACAAATAAATTAAAATGTCTTATATATAGCATGTTTATAACATATCAACATAGGTATATAATTGTACATATATAGTGCTATACACACACACATATACATGTATAGAAGTCCCTGTTATTCTGTAACTCTGGTAAAATCTTTATAAGTAGAAATGTAGTTACGTAGTCTCATCTGCTATATTTATTGACATCATTGCTTAGAAGAAACTATGAACTGAGAAAAGACAAAAGTTCACTGTTCTGATGTAAAGTGGCCTGGAATTGAGTAAGCCAGATCAAATATTGCTAAAATTACTCTTCTTGCCATTACTCACAGAAGAAAGTCTGGTCTTAACCAGAGGGAAAAGAACAGAAATCAACATTATTAATGCATGAATTAATACTTATTAATATAACATTCATACTTTCTCTGTGTTCTTGTTATATATTTGATCTATTGAACAATGTCAAATGATAAAGGTATGTAAAAAATTTCAACAATTGTTTTGTATATTTCCTTTTGATTCCTAACAGTTTTACATATGTATTTCTCATGTAGCACAGTACATTTCGTAAATGTTTATAATGATTATATCTGCATTAATAATTATAACTTTTCTTAAAATCAAATTACCCATCTGTCTCAATTAAAGCTAATAGCCTTCAGTCTTGCTTAACTCTAACTCAGTCATTCAAGCTTAGTTAGAAACTGAGATATTAAATAGAGCAGATGCAGATAGTAAGATTCAAATTATTACCGAACTGAGACAGCCATGTAGAGACAGTTGAGGTACAGAAGACACGTGGAAGGGACTTCCCCATAAATTACAAAGAAATATACCAAAATAGATACCTTGTTTCCCAGAAAAAAATGATGGTTATAGAAATGCAATTATTTGCAAAAAATTTTTAACTCCTAGATAACAAATAGTCATATTGTTAATTGTGAATTCTATGTATCCCTATATTCTATGTAATATTTCTAACACCAAAAATTTTTTAAGAGATGACACAAAACTATTCTGATTTGTAATTCATTCTTTTCTGAAATACAATAAAACAAAATTTGCTAAACATGCCCTGGTTGAATTTAAAATGAAAACAATGTTTCATTGTTTAATTCATGTCATTGAGTTTGGAACAATCAGAATCACTGTGACAAAACATGCTGAAAATATACTTGCTGATTGAATACATTTATTGTTTTAACATGAGGATGAAACAGAACAAAATCATTACGGAAGGGAACTTGAATGAAAAGATAAATTATAGCTTCAAGATTTTATATATTTAACTTGGGGAAAAATAAGGCACTCTGCATGAATCAACCTTTAATAAAGAGTGCTATTTTTTACCAAATAAATATTCTAAAATGGAGTATTTTTTCTAAAATTTTCATTTATATGGAAGATTAATTTGGTATTTTTATGAAAGTAGGCCTATGTATCCTCTAAAGTCTGTCAATATATACTGAGAAAACTCCTAGGCTACCCCAAAGTAAAAAAGTAGCAGTGTTGTCTGAACTATCAATGGAAAAGCATCTCTGTATTTTCTGTTAGGTAAAATAATGCATGCAGCAATGGGGGTGGGAAGTAACTTAAAGATTTACTATCATTGAGTGACTAAAACTCAAAATGAAGCTTTTAAATCAGTCTGCAAAGATGGTATGAGGTGAACTATAATTTAACCGAAACATTGAAGACATCTAAACATAAAAATAACCAACATTTATTGAGAGCTCACAAATGGCCAGGTACCTTGTTGGTTATTTTGCACAGATCACAACTTGCCCCACAATGAACTATGAGTCTGGCACTATTATTTTTCCAATATTCTACATTAGAACACTGAATATTAGAAAAATGAGGTACTTTATCCAGGTTTACAAAGCTATTAACTTTTAGTGTCTGGATTTCAATCCAGGCAGTCTAACTTTACAACTGTTGCTTTCAACACTATTTCAAGATGTATGTAGACTTTGCTATAACAAGATCAGGCTTTCTTCAAAATATCCGATGGTATTTATATAATCAATAGTAGAAATGCT
>NW_012144411.1:384833-386753 GCF_000956105.1 Propithecus coquereli
CATTTATAAATATCATAAAATGAATTACTTTGAATACTAAGCTACGTCCATGATGTGAATTATGTGTGGTTTGAGACTATTACCAAACACAAGAAATTGTAGATAGTACACAGTGGTATACAACAGATCTGATATCAACTTCTAATTATTTTTTAAGAAAAAAAGAAACTTGTGTGGCTGATGGAAATGTTTCTCTTCTGACCTAGACTTCCTTCTTTCATTGCCGTTTGTTCTTTTTTGTGTCTTGATGCTAGCCCACATTCCACTCCATTCATAAGCCATATTAGTTTTCTAGGGCTTACACGATAAAGCACCATGGTGGCTTAGACAACAGAAATTGATTTATTTCTAGAAGTGAGAAGTCCGAAATCAAGGAATAGGCAGGGTTGATTTCTTCTGAGAGCTGTAAAGAAGGATCTGTTAAATGCCTCTCTCCTTGGCTTGGAGATAGTTGTCCTCTTCCTGTGTCTCTTCACATTGTCTTCCCCGAATATGTGTCTAATCCAAATTTTTCCTGTTCTTAAGGACAGCAGTCCATATTGGGTTAGAACGCACCGCGATGACCTCACGTTAACTTGATTATGTGTATAAAGACCCTGTTTCCAAATATAGTCACTTTTGAGGTCCTGGGGGCTAGGACTTCGATATACGAATTTTGGGGAAAGCAAAATTCAACTCATAACACAAAGCAATCATCCTAACACTTGAAAGAAAATTTCTGTATGATGTTTTTAATGATAATGCAAAAACAAAAATACAAATATCTTGTTTGCACTTGCTTTAAGTTTATTACAAGCGCAAAGTTTTCTGGCAACATTTTTTTTTTTATAAGAAGTCCCCCCCACCCCTCCATTTTGAGCCCTCTCTGAAACCCTGGCCTTAGCTACTTTCCAGAAATCAGTTGATTCTGACAGATCTTCCCACCTCTAGGTACTCCCTGCATTTCTCTCTGAGCTGTGCTCTGGGGCAGGAGACAGTGTTTCAGGGGTTGACAGTTTCATATTGACTATGACTTGCATCAGACTCCAATATTGATGCTAAGTCATGACATTTGTGTACCCCATCACACTATTAAAAATTCCTCGTTGCTTATACTGCTGGATAATATGTGGTTTTCATGTCAATATTACAGCAACACAAAGTACTGTATCATCAAAATCATGTGGGAAAGCTAAGAATGAATAGAATCCAATATACCATGTAGATCATGTTTCATTAGTTGGGAAGATACTCATTAATTTTGTAAACTTAGTTGTCATGACTTAATATTTTTAAATAGTTCTTAAGTTCATATCAATCTGATTAACATTAATAATAAAAGTTTTTTTTACATTAAGTTTAGTGGTTTTCTTCCTTTTACCTTATTTCCTGCTCCACATTTGTATAGTCAAATATTATAATCCCTATTGTTTTTGTGTACTGAGTACATTAAGAATCTCATTTTGTTTTTTTCTGTGAATATTGTTTGTGTTTTACCTGCTTATAATCCATCTATTTCCTCAAATGACAACATTCTTGCTTTTTTTAAGGAGCTGCCTACCCTACTCTCATTCCATATTGTTCTGATCTCACCCATCTGTATGGCTCCAAAGTTTGGTTACAGTATTCCATAGTACTTGAATCAGAGATGAGCAGATCACCCAGGCCAGTTAGATGATACTTAATACTAGATTTTTTTTCTGAAAATTTTAGGGAAAAAGTGATTCTCTTTCTGCTGAGGTTACTACTTTGTAGGACATAAGCCTGAAGAGAGTGGTAGCCAATATGTGGAGAAAGCCTGTTTGAGTGAGACTCAAGTCATTAAAACAGAAAGCAGACTGGGGATATAGGAATAGGGAAATTGAATTTCCAGGATATTTTCACAGTATCTGTACTTAGCCATGCCTAAGGTTTTTACTACCACTGGAATTTTCACTTGTA
>NW_012144411.1:387308-388987 GCF_000956105.1 Propithecus coquereli
GGGAGGATTGCTTGTGGTCAGGAGTTTGAGACCAGCCTGAGAAAGAGTGACATCTGAGCAAGAGTCTCTACTAAAAAAAGAAAAATTAGTCAGGCACGGTGGTGTGTGCCTGTAGTCCCAGCTACTTGGGAAGCTGAGGCAGGAGGATTGCTTGAGCCCAGGAGTTTGAGACTACAGTGAGCTATGATGATCACTGCACTCTGGCTAGGGTGACAGAGTGAAACACTTTCTCGAAAGAAAGAAAAGAAAAAGAAAAAGAAAAAAATATAACTAGTGAGTGCAAAGATGCTGGATGAGAAGCATGGGGGGAAGAAAGAGACCAATAAATCTGAAGCTTAGGAAGTTAATTTGGTGAGATAAACTGCTCAAAGTTAGTCATTAAGCCATACGGGAAGTCATTTGAGTGTTTTATGTAGGAGAATGACATGTTAATATAAATTTTAAAAAGATCCTTCTCTATGGAGAATGGATTGAAAGGGTAACAAGAGAAGAAATAGGGAAACCAGATAGGAGGTTATCAATGCCATACTTCCTTCTTTCCTTCCCTCCTTTCTGTCTTTATTTCCATCTTTTTAGAGGCAAAAGTAAAACAAAAATATTTATAAAAAGAATATTTGATCAAATAACAACATAAGCTTCAAGGACAGGGACCTCATTTTTTCCTTTCTCTATAGCTAAGGTCTAGCATGGTACCCGGCATATAATAGGTGTAGAGTAGTCAATTTTAAATGATCAAGTCAAGTTGAACCATGAGTCACCATGTACGAGTTAAATTAAATATATAAGCTCCTACAATTTTAGTGTTTATCATTCTTTCTCCATATATTATTAGAAATGTAAATAAGAAAAAGTAATTTAAATGTTTTCATAGCCTGACTTTCACTGTGTCACAACAACTGCAATAAAATCATTTCTTTAGCTTCACCCCTATGCCCTCTGCAGATACTCCAGCTCACAAAGCCAAAGGTTGAGAGAACTGATGGCTATACCTCATTGTCATCTTACAGCTTTGCCAAAGTCTGAGGAGTCCCCATCTCCAATGAAAGTAACACCAATAGTGCCCCTGATAGCCTTTAAGAAAGAGCTGTTATACCAAGCTTAGCCCAGGGCCACCAGGCTTGAATTCATGGATAGACTGGCTCACTGCCATACTGTACTGAGAAGCACCTCTTTCTGCTTACCCTTGTGTTGTTTTCTGAATCTAATTTTTGTGCCTCGCCTATACTTCCCTTTATGTTTGTCAAGTTTCTCAAGAGACAATTTGGTTTCCCTCCATCCTTCAGACATACAGGATTTGAAATATTCAAAAGCTCTAAATCAAGCCACATTCTACTTTGGTATACGCTACATCCTGATTTCTTTCTACTATTTGTTGCATCCTGAAATCTAACTTCTATGCATTATATGTTAATTTTCCCTACTACCTGGAAAACATTTTAGTTCATTCAGTGCTATCTACACCTTTGCAACTGATAAAAAAATTTTAAGATTTTCACAAATTAAAACTTAGTCAATTAATTTGAGTAGTAAAAGAAAAAAACCAGCTTCAATACAATATGAAGTATAGACTGAAAGAGTCTTACTTATGTTTGTCCGTCACAATACTTTTGAATTTTAGAAATCCTTGATACATCCTTAAGAATAACTTTACCCTTTGCAACCTTAAATAACAAAAAAAA
>NW_012144411.1:390097-393190 GCF_000956105.1 Propithecus coquereli
TTCAGGCTGGTCTCGAACTCCTGAGCTCAAACAATCCGCCCGCCTCAGCCTCCCAGAGTGCTAGGATTACAGGCGTGAGCCACCGCGCCCGGCCAACCTGTTTATACTCTTGCCTGAACTGTTTGCTACAGACCCCTAAGGGGGTCTCTCAGCTTCCAGTTGTCACCCCTCCAATCCGCACTACTACCAGACTGGCTCCCCTTTGCTGGCCAGGTAAAGTCTCAAAACCCCTTGTGGTGGCCTTAGACGCCCCAGGATCTGGCTACTTCGCAAACGTTTACTTCCACACTCCTCGTTACAGTGCGTATACCGGCACCTAGTCCGTGCCTCTGCATACAGAGACCACTGCCATCGCCAGCATCGCCTCCTGCGAAGCCTTCCGCTAGCCTCCCCTCCTTTCCGGTAACACGTGGGCCTACCTCTACTGTGCTTTGTGCTGCTTTCCTACCTGGGTTTGTGAGCGCCTCGTGAACAACTATAAACACAGCTGAAGCTTTGCTCCCTCACCAACGCTCCCGTCCTGCTGTGCGGCCCGGTTCCTAACAGGCTGCAGACCAGTATCGGTCCAGGGCCTGCCCGGGGTTTGGGGACCATGGTTTCAGACAATACTTTTTAAAAATAATGACCAAATGGATATGCACAGGCTACCTTGTAGAAAAAAACAAAAAACAAACAAAAAAAACTCCGATGTTCTTACTTCCTCACATACCTGAAATACTCTGTTCCTTTTGTGAACTCTCAGCCCTATCATATTCCTCAAATTTTTATTCCCCAGAGAAAGCTCTAAAATTTTATAATTAATTCATCACACTTATTTTTTATGTTTCCTAACACAGCACACACCAACATTAGTACTTTTAAAAATGTTGTTGTACAAAATATGACCTGCAAAAACCTGGCGGCCTTCAAACTTGTATTGCTATTTTAGCAGCAGAATTTTTGTTTTTGTTAATGATAAAATGAAATATCATGAAGAACTCCTACTCAGATTTAGCTGGGAGTAGAAAACCTGTAACTCTACCATTCATTATCTCCCTTTCCACAGTTCTCTCCCTGCTCCCTGCGGCAGCCCTGAGGCATTTGCCAACAACTCTAGCACACTTGGGGACTCATTTTGAAATCTGCTATTTCACAAAATATGAGAATGCATCTATTTTTTAAAAAATTAAGAATTATTCTCAGGAATTATTTTATATTTTAATAAGATCTTCTGAGGAAATTCTTTAAAAAAATATTGTCTTAAGAATTTTCATTTTAAGTGGAAATATAAGGAAATGTTTTGTCAATACAAAAAGACATGGCCAATAACATGCAATTGGAGTTCTTGACCCAACAAGCCTGAACAGCAGTTTAATTTGTCTGTTTATAGAGCTATGAAATATCCCTGTGTGTGTACGTATATATTTCATACAACTGGGAAAAAGAGTGTATGTTGTTCCAAAGAACTGGCAGTACAACTGAACATTTGCTGTTTGAAAACCAGGAATTCCTCCTTTCCTAGCTTTGTATTTAGGTGATGTGGAAAAGGGAAAAATATAGAAGTAAATAAGAATGCCTGGAAAATCCAAAAGATATAAATTTTTCTTAGCTAAGTGTGAGATTTGGAAGATACACAACAAATTTGTCAGCTCCTTTCAAGGGTAATAGAAGTGTGACCAATTTGGCAGAATTAAGACAAAGGAGTGGGACCTATTTTCTTCTTGGCTTGCAGAAGTATTTCAGTGTTGCTGTTCCCCCTAGATCAAGAACAAATTCTCCTGGTAGCAAAAGATTAAATGACATATCCATAGTCAATTAGTAATTTAGACCTCAGTAATACAGTGCCCTGCTCTTAAAAAACATAAAGTAGTATAAATTATAGAAGCATACAGATAAATGTAACAAGTTCATAAATAAACAGATCATGGGTCCTTCTATAATTTGACAACTTGTTCCTAATTCCGTGTAATAAGTGTTTTCTTTGCCAAGCGGGACATCCATTGGACATCCTCAATAGCTGGATGCTAACTTATAAATTGAGGATAATAAATATGGGAAAGCATTTGCTAACAAAAGCAGACATAAAGTATAGAATATTATAAACTGTTGACAATAACATAAGCTTGGAAAATAAGCTACTGTTATAATACATCACAGCCATGCACTAACTCTTATGTAGTATGTGTGGACTCTTTACTGATTCTAATGTAGTATGTTCAAATTTAAAATGAAGTGAGAATTGGAACAGTCATGCAGTTATTCAGTTTCTTTCAAAATATTCACCCTGATTTTCTTAGGTATTGTGAACAGAAATGCTTGTTAGGCTTGTTAGGCTTGGATATTCCACGTAATCACCATCATTTTGTGAAATTTAAGGGGTCAAGGGAATGTAAAACTATACCACTGGGAAAACACTCATCAAGGTCACAATCCTAAAACACAATCCTACTAAAATCCTGAGATACAATTGGAAGATGATAGAATATTCCTGTTCCCTGAAATCTTATACCACAACAGGGCTCCAGTATACAAACATTAGATTAGAGTGGAAAAGACTAAAATCAAACTGAAGAAGAATACTTAGGTCAGCCCAAAGTTATAAAGTGAGACAAAAGTAAGGACAGTAAAGACATCTTACCCCTCTAGCCCCTATGAGTACAGCAAACACTAAACATAATTTAACTCCTAGCCAGAGTAACATAAATCTCCATACTAAAGGGCTGTTTACCTTAGTTCCCATTGTCTGATATAACATGTCTGCTTTTCAACCAAAAACTGCAAAGCACGCCAAAATACAAGTAAAGACATAGTCTGAAGAGGCAAAGCAACCATCAGAAATAAACTCAGAGAATAACACAAATGTTGAAATTATAAAGAGAGAATTTAAAATAACTATGATTAATACGTTAATGACTCTCGTGGAGAAAGCAGACAACATGAAAGAACATATGGGAAACATAAGCAGAGATGAAAATTTTGGAAAATATCTTAAAGTTTGGTGACAGACACCAAACCATGAAACTCAGAGAGCCCTTAGTGGTGTAAATATCCCAAAAAAGCACACCCAGTTATATCATATTCAAACATCAAAAAGACAAAGATAAAAAGAAAATC
>NW_012144411.1:395775-396850 GCF_000956105.1 Propithecus coquereli
GTGGACGGGAATGGAACATGTTTTGCAGGACTGCAGATGAAAAAACAAAACTTAAGAATTGATAGGTATTATATTTTAAGTTATATGTTTTCCCTTAGAGGATCATATTTATCTGGATCATAAAATAGAATTATGGAATTTTAAGAAAGCCAAATTTAAATTAACAAAATAATCTGAATCTTTAAGCCTTCCAGTAATTGTCAGTAGTATTTGTGCAAAAATAAACATTTCTCTGAATAATATCTAGGTGCTAGAAAGATCAAAGAAGTTTTATAAAATTGAGCATTAGGTGTTCTAGGAGACTTAAAAAGAATTGGTATAAAGCATCTGTGTGTTTGCATTTAGTTTTTATATTGAAAGAGTACAAAATATTTTTATTGTTGTTTTGTTTATCCTAACCGACATTGTTTTCAGCTCTTTAGCCTGCAACCCTTTAAAAAGAAATTGCTTACATGACAGTGATATTAAAAAAAAAAAGACTGAAGCTGGAATCTCACTGGCATAATTACTTTCAGCCCATTCATCCCTCAGCATATCGCATCTACTCACTTCTCTTTAAGGTCTGGGGATGGAATTGGTATCACACACTAGCAAAGTCCCCTCATTGCCTGTCCCTTCCACTCCTGTAAAAGAGACCTTAACCTCTAAGGCACAGTGAGAACTTCTCTGAACCAAGATGCTACCTCAGATCCCTGAAAAATTCACCATTTCTATTTTCTGTGAGGTACTATTGTATCTCTTCCCATCATACAGAAGTTTCTCCTCTTCCTTGCCTGCCATCAGCAATTCAGATTTCTCATTTGGCAGATTTCACATAATGGATCTGAAACCTTTGATTGTCTACTCTGGGGCTCTATGAACAACCATCACTTAACTTGGATACTGGGTTAGGCAGTGGATATTTAATTAGTTAATATTATGTATTTATAAACAACACAATTCTTCATATCTGGCACCTCTGAGATCAGTCATTGGTAAGATCATTCATTTTAAAAGGATGTCACATCTGGAAACCATAAAAAAGTCATGCATTCACAACTGAAATATTTAACTTAAAACATAGAAATGCTTGCTC
>NW_012144411.1:400740-404306 GCF_000956105.1 Propithecus coquereli
AGGCTAAGTAACAAACCACCCCAAAAGTCATTAATTTAAAGTAACAACAATTTATTATTATAACTCACAAATCACAAGCCTGGTGATAGAGTGATATAGGCTGGGATCTCACTCATATATTGGGGTATCTTACATCCTCTTACTGGGATTATGGGGCTAAAACAGGTATGTTTTTCTCGTGGTAATAGCAGATGAGCAAGACAAAGAAAGCCCAATCAGAAAAGCATGTCTGGGTTTTGGTTCAAGATGGTTGATTAGATAAAACCAGTGTGCACCCCTCCCAGGGAGAGATATTAAAATTAGGAAGTAAATTTCCACACTTTAAGCAGATAGTTGGAGAGAGAATACTGAATTCCAACAGAGAAATGACAGAAATCAAAAAAGTGGAGAAGAGCGAAGACTGACACCCTGTTTGGCCAAGATTGGCAGGATGACAGAGAACCTCCCTGATGTGAGGAAGAGAGATTCCTGGGTTTCCACCCTCCTGCCAGCGACTTTTAAATCCTAGCTACAGAGGATAAACCCTTGCAGGTCCCCAGACGGAGGCAAGCAGCTACCCTAAGGGTATGCAGAAACATTTCTGGAACTGCGGGAAGCTCTACAGGTTTTGAGCTCTAAACAGCTGTAAATCCCACAGGCTTTTGAATCTTGAGCCATTCAGAGAGCACATCCCCGAGAGGTTTCTATCCTGCTCTGGGGCCACCATCTATGCCACTGCAGCCACAGCCACTGAAGGAGCCACTGAAGGAGCATGGAGGAGGAGCAGGCACTCTGTGCACCCCAAAAAGACAGAAACTGCAGCCACAGCTGTGGGAGGGTGGGGTGAGCAATCCATGCCCCTAGCAGCCTGCCTCTGGTGAGAGAAATCTACCCTCCCTAGAGACAAGTCTGCGGCACAACTGCCGCTCCCATGCTAAGCATTGCAGCAGCAGCCCACAACCATTCTGGGAGCTCAGCACATAGCAGTTTGAGCTGCCTGCACCACCTCTGCTTCCACAGGGCCAAGGAAGGAGGAGGGAACCTGAGTGTTTTTGTGTCCCTGAAGGACAGAGACTATAGTAACTGCTGAGGAAGGGAGGTATGAGCAGCTTATATACCCCCCAGCTGCCTGCCTCTGTAATCTCACCAAGGGAGGCCAACCCTACCTAGTGGCAGGCTCACAGTGCATCTGCTCTTTGCCTGCCTGAACATTCTTCTGGAGCAGAAGATCACCCTGCCCTTCCCTATCACAGCCAGTGCCTGAACCCAGGGAGGCCAGAGACCAAGTTCACCAGCTGGGTCTTGGTCTAGTGACCCTATCTCTCACCATATACAAAATCGACTCTATATGAATCTATATGGATCAAAAACTGAAATGTGATATCTGAAACAATAAAATTTCTGGAAGAAGTCTTATGGGCATTGGCCTAGGCAAAAAATTCATGACTAATATCCCAAAACAAATGCAACAAAAATAAATAAATAAATGGTACTTAATTAAACTAAAGAGCTCTGCACAGCAAAAGAAATAGTCAATAGACTAAATAGAAAACCTATAGAATGGGAAAATATATTCACAAACCATACATCTGACAAAGAACTAATTCCAGAATCTATGAGGAACTCAAAGAAATTAGCAAGAAAACGAAACCAAATTATTCTGTTAAAAAGTGGTCAAATGAACAGATATTTTTCAAAAGAAGATATATAAATGACCAACATATGAAAAAATGCTCAATATCATTAATCATCAGGGAAATGCAAATTAAACTATTTCTGTTTAGATACCCATTACCCCGTTAAGAATGGCCATTATCAAAAAGTAAAAAGCAATAGATGTTGGCACAGATGTGGTCAACAGGGAATGCTTATACATGGCTGGTGGGAATGTATTAGGTTACTAGTAATAAATTAGATCAGCCTCTATAGAAAACACTATGGAGATGTCTCAAAGTACTAAAATACATCTACCACACAATCTAGCAATTCTACTACTGCCAAAGGAAAAGAAATCATTATGTCAAAAAGACACCTGCAATCATATGTTTATCACAGCACAATTCACAATCACAAGGATATGGAATCTACCTCAGTGCCCATCAACCAAGGATGGATAAATAAAATGTCATATGTATCCACCACTGAATACTACTTGCCATAGAAAAGGATGAAGTAATGTCTTTTGCAACAACTTAGATGAAATTGGAGGCCATTATCCTAAGTGAAGTAATACAGCAATGGAAAACCAAATGCCACATGTTCTCCTTTATATGTGTGAACGAAGCTATGGGTATGCAGGGGCACACAAAGGGGTACAATGGACATTGGAGACTCAGAAGGGAGGAGGAAGGGAGTGGGTGAAAGACAAAAAAACTACCTGTTGGGTGCAATGTGCACTATTTGGATGATGGGTACACTAAAAACCCAGACATTACCACTATACAATTCATCCATGTAACCAAAAACCACTTGTACTCCTAAATCTATCCAATTTTTTTTTTTAAAGGTAGGTTCCAAGACTGTTTGCATCATATGTGTTAATATGCCACTGGCCAAAGGAAACGATGTGACTGAACCCAAAGTCAAAGATTTGCAAAGAATCACAGCCCACAGTGGGAGGGTGCTACAAAGTTACATGACAAAAGGCACGGTTACAGGAACCATAAATGGGATTAAATATTTGTAAACTACCCATCTGACAAGAGATTAATAACTAGAACACATAAGGAGCTCAAACAACTCAATAGGAAAAAAAAATCAAATAATCTGGTTAAAAAATGGGTAAAAGGTCTGAATAGACATTTCTTAGAAGACATACAAGTGGTCAACGGGTATATGAAAAATGCTTAACTTCATTAGTCATCAGAGAAATGCAAATCAAAACTACAATGAGATATAATCTCACCCCAGTTAAAATGGCTTTTATCCAAAAGAAAGTCCATAACAAATGTTGGTGAGGATGTGGAGAAAGAGGAACCCTTGTTCACTGTTAGTGGCAATGTAAGTTAGTACAGCCACTATGGATAAGAGCATAGAGGTTTCTCAAAAAACCAAAGATAAAACTACCATATGATCCAGTAATCCCACTGCTAGGTATATATTTAAAAGAAAGGAAAAAAGTATGTCAAAAAGATATCTGCACTCCCATGTTTTCTATAGCACTATTCACTATAGCCAAGATTTGGAATCAACCTAAGTGTCCATCAACGGATGAAGGGATAAAGAAAAGGTAGTGCATATACACGATGCAATATTATTCAGCCATAAAAAAAAGAACGAAATTCTGTCACTTGCAACAACATGGATGGAACAGGAGAACATTACGTTAAGTGAAATGAGCCAACACAGAAAGACAAATTTTCCATGTTCTCGCTTATATGTGGGAACTAAAACTGAAAACCATTGATCTCATGGAGATAAAGAGTACAATGATGGTTACCAGAGGCTGGAAAAGTAGTGAGGAGGTGGGGATAAAGTGGGGAAGGTTAATGGTTATAAAACTAGAGTTTGATAAAAAGAACAATAGCTAATATTTGATAGCACAACAGGGTGACAATAGTCAACAATAAGTTATTACATATTTTAAA
>NW_012144411.1:404356-406519 GCF_000956105.1 Propithecus coquereli
ATTAGATATAAATGTATAGTGGCTGTCTTTACTATATTTAGTACAAATGCAACAACAATGTGATATATGGCCATATGAAAATAAAACCAAGTTAAAGAAAGTAATGAAAATTATTGTATCAGTCACTAATGTGCTTGCACCAGGAAAACTCAATGAATATGGAGACAATATTCAACTCAAAACAACACTTTTTGTATATGGCTGACTAGTAATATGACTAATTCATGTAGGAATAATTTATATTAAATTTTGTAAAGTAAGTCAATGAATCAAATTGTCCCAGTCTTTCATAATGATGCCTATATCCTCAGGAAACAGATTACAGAGCATTCAAACCATAAGTTTTGGCCGCTTAGATTTATAAGCATGACTGAATGGTCAAATTGGCCAATAGGTTGGAGTCTTAACTATTCTTGCTTTTATAGGGAAATTGAATGAATTATTCATCTATCAAGAACTTTCAGTGCACACAACTTGCCAGACCCCATGCAAGTATCTAAGAATGCAACAAGTGAATTTACAGGGCACTCAGTCTGATAGAATTAAAATAACCAATAATTGCCTGCAGTGTGATAACTGATAGCAAGAGGAAGTATGAGTCATAAATGAACATATAGAAGGACCACTTAACTTAAACTAGAAGGGGAAGTCTTCCTGAAAAACAAACAAACAAACAAACAAACAAAAAAACAATTTCTAAGCTGAAAATGAAGGAAAAAGTACATTAGGCAAGGTATGGAGTGCTATGTGTTCTAGGCAGAGAGAACAGCGCATGAGGGCACAGGTATCAGAAAGAACAAGGTAGAAAGAGAAAAAAAGAAGTGTGTAGGAGTCCCCCCTTATGTGCAATTTCACTTTCTGTGGTTTCAGCTACACACAGTCAACCACAATCCAAAAATAGGTGAGTACAGTACAATGAGATATTTTGAGAGACATATTCACGTAACTTTTAATAGTGTATTATTATAATTGTTCAATTTTATTATTAGTTATTGTTAATTTTTTATTATACCTAGTTTATAAGTTAAAATTTATCAAAGGTATGTATGTATGTATAGGAAAAAATACAATATATATAGGATCTGGTACTGTCTGTGGTTTCAGACATCCACTGGGGATCTTGAAATGTGTTCCTCAAAGATAAGAAGGGACTACTATATTATGGCAGAAGTATATCATGGAAAAGAGGAGAAAGTGTGGTATGAAATAAAGGTAGAAAATGGAGTAGGATACAGATTATGTAAAGTCTTATATACAGTGTTAAGAATTTTGAATTTTATCCAAAAAGCAAAAGAAAGATTTCAGCAGCAAATTGACAGGGTAACATTTGTTATTTAAGATGATCACTATGGCTAACATATAGCAAAGGAGCTGGAGAGGGAAAAAAAACTGAAGATAATGATGGTATTTGATAACCACAATACTTTAGTAACACCTTTATTACTTAATATATATAGTATCAGTCACTCCTGTAGAACAAAATTAAATTTGGCAAATTGGGTGTTACATCAATGTGGTTTACCTACCTCACTGATTTTTTTGGAGGAAAAAATGTGTTAGTATACCAAAAAGTACTATGTGAAGTTTACATAACCGTGCAAACTTTCATTTTTCCTGGTTAAGACGTTCTATAATAAATTTCTCTCAGAAATTTTGAATGTTACCTATTGCGAGGCTAAGTAACAAACCACCCCAAAAGTCATTAATTTAAAGTAACAACAATTTATTATTATAACTCACAAATCACAAGCCTGGTGATAGAGTGATATAGGCTGGGATCTCACTCATATATTGGGGTATCTTACATCCTCTTACTGGGATTATGGGGCTAAAACAGGTATGTTTTTCTCGTGGTAATAGCAGATGAGCAAGACAAAGAAAGCCCAATCAGAAAAGCATGTCTGGGTTTTGGTTCAAGATGGTTGATTAGATAAAACCAGTGTGCACCCCTCCCAGGGAGAGATATTAAAATTAGGAAGTAAATTTCCACACTTTAAGCAGATAGTTGGAGAGAGAATACTGAATTCCAACAGAGAAATGACAGAAATCAAAAAAGTGGAGAAGAGCGAAGACTGACACCCTGTTTGGCCAAGATTGGCAGGATGACAGAGAACCTCCCTGATGTGAGGAAGAGAGATTCCTGGGTTTCCACCCTCCTGCCAG
>NW_012144411.1:418734-419695 GCF_000956105.1 Propithecus coquereli
ATTTCATTATTTTCTTTTACATTTCTTTATTCCAATGCTCATCTTAAAGAGGCTAAATATTCACTGAATAGTTATGTTGAAATATATGAAATTGCTGTTTCTGACAGTCAAAACAATTTCATGTGGTTCAGTCTAATTTATGACTATTTTTATCTTCAGTTAATTAGTATTTTAAATTTAATTCCTCTTAATACTTAATGCTAAAACTCTAGTTAATCCTTAACACAAATACTTATCACAGTTTTCATCCCTATCCTATCACTCATTTAGGTGAGATAATTACATAGTTACACAATTAGTTACACAAATAAGCAGGCTCCCCGACAAAGAGAATGATACCACTACTGCTGAATAACAGCCCGGAAGGCTTCACACAAGTTGATATTTAAAACCATTCCCTCATTAGCCAATGTACAAAAGTGTGATCCTGGTACATAAAAAGCCATTTGGTGTGGAACTTAATAATGCATAGGTACTGTGGAAACAATCTATGTATGGCTTGATTATTTTTGAGGGAGCACATTATTTCACACTCACGCTGATGTTCCCAGACTTTGTGACTCAGTCCCTGGCTTGGACCATGCGCAGCTGGTCCCATAAGTAGTGAATAGCTTTGGCTTTAGAAGGCCTCAGGCTGCTTTGGCTCTAGGTACTTAGAAGTGGCCAGACTTCTTCTCTGCCAAAATGTTTCAGCCTTCTGTCTATTTTCGGCAGAATGTGTGAACATTAGTGCCTCAGCCCAGCCCCTCCCGCTTCAGGCATCCCTGGGCGTCGTCCACAGGCACTTTCACATAGTGCTTGGGGAAATGGAAGTCAAAACAACATTTTTGGAAAGCAATTTGGCAATCTTTATTAACAACCTTAAGCGTTGTCTTTCACTTTGAACCAAATCAATTCACTTGTAGGAATCTATCTGAAAAACTATAGTCAATTCACTTGTAGGAATCTATCTGAAAAACAC
>NW_012144411.1:420806-421824 GCF_000956105.1 Propithecus coquereli
TAAAAACAGATAAAGGTATAAGCAGCCCTGTACAGACGTATGTTTTATGTCCACTTTTCTTTGTTCTGTGGCTATCGTGTGCACTCTAAATTCCAGCCTTCTTGCACATGTGTGCTCTTCTTCACATGAGAATTGGATGAAAGGGTGTGGATGAGTCAGTGTCAATCCATTACAATTATTGGACAAACAGCTAAAGACACATGGCCAACTGATGGTGGTTCAATGAAATTTTCTCCATATGTGCAGGGCATCCAAATTTTAAGTTGACTTTTTTCTTTAGTAAAAATACAAGTCATATTCCTTTTAGGGTGCATATTCATTACATTACTAGAGAAGCTTTGGTGTAATAAATTTATTGTTTTACAGCTTTATTGAGGTATAGCTGACAAAAATTATAAATATTTAAGGTATACAATGTGATGTTTTGAGATATTCATACATTGTGAAATGATTAACACATACAAACTACCACATCCATCACCTCTCATAGTTACCATTTTTTTGTATATGGTGAGAACATTTAAGATCTACTGTCTTAGCCAATTTCAAGTACACGATACAGTGTTATTAAGTATAGTCACCATGCTATGCATGAGGTCTCCAGAAATTACTTATCCTGCATAACTAAAACTTTGTTTCCCTTGACCATCTCTCTATTTCTTCCATCATTCAGCTCTTGGAAACCACCATTCTACTCACTGCTTCTATGAGTTCAACTATTTGAGATTTCACATATAAGTGAGATAATGCGGTATTTGTGTTTCTGTGCATGCTTTTTCACTTAGGATAATGTCCTCCAGGTTCATCCATGTTGTCACAAATGACAGGAGTTCATTCACTTTTAAGGCTGTATAATATTCCATTGTGTATACATATTACATTTTCTTTACCCATCCATCCACTGATGGACACTTAGGTTGATTCCATGTCTTGGCTTTTATGAATAATGCTGCAATGGGAGTGCAGATACCTCTTTGATATATAATTTTCTTTCTGTTGGATATATACAGAAAATCAG
>NW_012144411.1:432364-433505 GCF_000956105.1 Propithecus coquereli
TCCCTTTCAACTAACTTTTTGCTCAACTTGCATTCATGGAATGGAGAGAACGAGCATCCAGCCTCCCCTGCTTCCATATGGAAAGTGTACATAGCTCCTCATAAAGACTATACCTAAGACAGTTTTCCTAAAGGGATACTAGAATACCAAGGGAAAGAAAGGAGAGGTGGGATAGTGTAGAGACAAAACATAACAAACCATTCATCTATTATTTTATTTCTTAGTTTATTCAACAGATATGTATTGAACCATGTGCTTGATAGTCACAGGGAACTGCTGGGGAAAACACTGAGAGAGATTGAAACAATGGTAGGTAAGAAAAGTAGATAAGAGGATAAACACTGTTAGATGTTATAAGCCCGTAGGCCCTGGTAATCAGTTTGCATTTTATTCTGAGTGCAGTTGTGAGTTTTTATCAGGGGAATAACATCTATTAACCTTTCTAAAAGACCACCCCACCCTGGCTACTAAGATGATAACAGAATGCAAACACATCAAGAGTAGAAGCTGAAAGGCTATTAAGGTTCTCAGCTGCAAGCATCAGAAACATACTTTAACTTACATGTGAAAGGAACTATTTGGAATACTACCAAGCAACCCATGCAATCATCCAGAGAGCTGAAGGATCAGATACAGAAGTCAGACAGGAATCAAGAAAGGGTAGACTAGAGGAAATACAGCCAAATGGAGATAAAGACATGGTCCGGTGTGATGCCCTCTCAATGCCACGGCTGCTGGTTACCCATCACTCCCTGTGCTGAACTCTCAAAATCTTCCCTGGATTCTAGATGCCTCGATGTTGTCATAAACATTTCACAATTCTTCCTGACTTTGTATATCATTCTCTTTAATTCAGATTCCTGAGTGTTATCAACCCGAAGTCTAAACTTTTGTCATGTGCCCATACTCAAACTTCCAAAGATGGGAACAGAAAAAACCTGATTCTTTTGGTTTCTGTAATGAAAATCAGGTGAATGCATCTAACCAATTCTTATGCATCTAACCAATTCTAACCAATTCTTAACAGAGAACTCACTAAAACTGAGCAAGGTTAGTAAGAGGCAGCATTTCCATAGATAAACATCCTATTAGGAAGTTAGTATTGAAGTGTCTGTAAGACATGGAGGGGCCTTGGATCTTG
>NW_012144411.1:433555-435490 GCF_000956105.1 Propithecus coquereli
CTACCACAATGATGGACTCTGGCTTAGTTTACTGAGCATTTCATTCAGAATATTCCCACTTGAACCAACACATTCATCTATTATAAAATTTAAAATATATTATTCTATTTGTATTATTATATGATCCTCAATGTTAGGCATTGTTCCATTTTATCTTTATTGATGTAGTACCTAGGAAATAGTAGTAATTTCAAAAATATGTATTTTTGAATGAATGATATTAAAAGTAGCTGCTTGAGACACAAGAGCGATATTCAAATTCATCAAAATGAAAAACACCTTTAGTTTCCAGTTACACATAAAATGAATTTGAAACTCTAACCTTCAAGAGCCTTCATAAACTGGACTGTTGTGATTTTCCAATCTCCACTTTCATTGTTCCTTGATTTCTCCCTTTCCTTCATAATGTAGTGAGGCCAAACTACCCACCATCACCCACATGGTGCATTTCCCACTTCCATTTCTTTGTATATTCTATATCATATCCCTGGGATTCCCTCTTTCTTTTTTGCTTGGTAAAATTTTATTCATCTTTTAACCCTGAATGCAAGCATCATCTTTCTGTGAAGACTTCACCTAATAACGTGGTTAACTACTTTTTGTTCCAACACCCCTTATTGCTTATTATGCCTCTGCATTTTAGTCGCTTACTCAAGAATGGCCTTGGAATCATACTTCACTGCAGGTGTAATTCCAACAAGTATTCAAAGGAAGCCCAAAGGATGAATTGACTTGGCTGTAAAATCTAGCAGAAGAGCCAAGCTAATTGAGCTCTGCATCTAGCTCTATCTTGCTGTGGCGAAGTTCCAGACTACATTTCCTTTCTAACAAGCCCTGTGGATTGGGCTGGAATGCTCCTGAAGCATAGGAGGTGTAAGGGGAGCTAAGGACCTGGCAGAAGATTGAATGTCTACAGATACATCAAAGATTGTTTTCGTTATAGGGAACCCCAGTCACTTAAACTGAGAATATATCATCGGAGACACATTTGAGAGACTAGTTTCAGGTGGTCTTTATCCTGTATCACCCGCTACCTTGGCCTCCCACAGTACTTTGGTCTCATTCAGTAATAAATCCACAACCCTGTCAGCAAGTGGAGTACTGTTTACCCTTCACCACAATCTTATGCAAAACACTCCTTATTTACTCACCTAGTAACCTAAACTAGACACAGTTCTACATGCGGGGAATTTCTTAGTGAAGACGAACAGATTTCCTGATCAATAGGTTTAAATTGAAATGGGAGAGATAGAAAACAAGTAAACAAATACAAGATAAGAAAATACTAAGGGTCACAAACAAAGCAAAATGACCTAATGGGTACCATGCACACTAATTGGGTGAAAGCTACACAAAAAGCCCAGACTTCACCACTATACAGTATATCCATGTAACAAATCTGCACATCTAGCCATAAATCTATAAAAGTAATTTTTAAAAAGGGAATGGGGGGTACATTGGAGAGGATGGACAAGATACTCTTTGAAGAGATGGCCCTCGAGGTACAACCCAATGAAGGGACAGCCTGGGGAAATGGCATTCTAGGCAGAGGTAACACCGAGCAACAAAGGACCAGAAATCCAGTGTGGCTGGATATCAGAAAGTGCAGTGTACTATAGCAAAGTCAGTCCTTTCAGGGCATGGTAAAGAGTTTGATTTTAGGCAATGCAATGGGAGTTACTGCAGGGTTAAGCAAGGGAATGATGAGATCTAATCTATATTCATGAAAGATCACTTTGGCAACTATGGGAGAATGGATCACAGAGGACAGAAGAAAAAAAAATAATTAAAATCATGAATACAGGCAAACGACTCCCTGGCAACAGTACATACAGCTTACTTCTAATAAATATGATAACCGAACAAGGAGTTCATTCAATTTTTGAGTAAAAAATGCCCTGAATCATTAAGAATTCCTATTCTAGTGAACTTCAG
>NW_012144411.1:439465-443049 GCF_000956105.1 Propithecus coquereli
TTGTTGAACAACAATATAAGAAATATCATCAATCACAAACAATCCTGTGTGTTTTATAGATAAGTTACCACCTTTACATAGCAACATAACATGTCTGCATCATCAATTTTTATATTTTCACACAAATGCATTTGCTTATGCCTTAGCTTGTCATACCCTTCCTCTAAATTTGCATGACTAACTCCTTGTCTTTCAAATAAATCAGCCAAGGTTGTAGAAAAAGAAAGGAGCAAAGTCAGAGTAATTTGGAAGATCTTAATGGGTGGATTATTTGCAAAGTCTGGGCAAGTCAAAAGGAAACCAAAAATTAGGAGTAGCAACCGTGTGAAAGTCATCACCCCAGGAGTAGAAAGAGCAGGGGGATTGTAGCTGCTACTGGACCCAGAGAAAGCTTAGCTTAGCTATAGCAATGCAAGAGGGTCTCCCATCAAGAGCTATGGACTTAGGTAGAGGAGCACAGCACTGGCCAAGCCATGAGCCAAACCCAACCGGAAGCCTGAGGTGGGTATAGTCACTACACCAGGAGAACAGAGCAGGAGTATAACAATGGAGAGAGAATAGGAGAAGGGGGGCCAAAGAGAATATTCAGCATGTTCAAGGTTCCTCTTAATATCTTCTTGATGTCACTCCCTCAAAGATATTTTCTTAAGATACTTTCTTGACCCACCAACCTACAGCTGTCACCCCCCCCACACACACACACATATTCATACTTTATCATGCCCCATCATTAGAACTGACCAAAAACCTGTAGAGTTTTTGATGTGCTCTACACATTACCATGAAGCATCTGGCTTTAAAAACAAACAAACAAAAAAAGCATGAAATATTCAGACTTTCTTGAAGAAGCAAAATCATTACCTATAGACAGTGTATTTTTCACACAATAAGTGATAAGACGAAATAACTTAGACATGGGAAATGAAACAATGACTTTTCTGTAAGGATCTATTAGAGCTTTAGGGCCTCTAACACAATGAGGGTCAGAGTGGGAACTTGCCCTGAAATAAATCACTATTCTCAGTGTAGAGAAGTTCCTCCAAAACCTATTGCCTAGACTTCTCTGCATGGCCATGACATTTTTTACTATTATTGGAACTGTTGCTGGTCTCCTCAATCCACAGAAATCTGACTGCAATTTTGGAGAACACCCTTCCTTTCCCAGAGAGACGACTCTAATTTTCCGCCCTGAGAATTTCCACCTAGGCCTGCGCAGACCAGGTGATACCTGCATCAATGACTGTGGAGTCAGTGACAACCACAGAGGGTTCTGAAGGATTGTTCTTGCAGATGGAGACTTTCTGGGTTCTGGAACTGTTTCCAGGCCTCCTTTCAATCAATGGCCAGGAGACAGTGCCTGAAGTGCCAGGCAAGTCTGTTCTGGAAGCTGGCAGTTGTCTATGTAAGTGTCAAAGAGAACATGGAAGTTCCCTCCCAATAGTAGGTAAACAAGATAATAAACCTTAGTTTTGAATGTGACCTAAAAATACTGAGGAAATTTGTCATAAGAGGTAAGAAAAAAACTATCTAGACATTTTTCTTGAGAATAGATCAGAATAGATTGCAGAAATTTGCAATCTAAAATATAATGAGAAGCTGACACCATTGTTTGATGTTTGGCTGCTGACAGCTTTTAAGCCTTACCTCTCTCTCTTCCGCTTGTGCACTGCATCTGGCCAGCTGTTGGGAAAGCCTGGCTGCTCCCCTTCTTAGCAGCTGAGGGAGATTTGAACCATGCAAGCCCGTGCCCACGCATGGGAACATTCACTCTAGCCTCAGCTCCACTACAGTTAAAACCCAAGCCCGTCTCCTATCCATGCTCTCTCAAGCCATTTAGGACCTGCTTAAGAAACTGTCCTGCTCACCCCAGAGACCTCAATTCTGTCAGTAATACACCTTTTCATACTCTCTAGGTGTGTATGTGTGATGTCATCAGTCATGAGACGTGAACCAGATTTTGCTTTTGTAGAGTGACCATAACATAAAGGAAACCTTCCTCCTTTCCTATTTCCAATTAGTGAAGAAGTCATACTGGTTGCCTACAATCTTCCAACTTCTCATTTTCCTAATAGGTGTAACCACCTTTTTTCATATCTGAATCCCTAATTCAGTCTACTTTCCATTCTTTACTGGTTGCTCAAACACCTTAAACTCTTGTCAATTACACCAGGTTCAACTAGTGTAACGGTGGACAGAGTGGTCACAAAAAAACAGCCTAACAAAAATCTGAAGTGAGGGAAATGAAGTCTATGTGCCTAAAATAAATGGATTTCCTTCAATGTGTAGTTGTAGCTACGTAGTAAGGATGTGAAGTTTTACTAGATGAGTTTGCAAACTTACATACAAATATCTTCTCAGAACTAGCTTTCTCTAACTCCATCCACTCTAATTTCTCACCTCTTTCAAGATGTCTACTATTAACTGGACATTGCTTAAAACTTTATTCTACATGTTCAGCAATCTTATATAACCCATGTTTTAGTACCAGTTTGAGTATGATAAGCTTGACATTGAATTGCATATTAAGAAAGTTATGTATTCTCAAATAATAGGATGACCTATTGTGGTGATTTATATAAAATAATTCTATTCACTGAAAAACTTCAATTTCAATTTATTTCAAAGTCTCTTGAAGATTTATTCATCTTTAAATGAAGTGGTAAATTAAAGAAATTATGGACTTCACAGCAACAAGTTTTGTTTTTCTTTTTCTTTCAGGGATTTTGCAAATGAATGGAGTAAAAGTCTCCTATATTGGATCAAGAAACTCATTAGTTTGGGCCAATGTATTGAGACAAGTATATAAAATGGAGTGGGAAGGAAAAATGGTGGTATGATGCAATTCATTCCTTTAAAGTGAAAAGTGGGTTTTTATTTTTAAAGGATGCCTTTGTCAAACAGCAAATACAGTAAGCTACACACAAACCTCACTGGTTTCTCACCTCATCACTCTCTCCATAATAAGCCTTCATTGCAGATTTCTTTTAGATATGAACATTTCCAGTTAATTTGGCTGTACCCCATGGCCCTTATCTGACCCAAAAAAGCCCTTATGCACTTATGATTTCAAAGACAGCATACGTTTGTACAGAAAGCCAGACCAGCCTAGAGCTAGTAATAGGTTGTTAAGATTTAACAAGGAAAAGTAAGGGACCCATTAGGAGGTTAAAATGGGTTGGCTAGGAGAAGACGGAATCCAAAGTTTAAAGAGATTGGAAAAAGCCACGTTAAAAATCCTTTTTAACGATCAGGTTTAAAAATAGACTTTAATAAGATGTTTAATAAAGCATAATGTGGAAGCAAAAATAAAAATCCAAAATCATTAATTGTATATTGTAAAAGAGAAATTGACTTAAGATCATTTTACACCACCTGGTTAATGCATACTCCCCTGCATTTAGGCACCTATGTAAAAGTCTGTGTATACATTCATGGAAAATAATTGATTATTCATATCACAGAAATAGACCATTTAAATAAAATGTGTAAAAATGATCGTGAAGAAGATTGCCAATGTCATCTTGTCTGCCTCTTTTTAAATATGAAGGTGAATCTAGCTTTTTGGAGGACGATGAAAAATAAAA
>NW_012144411.1:444299-446715 GCF_000956105.1 Propithecus coquereli
TCCTTCTATTATTTTTTTGAACAATTTTTTAAATTAGAGATGGGGAAGGTAAGATGGAGACCCCTTTTTGGAAGCAATAAAGTATTCCCTTTACCATAATTATTCTTAGTGTGTCTGCAAAGCTCATCTGCACATACCCATGGTCCCTCAGTGCAAGGTGTTATTCATAAATTGATGAAAGTTTAACTCAAAAAAGCTTATTGTGGATCAAACACAGATAGAAGAGGAGCTGCCTGAGACTCTGCACTCTTGCTTGGGATGCATGAATTTTGAAGAATCCTAAAGAACTAGACTGGCCTTTCAGGTGGCTTAATCCATATCTATGTTCCATACCATATCCATTTTTAAATGGAATATGTGTATAAAAACTAGAATCATTTGAACTACTTCCTTATGATACCTTTTTGTCGAGAGTGCCAACTCATTTTTCAGTAACTCAGGCACCAATCTTTCTACTCCTACACTAATATTCTGCAAAATGCAAAGTTTAGCTGGCTTGTTTCCTTTTAATTTCTCAGCCCCACCCAGATATTCCTGGACAGAATCTCATGTCATTTTAGCCTCTAGTAAGAAGTTATAAAGCTTCAAGCATTCTTTACCCTTCCTAGAATCAAAGTAATACTCATAAAATACTCCTTTTGAAAACTTTACACCCAGTGGTTCTCAAAATTTCATGTGCATCAGAACTATCTAGAGAGCTTATTAAAACACATGGATTTCTAGGCCCATCCCCAGAGTTTTTGATTCAATTTGTCAGAACTTAGGGTGTGGCCCAAGATTTTGCATTTCTAAAAATTCCCAGGTGATGTTGTTGCTGCACCGCCAGGAACCATAGTTTAAGAACCATTGATTTGTGTGAATCTTTCTGATAACTGATTATACCAATTAGTGGCATAAGGAACACATTTTGCTTTTTCCTCCCCCACGCCCCCTAACACTGCATAGCCATTCCAGCTCAATGCAACTGTGTCCTGTGTCTTACAGAGTTCTTGTTAACACCACTAGTGCAATTAAGGTATACTACATACTGTTTTTTAACACTTGGTTCTATCCCCCAGCTTCTAAGCTATTTTCTAGATTGCAGAGCAGTGGAACCCATAGATATTTTGCAGACTCATTCACCAGCCATTTTGTTTATAATTGGCCAATGTGATGTGATCCTGAAATGTTTTAAAAGCAAAAGATAAGAAAATACCATTATTGTCTGTTGGCCTTTGTGTAAAAGCATGTAGGCACTGGAAGTTGGTAGATGTGAGGTTTTGTCTTTTGTTTTTGAATCTCTCCCACATGTGGTTTGCACTGGGGGCAGCTCAAACCATTAGTGGTGGCTTCTTCGTGATCCTTGCACTTCCAAAAGCAGTGAAGACAGACTTCCTGACCTTTGCTCTGAGGATTCCTAAGGTTGGGTATGTTGGCATAATTTTGTTTTAAACTTATTCACACTAGAACACCTAGGTGACGGCTGCTTTATTGGACAAAACCAGAGTGAAACGGTAGAAGGTAGTACTTCTAGGGGAAAGATGAAATTGTAAGAGATAATTCCTGATATGGCTTCTCTATTTGCTTCCATGAATATAGATAATATAAAATAATAAGACCTCATCATTTTTCCTCCTGACAAAAGAAAGATCAGACTTATCCCTGTGATGAAATTCCTTTATAAATATAGCAGACTCTTAAAGAACTGCTTAGATTATGGCTTTTATCAAAAAGTCCCAAAACAACAGATGCTGGCGAGGATGCAGAGAGAAAGGTGGGACTGCAAACTAGTACAACTTCTGTGGAAAGTAGACCTACCATTTGATCCAGCAATCCCACTACTAGGTATTTCCCCAAAGGAAAAAAAAGACATTTTATGAAAAAGATACTTGCACATGAATGTTTATAGCAGCATAATTCATAATTATAAAGATGTGGAATCAACCCAAGTGCCTATCAATACATGAGTGAATTAATAAAATGTGGTATATGTATACCGTGGAGCACTACTCAGCCATAAAAAAAAAATGGTGATGTAGTACCTTTTGTAACAACAAGGATGGAACTGGAGGCCATTCTTCTTAGTGAAGTATCTCAAGAATGGAAAAAAAACACCACATGTACTCAATACTAAATTGGAACTAATTGATCAACACTTATGTGCACATATGGAAGTAAAATTCAAGGGAAATCAAGTAAGTGGAGGGGCGGTAAATTCACACCTAATAGGTACAATGCACACTAACTGAAGGGTACACTTATAATTTCTACTCAAACTGTACAAAAGCAAATTATGTAACCAAAATATATGTACCCCCATAAAATTCTGAAATAAAAAAAAACAAAAGAACTGCTTAGATTATTCCAGAATTGAGGATTAATGTTGCCTGAATATTTTGGAAAATAGAAGCTATATTTATTACCCTTGTGTATATAA
>NW_012144411.1:448075-450224 GCF_000956105.1 Propithecus coquereli
TCCTCACCATTATTTTTCCTGCTGGAAATTTTATTCCAACTATAATAGCAATCAGTAGTGAGTAGGAGCTGAGCAAGTATATGATTATAGGATTTCTATACAACTCAAAACAATTTTTAACTTTTTATCCTAAGACATAGTTTCAAGAAAATCTCTCTTAAAGGTCAAAATTCCTAATAAATCCTTAATCTTTAATTAAATCTCCTAAACTTTAAACTTCATTTCTCATATCCCATTATCATCTCATTTTTGTCTCAATTCCAGAAATTGTGAATAAATTTACAAATCAACCCTGCAGACAATTTGCTTGTGCAAGGAGAGAATAACACAAAAACGACCAAAAAGAAGTTTAAAGGCACTTCATGAAAGATGTGGCTGACTCTGCATAATGAACTATATATTAATAGAGAGCCTCTTTCGTGGTAAATTCAGGGGACCAAAACAAAGGGAAAAGGTAGTCCATGAAGTGATTGGATCCTGAAAGCAATGCTTATATTACCATTCCTTAAAAATAGGACTGTTCTTTTCTAGACTTGTACCTCTTTGGGGCTAATTAAATTTGGAAGCTATAACCAAAAGGCAGAAAAACATATTTCTTTTAACAAATGGTTGGACAGTTTTTCTCTTTTGAGACCCCTCTAGGTACAAAATAAATGTCATAAGTTAGAAAAGATGAAGTATGTATTAGCTGGAATGAAAGGTTTATGGCAGAAATGTCAAGATCATATAAATATTCTTCATTTACTTATTCAGTTAAGTTGTCAATAAGGACTCATTAGACTCCTACTGTGTATTCCATACTAAAAGCAGCCCTGTACATTGCTCGAATTCATAAAGCAAATGTTTGGAACCACTTGATGCTCCTTTGTTTACACTTCTGCATATTTTCCCCCAAGGACATAAGATACACGGCCTGTGCACCAATTGCCAAGAGTTCCCACATTGCAGAAGTCCTTTTGTGTCACATGCCCCAGAATTGTCCTATCTCTACCTCAAAATACTCTATCCATTATTATTGTTCCCATCTTTCAGTCACCTGTTTAATAAACATTTACTGAGAACCTACAATGATCTGGATATTAAGTAAATAATAAAAAAAACCAGCACTAATCAGCACTAATAAAGAAACTATCTCTGCCATAAATAAGACAGAAAAGTTAGACAACTATAGAACAGTGTGATGAGTACTTAGGAAAGAAGTAAGCATATGTTAGTGAGAGAGTGAGTGAGGTCAGGAAATATATCCTGGAAAACATATTTCCTGAGCTGTCTTTCGAAATAGGCATTATGCAAAGGAAGAAAGAATAGGGTGAAAGAAAACCAGACATTGAGAAAACATCGCAGGAGCCCAAGGCAAGTGGAAGCAAAGATCAGGAGGCTTCTGCTGCAGCTCCCACCAGTCGCCTACCTCCCGTGCCTCAGCCCCACAGAGGGAGGTGACCAGACACAGAATTCCACACTCCCCATATCTGCTGTGGTATTCCTGACAGTTGCCACAGCAGAAGAAAGATGGCCTCAGACTCACTCCCACGTTCAAAGTCTCATACTAGCACCTCTCATTGGTAGAACCTAAAATCACACCCAGAAACCAACACACAAAGTCAGAGTATTGTGAATCTATCCCTTTAATCTCTGAAATCTAGGCAAAATACAAAAAACAGATTGGGAAGAAATGTCTTGTTCCTAATGGGCTGTATTGTTCCATGTGGTAGCCATTAGCCACAGGTGGCTATTGAATGCTTAAAACATGGCTACTCTGAATTAAGATGTGCCATTAATATAAAATACACACCAGAGTTCAAATATTTAGCATGAATAAAAGGTACTTACAATATCATATACATTATTTTATATTAATTGTATATTGAAATGGTATTATTTGGATATATCAGATTAAATAAAGTATTATTAACATTAATTTCACCCCAGTTTCTTTTTACTTGTTTTAAATGCAGCTATTAGAAAATGTAAAACTACGTATGTGGCTCAAATTACATGTATATTGGACAGCACTGCCACAACCATTTCCAGACATTATGGATGACTAATGTGGCAAAAATCAATGGACCAAGGGCTTACCTTTTAGTCTTCAACTGATGGAAACAGGAATTGGAGAAATAGTAGATTTAGTATCAACGGTCTTGAAGAG
>NW_012144411.1:452889-453264 GCF_000956105.1 Propithecus coquereli
TATAAATCATTTATCATTAATTTTTACTTTATCTCATTTTAGTTAACAGTGTTGTATGGTTTATTAAAATGTTAATATTGGTTCATGTATTTATTTTTTTTAAATTTAAATTTCCTAATAGTTTATTACTAGTTTATGGGACTATAATCAATTTTTTTTTATTTCAAAGTATTACAGGGGTACAAATGTTTTTGGTTATAAGGATCACTTTTGCAATACTTGTGTCAGGGTTATAAGTGTGCTTGCCACCAGGACAAAGTTCATTGAACCCGTTAGGTAGGGTTTAGCCCATCCCCTCTTCCTCCCACCCCCGTTTGATTTCCATTGAGTTATACTTCCCTGTATGTACATGTGTGCTAATCAGTTAGTTCCAAT
>NW_012144411.1:454649-473094 GCF_000956105.1 Propithecus coquereli
TACCAATCCATGAGCACAAAATTCCTATGTTTTCCCATTTCTTTGTATAATCAGCAATTTCTTTCTTCAGTGTTTCATAGTTCTTTATGTAGAGATCTTTAACCTCCTTAGTTAAGTATATTCCTAGGTATTTTATTTTCTTTGTAGCTATTGTGAATGGTACCAAGTCTTTGATTTGACTCTGAGTTTGAATATTATTGGTGTACAGGAATGCTACTGATTTGGTTTCCATTTACATGGAATATTTTTTCCATTCCTTCACCTTGAGTATGTATGAATCCTTGTGGGTTAGATGTGTTTCCTGGAAACAGCAGGTACTTGGCTTGTATTTTCTTGTCCATTCAGCCAGCCTATGTCCCTTGAGCAGGGAATTCAAACCCTTCACGTTGATTGATAGAATTGATATGTGGGATGCTATTCTGTTCACCCTGTTGTGCAGTACATTATTTTATTTTACCTCTTGTACTATTGTTTTACATGAGCTTTGAGCTTTAGCTTTGGGTGGTTTTACACTGATGGGTGACTCTTGTGCTGATGCACGTATAATGCAGATCTGAGTATTTCCTTCAGGGGAGGTCTGGCCTTGACGAATTCCTTCAGTGTTTGCATGTCTGGAAAAGTCTTCACTTCTCCTTCATGTGTGAAAATTAGTTTTGTAGGATACAAAATTCTAGGCTGCCAGTTGTTCTGTTTAAGTAGACTGAAGATGGGACCCCAATCCCTTCTGGCTTGTAAGGTCTCAGTAGAGAAGTTTTCACTTAGCCTGATGGGTTTTCCTTTGTAAATTACTTTATGTTTTCACCTCACAGCTCACAGGAGTTCCTCCTTCATGTTGACTTTGGCCATTGATGACTATGTGTCTTGCAGATTGCCTCTTTGCAATGAACCTCCCAGGTGTTCATTGAGTTTTTTGTACTTGGATGTCTAAATCTGTAGCAAGATCAGGGAAGTTTTTCTTGGTTATTCCCTCAAACAGGTTTTTCAGCCCTTTTGTGTTTTCTTCTTCACCCTCAGAGATGCATATGATTCTTATATTAGGCTGTTTTACATAATCCCATATTTCTTGTAGGCTTTGTTCATTCCTCTTAATTCTGTGTTATTTTTTTTTTTTTTTACTGAATTATTCAAAAGTATTGTCTTTGAGCTCTGAGATTCTTTATTCTGCCTGGTCTAGTCTATTCTTAAAACTTTCCACTGTGTTTTATATTTCCTTAAATGAATTTCTCATTTCTAGAAGTTACATTTGGTTTTTTTATAATATGTTGATCTCTTCAGTGAGTTTTTCATTCATTTCCTGAATTGTTTTTTCTGGTTTCTTTGAGTTGGTTTTCCATTTTCTCTTGGATTTTTCTTGAGCTTCCTTAGAATCCATTTTTGGAATTCTTTATTGGTCACTATGTCAGGTTCTAGTCTGAAATGTTGGTTCTTAGTGCTCTCATGGCTGAAGAATGACCAGACACACCAAAGTAAGACAGCATGAAAATGAGGTTTATTGAGAGAGAAAGATGGGATTATAGAGCAAGGGACAGATATAGGTTTACAAAGCATGATACATGTACCACAGATGATGACCAGACCCATTGTCGCAGCAAAGGGAGAGCCAGAGAAAGGGCCAAAAAGAGGGACTTGGTTATGATCTGTGTCTTGTTTCATAGTGCCCAGATTGGAACCTCCCTAGTGGCTCAGATTCACCATGGAGCCACTTTGATTGGAAAGTTAGAAGTTGCATTACTTACTACACATGCGGGTTGTTCTAGGTCAATTTGCAGACTATGGTGGTACCTATGATGTTTGGTCCATGGGCTAGAGAGTCCTCTGCATTCTTTTGCAGCTGGCACTCTAAGTTATGACCGGCCAATTCATAGGGTATCCCCTACTCCCCCAGGTATTGCAGTTGCTAGGGAGAGAATTAGGGTGGGGCTAGACCAAGATGGGGGTCTGGGGCCCACCCTCATTCTTCTTCCCAAATAGGACAATTGCACCAAGGCAACAGCACCCACTTCATTGCTAAGAGACCCAGAATCCCTCACTATCTACCCACAATTACAATATTTTCATTTTCATTGGCATCCATTGTTAGAGAACTGATGTTCCCTTTTGGGGGTGTCCTTTCACTCTGACTTTTCATACTTCTGGAGTTCTTTCACTGATAACTTCTCATCTGGAGCAGCTATTGCTTCTTATTTTGGGGTTTTCTTTTGTTTAGATGGGGCTTTTTCCTCACCTCTCACTTGTACAGGTGTGTTTGTAGCATATGTTGGGTAAAAACTTTGGCTTTTCTTGTGGGTGGTTTTGTTAGGTAGATAGCAAGGGACCCCTGAGACTATCCTAGGGGACAAAAGTGGGTGCCTTCCCTTGGTGCTGCCTTTAGTAATTGCCCCACCTGGAAAGAAGGACAATGGTGGCCCCCATCTTCATGTTGCCCCACCTTAATACTACCCCGAGCAACTGCCACACCTGGGGGAAAGAGGAGCACCTGCTAATCTGCAAAATAATTCAGGGAATCCCCAGTCTGCAGGCCAGGCAGCCTAGTCACAGTAGGATTTGGAAAGTGACCTGGAGTAACCTAAGGATAACCTAATTATCATGTTTTTAACTGTCCATCAAAGTGGTTCCATGGTGACATCTGAACCATGAAGAGGGCCCAATCTGGACAGTATATAACAGGACCCCAGGCCATAATCAGAGTCCTTTCGTTATGACAGAGGGGTCTATTTGCCGGTCTGTGGCAAATGTATCTTGCTCTTACTCTGTAAACCTATATCTTGCTCTTGCCCAATAAACCTATTTTGTCCTTCCTCAATAAACATGGATTTTGGTACGTCTTGTCATTCTTCAGCCAAGAGCACAGCAAGAACCAAGAACAGACAAGATTACCAACCCCAAACCCAGACACTTTGATGATGCTGTAGTTTCTGGATGGATGCCTTGGTTATAGAGATCCCTAGTGTGGTGGTTTTCTCAATTGCTAGTTGTTTGCAGGCTATAGCAGTGATGAACTATGTGATTGGGCAGATTCCCTGTCTCTCTTTGATGAGGGATGATGGAGGTCTTTGATATCCTTTCTCTTTCTCAGCTCTGTGGTCTTCTTAACAATGTGAATTGTATTGGTACGCCCAGTTTAATCTCAGAGACAGTAGGTGTTGCTTGTGGGTGAGAATCAATTTCACTCTGTATGATCAAGTCAACAGATGCTGTAAAAGGCTGTGCAGATTGACCTACCTGTCAGTAGGTGTTGCTTGCCAGAAGGCACAAGCTGCAGTGTTATTTCTGGGAATGTGACCAGCTCTAGTTCCTCAGGAGAAACACTCAAAGGCCCCAGGTGGTTGGTGGGGTCCTGGAACTTCCAGGTGAGTCCTTATTTTTCACTGCAGCAGAGGCAGGTGGGGGAGTAAGGCTGGGCAGAGCTGTGGAGGCTACTCTCAGGCTCCACAAAAGCTGGCAATGTAGCTGTTTCAACAGGGGTCAAAGGTCCACTCCCAGCTTCTGGGGAAAGCCATCAGGGAGAGGCTGAAATGGCCCCACACAACCAGAAAGCCTGTTTGTGGAGACAAGGCCATCTGAAATTCATAATCTGACTGTCAGGAGTGGATTTCACTGCTCTCCCCACTGCCCTGCTCTGCGGTTTCCCTTCAATGTCTGCCAGCAAGCAGGAGCTCAAACTAGCTAAGAAGCCCCATGATTGTGCTGTGGCCTGGGGAACTTCCCTGCCCAGATCCCAGCCTGGGCTAAGAGCCTGGCCTTTCTAGGGGAGAGGGGTGCTCCAGGAGTACACCACAGCTGGGCCCCACATTGCACTCTTCTCTCAGTTCTGCCCATGCAGGCTCCCTCGCCTCCCAAGATTAGTTCATGAATCTGCCCTCCACGCCCCCAAGCAACATAATCACGTTCTAGGGGTGGGGCATCCGGCCTGTGGGCCTGCCCTCAGGTCCCTGAAGAAAAATCTTTGACCATGCCAGGGAGAAGTGTGCTGTTCCCAATTTGCCTACATGGTTTGATGTCCTTCTGCTTCAGGGTGTGCCATGCTCTGATGGAGCCACTGGGCACACAGCACCAGGGAGGGTCAGTGAGCAGGGAGCTCACAGACCGAGCATCCCTTAGTCTGCTGTAGGACTTTAAGAAGAAATGGTTTGAGCCCTGCTTTTCTGTAGAAGCCTCAGTATGGTGGCTGGATTGTCTCTCTCTCAGCAGCCACAGGTAGGGGTGGGGAAGGGCAGGAAAAGGGTAGCGTGGAGGAAAGCTAGCACTCTGGTCATCTTCATCCCTCTCTCTGCGAGGCAGCCTGCCTGGAATGTCCTGACTCCGGGGTCACGCAGATCTCCCAGGACCCACAGGACACCTGTGGCTCCTACAGTCTAGGTTGGCGTTGGGAAATGTTTGTGTGGGAACAAGCAAACCAAAAACTGAGAGACTGAAGCCTCCTGGGCAGCACAAAGGCACACAGTGGGTAGAGAAGCAATATGGCACCTGCTGTCTCGACTTCTCTAAATCACTCACCTCATTTCTTTAAAGTTTGGCAAGTCTCCTCCTACTACTCTTTAATAATTATTTCTGATCCATTTGCCCTATATTTTGGGAAATGATTACTATTTGTAGGTTTGGAAATCTGTGGTTTGCCTTCAATGACTGCTTTCTCCTTGTTGTTTCTTTTATTTATATAAACTGAACTCTTAGAACACTTATCCACATCTATGCTACCTAGTTGATTCAGTTTTCTCTAGTGTCAAACCTGCTTTTGATCACTCTGGTAAAGCTTAATTCTGTAGATTCTTTTTTCATTCTATTTCTCTCCTTTGTTATCCATATATGCTTTCTTCCTAACTCAGAAAATTCTTATTAATGTATATAATGTCCTTTTATGGAAATGCAATCATTTTCTTCAAACTTCATGGTTTATAAAATAAGACCTAATCTCTGAGACTTTTCCCCTTTGCTCATATACATTATTTTCATAGACCAGATTATAAAATGTATTAATTTTTTACATGATTTAATATTCTTTTATGGTCATTTTGATTTTTGAGCCTTCCTCAAAGTCTCCATATTCATTGTGAGGATGAGAGGACGGGAAGTGGGGATAATATTTTTTCCCTTAATTTTTGACCTTCTGCCTGAGAATTGGCAGATGGCTCCTCCCCAGACCTAAAGGCAAGGTCCTATATTGCGTTAGGCACCCCAGGGCTTCCTTCACTCATGGCTGGCATCCAACAAATGCCAAATACAGTTGTACAACCAGTTCTCATTTAAAATCCCTGGACATTTGACAAAACACCCAAAACCTGACAAGATCAAAGTTCATAAAACCAAAGACAAGCAGTTAAGAGAAGATTTACATGACTAAAACTTGATTAAAGTATAACGTATTAGGTTAAATAGGCAAATAGGTATTTTTTTTCATTGTGTATTAGAAAAATCAGCATGACATTAACCTAGAGAGTGTTACAAACCTTATCAATTATTAAAAGACAAATTTATAGTAGTTGGTTAATTATGGTGCCCAAGACATCTGTTTGGAAGACATTAGCAAAATGAAGTACCAGGCTTCCAAGATAAGTTGCTAAAAGTACTGTATATACTTTTATCCAAATATGAACTAGGCCCTTTTTTCTTTTCTGTTCGAGTTACACTGAAGACCCCTTCCTTACAGAATTTTCCTTCTTTTCCATGTTAAGAAAGCTGAGTGTCATGTATGTAAAACTATATAAATTAGAAACCATTAAAAGTAAGAATGTAAAGATCAGTTATCAATGTTTCACATTATTTGACTTTTTAAAGATAAAGTATGCAAGCTGAAAAAAAAAGAGAGAATTTAAAAAGGAAACAAAAGATCCAAATCTTTATCTTTAGTTTCAACCTGATAAAAAGGGATATATATTACATTTCAGGCTTGTAAGTGAAAGACTTTGAAAGGCAAAAGAAATCTAGGTTTTTCATTTGTTCTTTTGCTCAATTATTTTTTGGGACTTTATGTGCATGAGTTTAGGTTTGCCTAATCTTGAAACCCTCAGTTGTCTAATATTTTTTATTTTTGGTTCACATGAAATGCAGTTGTAGTAAACAAGAAAATATTTTCTGTTATCTAGCTAATGTCTGTATAGATGTACAAAAGCTGAAAACATCTTGAATTCTATAAGCTAAGATAATCATGTAAGACTGATCACAAAGCATTGTTTTGACTATTAGTGATAAGTCATAGAATTAATAAACAATTATTACTTAATGTCAAAAGTAATTTTACTTCAAACAATACATGTAACAATCTAATAAATACAGTTTACAGCATATTATCTGCTTCAAAATTTGCAGATGGGACAATTCAACTTGGAAAATATTTTAAATATAAATGACTAAAGAGGTAAAGATTGAGAAAAGATGGTCAGCTAGTAGTGTCTTTTTTTTTTTTTTTTTTTTGAGACAGAATCTCACCCTTTTGCCTGGGCTAGAGTGCTGTGGCATCATCCTAGCTCACAGCAACCTCAAACTCCTGGGCTCAAGCGATCCTTCTGCCTCAGCCTCCCAAGTAGCTGGGACTACAGGCATGCGCCACCATGCCCGGCTAATTTTTTCTATATATATATATTTTTAGTTGTCCAGATCATTTCTTTCTATTTTTTGGTAGAGGTGGGGTCTCGCTCTTGCTCAGGCTGGTCTCGAACTCCTGACCTTGCTTGAGCTATCCACCCGCCTTGGCCTCCCAGAGTGCTAGGATTACAGGCATGAGCCACTGCGCCCGGCCCTAGTAGTGTCTTATAATTGAGTTTCTATTGAGTATACACACAGCAGCTAATTCCGTCCAGATTAAAAAGGATTTAAAGTGAAAGCAAGTTTTCATTTGGGTGTGGGCAATATAAATTCTCTTTGCCTTTTTGCCTCTAACTGAAGCTATTTTGGACTGCCTGCCACTTTGGCAACACTGCCTTTACTCAACTTCGCAAAATTATTGAACAGGATAGCTTCTAAATGTAATTTCTACATGGGTAACTTTTTCCTAAAATTTAAGTCTTCCAGTCCAAGGTAGAATAAGTGGCAAGAAAGAAACAAAAACATTCTCTACACTATCATGCCATTTGTTGGCCAATAATTTGAAATATAATTTTCTCTTTTCTTCTACTCAACCAGTACCTGTTTGGTGCATAATTGAGACCCACAGAGAATCACTGTTGGTAGAGTGATGTATCTAGGTAAGCAGATACGCACACAGACCCAAAAATGCAAATATAAAAATAATAAAACTTTAACTCTTCAAAGTGCATCTTAGGTTAAAAATGCAAAATAATAGAGATTTTTAAAATATAGTAGGAAATAATTTCCATGCCACCTAAAAATAAAATTTCTTCATCAGTGAATTTCTGAAACCAATGTAATTTTGGGAATATCGATATATTAGTAATTTAGAGATAGGAAAATGGTGGGAGCTCACATTAAGCTATCTACTCTCTGACTCACCAGCATAGCTCTAGACTATACTTCCAACATAGAAATTTATATTAACCTAGTTTCCTTTGTGGGATCATGGTGGACTGTCTCAAGTTTGTAGCCCATTATGATAATTCATATAGACATTATAACACTCTACTGTCATCTGACATCATTGCCTGTGTGGCTAAAGGACACAAATCGCAGGAAAATAAATAAATAAATAAGAGAATTTTAAAAGGTTTTAAAAAAATGTTTCAGTGCAAAATTCATTTTTAA
Organism: Propithecus coquereli; assembly: GCF_000956105.1. Classification (NCBI taxonomy): domain Eukaryota; kingdom Metazoa; phylum Chordata; class Mammalia; order Primates; family Indriidae; genus Propithecus; species Propithecus coquereli. The sequence goes on from NW_012144411.1 coordinate 462,345, forward strand.
AGCTTCTTAAACACACTGCACCTCTTGATCTATAATGACCCCTTTAATTTGTCTTTCCTGCTGAGCATTCCAAATTCAGAGTAAACAATTATTGAAAAAATAATGAGGTTCGGATTAAAAGGCTGCAAACAATAGCATAATTAACTATCTTAATAAAATCTTGGAAATAAGCACTGACCCAGATGCTAGAGAGCATAAGGTAAATCTAATGAAGACCTGAGGAAAATCAGGCACCAGCTCAAGGGAAATGCAAAACTACCCTGCATCTCTTCTCCATTATCTTTGTTTAATCTTCTTCAGAATTAGGTCCCTAGGGAAATTTCCAGTATGTATTCCAAAGATAATTGCCCTTTTTTTTTAGACTTAATGATTGGAAGGTAGCAGGAAAAATGGAACTAACATTTAAAAATGTGGGGAAAATATTCAAATCATCTACATTTAAAAGTTATTTTCATGCACTTTTAACGGTCTTAGTAAAACCGTATTTCAACAACTGAACTAATCTATGGAATTCAATTTTATTTGCAGAGTCATTATCCAATGTACTTATAACATTAGAGTTATAATAGGTACTTCATTTTATAGAATGTTCTAAATTAATACTTCATTTTATCCATGTTAATAATGCAAAGCTAGGGAAAGACTTGGAAAGTATAATGTATATTATAAATCCTCAAATTTCATTTAAATGAATGAATAATTAAATAGCACAATGGCATACAATAATTTTAATTGAACAAGTTTAATAGCATGAAAAAATTCACTGAACTAAAACCATGAACATCAACTTCTATTTTTCTAAATAATATTTTCCCATATAAATAATTTAAATTTAAATTAGCACTGAATTACTTGAAAAAAGTTTAATTTAGGAACTATGCATAAAGCAATTTAGACAGATCACTTATTATACCATATTAGACTGGCAACAGGACTGGATGGGAGTCAAGTATTGGGTTCTAATGCTTTCGGAAAATCACCTAAGTGCCCTAGGACTCATTATCCTCTTCAGAATGAAGGTTTGAAATAGATTATTTTTAAGGCCCTTCCTAGCATTAGAAATGTTCAAGTATTAAAGGAAAATTCCGATACCACATCTATCAGATTGCAGGTAACAAAACTCCTGCCAGAGGCTTAGAGATTTCAGAAAATAACTCTCATATACTGCTTATGAAAATATTTATAAGGCTATATTGGAGAAGAATTTCTTAATATCTATTAAACACATATTATATATATTTAGGTACATTATGTGCATATATATGTCTATATAATTATATATGTGCATAAATTTGTTATATAATTAAGACAGTGTTAGACTAAATAAATCAAACTACTTATTAAAACTAGATTCTCTGGAATAGCAGAATTTACTGTATTCACAATGAGCAAACTTTTCCTAAATTTAAAAACACCTTCATAGTTATCTATCATTCCATAATTCAGTTTCCTCATCTATAAAACATAAACTCATACTCTTGATATAAAAATCAAACATATAAAGTGCCTACTAAACTAATCTCTCTCTATAAAACAGCAGCAACTTGGGAGGAAGAAATAGTAGTTCTAGAATCACATAAAGTCATCAACAAAGACCTTAGAGCTATCTACCCAGCTAAGTTTCATCCATTCTTTTGTCTTTAAAGATAAAATGCTTCTCATTTTTATCTTCCAAATAGGAATATCATAGCTCATTTTCCACCAGCACACACAACTTCAGCTCAACCTACCATTAAACACCTGTCTTTTATCTCACATGAAAGCCAGATATACAAGAACACAGGTAATTAGTGTCTGTTGTGATTGGCTCATGCCTACTGGCTGTTAAATATTTAGATATTTTGAATATCATCTATTCTTAACCAATACTGGTGTAATCAACTTTCTATTTTCTTGGGGCAGATTAATTAGTTTGTAGATAAGTCAGGTTAAAAAGAAAAAATATTAACAAACAATGCAGTTAAGTAAATATTTCTATAATTCTGTGAAAACATCCACACATTTAAAGGGTTTCATTTAAGAGGACCACATGATAAATTATAGACATCACAACATGGGAATAAATCTCCGCTTGCCAAAGACCTGTAGTCTGAAGAATGCCCTCCCCCCCTCTCTGACAACCACTCCTTCTGAATAACAAAGCAGTCATCCCTTATGGGCTTCACACAGACAGTGAGAGAGAGCTCCTGAGACATGGAGCCTATTGGGGAAGAAGAAGCGAGAGGGGCTCCCAACAGTTCCGAGTACTACGCTACCCAGTTTGTTTCTTATTCTATGAAATGTTTGAAGAATGAAGGTCTCAAACGAAGTTTTAATAGAAAATTCAGCTTACAGCAAATAACTATATTTATTTTTTGTTTATGTCTTTTTAACTTTGTATTCAGAAACACACAATTTTTACTCAGAAATTCAAACTTACTGATAAGTTGCAAAATAGGAAAAAATGGGAAAATAAATACTCACATACTCTTTACTGAGATTTACCTATTGTTAATATTTTACTCTTTTCACTTTTTCATTCTTTGCCCATCTACCTGTCTATACATATGTCTACATATTATATTAGGCGAGTATGTGTATACACATATACACATAGTTTTTCTTGAATCATTTAAGAGTAATTTCCATGTACCATTGTCCTTCACCCCTGAACACTTCCATGTGTATTTCCTAAGACCAAGGATATTACTTTCTGTAACTACAGCACCAAACTGTATTTATTTTTTACAATTTAAATTTTCTTTAACAGCACTCATATAATACTTAACCTGTACTAGACACCACTCAAAGCCTGGTTCCAGCAATTATTGGCTGCATGATCTTGTACAAATGACTTAACTTTCTGGGCCTTAGCTTGCTCATTTGTAAAATCAGGATAATAATAGTAACTACTTCAATTGGTGTCTAAGACAGAGTAAACATTATGTCAATGTTGTTCCATGGAATTTAAATTGTAAGAATAAATACAGTTTTTACTGTGCTCACAATTAACAGTTATTTGAGGTTTTCTATGACATTGACCTTATCAGACTCCAAATCTCCTCTTTACTTTCATATCCCCATATCAGTAAACATCACTGGAGAAAATATCCAAAATCCAGTATTCTGATGCTCATTCTGCTGCACTATGGTTCTGCCTCTAAATTCAGACACTGTATTTGTACTTTCTTTTGACATTCATCTCCATGTTTTTATAATGGCATGAAATGAATCACATGCCACTTTTTAAGTGACTTTGTCATAAAACTACATAAGTTTGTTAAATATGTATGTCTTTATAAATAGAGATTGAAATCATGAAGGCAGCAAGACAGGAGGACTGAGAGAGGCATTCTACAACCTTTTCCTTTTGACCTCTAACTTCTGTCAAAATATCACTTATCTTTCCCAAGTGTGGTATGTGCTGCCAAAAGAAAAAATATATATATATATGTCACTTACCTCATTCAACATATTTATCATTGCTATTTATGTTATTATTAGTAATGTATATGACATATATACTCCACTATTAATATAATAGTAAGTGTCCAGGAGAGAAAGATACCTTATTCATCATTAAATATATGAGGTATCTTTATTCAACATTCTTTCAGACAGAGATGAGAAAGGCAGAGACAATCTGAGGAATGAACCCAGGCTGGCCGTGCTCTTTAGGCACAGGGAGAGGCCTGAATTCTTGCAGAATTTGTTAATGCAGGGATAAGCTGGGTTGTATGAGACAGAATGAAAAACCCACTTTATCTGGCTAGGGTTACTGGTGTTCCAGCAGTCAGGAATACAAGTCAGACATGATGTTGTCTGAATAGCCATTGGCCCTTCCAAATGGTCTAGCCTAGCAAAGATCTGGATGTAGGTGGAGAAGCCAATAATAGATATATAGATTTAGGCGTCCTCAGCACATAAGAGTAATAGGAATCCAGGAAGAATATAAATCCATCAGGGCAAGTCTAAAAGAAAAATGTCCCTCAGATACTTATGAACACAAGCTAATAAGGAAGTGAAATGGTTAAAGAGAGGAAACAAGAAAGAAAGGCAGATTGAAAAGGAAAGAAGGTGGGTGCAAAGTTCAGTTAGAAGAAAGTAAGCTAGAGAGCTGCCGGGGCACAGGACACAGTGTCGGGCCATGGAGGAATCAATCTACCCAGACACTAATGCTCCATTGAGAAAGAAATGCCACACACGAAATGTGTTTGTGTTTTTATAGTTTAGAGTGTCTGTAAAACAGTTCTCATTACATTAATTTCCAGTGGAAAAAGTAATATACCTTTCAAAACACTGGATTTGTAAATGCCCGGGAATGTCTAATTTCTGCCATCCTCATAATGTCTTGTAATAAAAGATGAAAAAGAGGTCTTTACAAGATGTTTAGAAATAGAATAAGCAGTAAGGAGAAAATTTCCTTTTCCTTTTAAACAAATTTGAAAATGGGCACACTTCCAACTAATAAAAGAATGTTTACTTCCACCAGGCCGATCCAGAAAACCCTGGCTGCAGCCCTTGGCAATCTTACCAAGCAAGCCCTTGTCTCAGGAATATTTTATGTCAATCAATACTACTGATAAGATACACAGGAAAACAGGCAAGCAGATAAGCCCAGACACTCAAAATATTACCAAACATGGATATGTGTCCTTTATCCTACAAAGAGCCACTTCTACTTAAGAGGAAATAAATTAATCAAAAGCAGCCTGATTAGTATCAACGATTCATTAACAAATAAGAATTAGGGATGCCATGAAAGAAAAGAGCCAGGACTTATTGTTAATTCATCCACTGTATCAGTTAGCATTAGCTATCAAGTTAAGAAATTAGGAGAGACTGATGATTGAGTACTGCTTGCTGTACTGTTGCCTATCATATCTTATTAATTAAAAAACTAATATCCATGTGTATTGACTGCATTGTAGGAATGTACAGTGGAGTTTAAAGGGCATGAGGTTAGAAAACAAGCCATTCAGGTTCTAGACCTCATCTGGCCTCTGATCTGTAACTCTGAGGTAAGCCCTCCGGGTACAGTGTACAAAATTAAGATAGTAGATTCATTCACTTTTCTTATTCTTAAAAAAAACAATTTTTTCCAAGGAAATATTATATGGAGCACTAATTACTAAAATGATGACTCTGTCTGCTTCAGGTTGAGAGGAGGAGGCCCAGCCACCAACCTTCCTCTCACTGTCCCTCTCCACCAGCCTACCTTTGTGACTCCAAAAGCTCCTTCACAGAATGTGAGGGCTTCTCAAAAATCAGTTCTTTCAGGCCAGGCACGGTGGCTCACACCTGTAATCCTAGCACTCCGGAAGGCCAAGGCAGGAGGATCGCTTGAGGTCAGGAGTTTGAGACCAGCCTAAGCAAGAGCAAGACCTGCCTCTACTAAAAATAGAAAAAATTAGCCACATGTGGTGCAAGCCTGTAGTCCAAGCTACTTGGGAGGCTGAGGCAGGAGGGTTGCTTGAGCCCGGGAGTTTCAGGTTGCTGTGAGCTATGCTGACATCATGGCACTCATTCAGGCAACAGAGTAAGACTCTGTCTCAAAAAAAAAAAAAAAAAAAAATCAATTATTTCACTTGCTCATTTATTCAAGAAATCCTTATGAACAAACCATTTGCTAATCACAGGGAACACGATGATAAAAAGAATATTCATCCTGACCTTGGAAACTACTGGGTTGTGTGATCACTACATTCTAACGGGCTGTGGTTTCTCAGTGTTACTCAAGTACCAAAACAGACAGAGACTGGTATAAGGGAGAGACACAGAGCCTCAATGTTTTCTTCCTCAATAGGGTAAAATCACTCTGCAGATGAGTAAGCTTTGCTTCTATAAACTTTAATTATAAAGTTGTCCCCATACAGCTAATTCTAAAGTATTGTCCAGATGCTCATAATGGTGTTAAAGTTCTCTTGATTAAATTTGTACTTAGAATCAGTGTGCAATTAGCAGGTTCAAGATATAAGTTTTTCTTCCAATTCTTCATCAACAGACTTTCAATTTTTATGAACTCCTCCTTTCCTCATAGCCACAGATAGTCAGACTGCTGTTGCTCCTCCCCACTCACCTAAGCCTGCCTCTTTGAAATCCCCGTTTCCTAAGTCTACTTTTATTATGTAGAATATGTGTACTGATTCTTGTATCCTGTCAACCCTGTAATCTCTTGGACAGCAGTCACCTAGACCAGCCTAATCCAGGCTGATCAATTTATATATGATTCTTTCAGAGAAATATGAAAGCATTTTAAAATGACCTTCAAGAGTCAGAGCCAACTCAAAGAGGTGGCTAGAAAAGTGAAAATTCCAGGAATCTTGGAAATCCAGTTGCACGGTTACTTTGAGTCATGAAGGACTTTGGGACCTCCCTCAAATTTTGCTACATACTCAGTCATCTTTTGCCATTAAGAAAATTATCTTTCCCTGGGACTTGATAATGTTTATAATATGAATTTTTTTTTCTTCATACTTTTTTGGTCAGAGAATTTGACCAGTACCACAGCAGGTTTTCCTACTTTCTTGATACTGCTAAACACACGGAACCTGAATTTTCATCCTTAAGTGGACTATTATATGTCTATGGTTTTCTTTTATCTTTTGTATGACAACTTACTTTTACCTGTTTGCCTAAATTCTACTCATATTAAAGAAAGGAACCAATTAAGAAGAACATATTAATATCAATACTGTCTCTAACCAGTAATAATTGTCTATAGCAAAGTCAACTAAGAATTTAAGAGATCTTCACTATCACATATTATATAAGTTTATAGGATAAAGCAAGTACATCAGCCACACTGGTGTCTCATTATTGCAGACACATAGACTTGACTAAAAAAATTCAGTTATTCAATATTAATCACATGTGCTTACATTCTCTAGAAGATGATATTCTTCTGGGATTTCCAACCTCATTATCGTGCAGTTCTTTGCATATGCTTAACTTTGATCATCTTAGCCTCCTACTTAAAACCCTTTAACATCAATTATAAGATTCTTCATGGTCTAGATCCTACCTATGTCTATAGCCATGTCCCTCGATACACTCTCCTTCTGCTTCCTATAGCCAGGCGCCTCTTGTCTCTCAGCCTTCGGGTAAACGCTGTCCCTTCTGTTCTGCTTTGCCTCCTCACCTTCTCCTCAGTACTCACTCTCTTTGTCTAGCTATGGGTGATTTAACCTTGCAGGTCTCAGTAGATAGCACTTCCTCAAGGAAGTCTTCTGTTCCCCTTCACCTGGGTTAGATTCCTCTCCTAGCATCCTCTGCTTGTCCTATCAGTAGTTCTCAGACTACTCAACTGCCCATTCACCTGTATGTAGCCTGCCCTATATTGCAAGCAATATGAAAGGAAGACCGTGTTTATACAGGCCACTTTGTATGTCGGCACTGAGCATGCATCAGGAGATCAAAAACAATTTAGAAAAGTAAAAAAAAAAAAAAAAAACCCAAAAGTTTGAATGAATGAACAAATGATATAAATTACATTCTCCTTGTCTTTCCTGAATTTTAATCATTTTCAGGAATATACATACACCTATATACATATATACAGATACACACATGTATAGACATATATATGTATTGATATACAATAAATAATACATCCACACACATATGCATACATACATGCATATGTGAACAATACAGATACATAAGCACTGATGAGTATTTCACATATATGTATATACACACACACTCACATATGCACACATACATATGTATATATGGATGAGGAGAAACGTTAACTTTTTACCCCAGGTTTTATGAAAGTTTTGGTTTATTTTGCATATAGATCTAGCCTTTTTGTTTCATAGTTTATATTATAACCAAAGGAAAATTAAACCATAAAACAATCTTGGATATATTTTTATAGGGGAAAAGTTTTAATTAAAAAAATCACAATTTGCATCAAAGAACGGAAATACAATTATGTTAAAGTTTAAGCCAATGATATATTGAAAATTAAAAATTAGTTTGCATGCATCTTTTATAAATAGTTAGACCCTCTTAAGCTAGAAAAGAGATGGCATGGGAAAGTCTAATGGACAGAGATGAAAATGAGCAGTGGTCTTCTCAAATTGCCTTAGTCTGCAGCTCTTCATGGGGTAGCAAGGGAAAGCGGTAATGCTTGCAAAGTGGGCAAAGGTTTTCATCATGTTACATTGTTCCTGTGTGGAGATCACTAGATCACAAGAGAGTCAGCATTGGAAATTACTCATCAGTGCCAAAGGAGCACTATTCCAAAATTAATAAAAAAATTGATTTAATATTTCTTTCTTCTATAAATTTATATTCATGCTGTAGGTTTGGACCTATTTTTGAAATATTCTTGCAAAGGAAAGTTACCAACCCCACAAGCTGTTTGTGAGAGTATTAGAAGTGCCAATTGAAACAGGAATGTAATAACATTGTGAAATCGCATTATCTGTCAAGTTTCTAAAGCTTATTCAGGTGCTTATTTAAACCCTTGGAACTTGTAGGGAAATGAACATCGGATGACTTTTCATTCAGGTTGCCATAACATTTCAGTAGTGAAACTTCATAGTGGTCTACCAGACACCAAAAATAAGGTTTCAGCAGTAAAACAAGTGTCAACAAACTTCATGCTTCTGTGCAGAAATAGCAGCTACTAATAAGGTAACATCAGTACATTATAAATAATCCCTGGGACAGTCTCAAAAGGGGTCTACAGTATCAAACACGTGCAGCAGAAATAAAGTAAAAGCACCTTCGAGGCTATCCAGAAATGGCAAAATGGGGTAGTTTATAGCACAGGCAGTCTGAAATATGCCTGTCAGCTCCAGGTGCCAACATCCACACTTTGGAAGAAATCACCAGGGCCTTTCATTATTCGATGAAACAAGCAGACAACAGGAATGTCTCAGTGTCAATGCTTTTATTAAAAGAAATTAATTTTCATCAACACATCTTAACTCAGTTGACAGTTTAAAAGTTGGAATGAAGCATGTCATTCAGGCTCGGAGGTCCTTGGTCCAAGTTAAACAAACCCAGGGAGAATGTCTGGTTATAAGAATGCTTGTTCTATAACCCAATAGGACTATGCTTTCAACATTAGAAATACCCAGGTGTTAAATTAACTTTGCAATTTTAGTTTGAATAACTTAGTTAATAGGTAAATTTATTCAGATTAGAAAAATATGGCACTAGTATTTAATTGCAAAAATGTATAATTGATCATACTATTTAGATTTTTTTTTGTTTTGGTCCCACTAGACTTTGAGTTACTTAATTATATATCCTGTGTCTGGTAAAATATATGGCTTACATAAAACATGCATTCAACTAATGTTTGGTGAATAAATAGAATTTGGACAAATACATTTATAATTCTTATCATCATAATAGCTAATACTGCACTAGACTGTCAAAAAATAGTGGTTAACAAAAAATAAGGAAAATAAACTACCAATTTGTTGACCGATAAAAGGGTAAGGGCTTTCTGTTACAAAAATTAGCATACAGTGATACCTCTACATCAGCAAAAATGACAGAATACCATAAAACAGTGAATAAACTAAGCAAAAGCTGTTAGAATCAACTTTTTTGTAACCCTGGAAATTAACCAAAGGCTTGTAGCAATCCAGGGAATACTTTAAAAACAAAAGTAATAAACAGCTGATTTGCCTGCATTTTTAGTGCTTGAGGGAGCAAAATGGACCTCAGTACAAATAATTGTAATTAATCATTTGTTCTGACCTCTCTCATGACTTCCTGGAAGACCAGTGCAAAAGTTATGTCTTTATTTCAACTATTGGAACTGATTTGCCTATTTCTAAAAGCTATTCCTTTATTCCTAGAAGAATTTGTCAAAATTTTTTTGCAAGTTGCTGCTCCCCAACTGTTATCTGGAGATAACAGTTGGAGCGAATAATAGCCTGACCAAAGGGCTTTGGGAGGAAAGTCTGGGATACAGACTTAAGAGTCTGTATGAGATACACTTAAGGGCTTTGAAAATCTTCAACATTTTTCAGGGACTCTAGAGGGTCATGTACATTTTCAGGGTTGCACACATGCTCGGGAAAGGCCTGAGACAGACCTAAGTTCTCACCTCCTGATGACCTTAAGGCTTTATGCAAGCAAGCCTAGATTACTGTTGAAGGTGTGCCCAACACACACACTGTCTCTCGGCAACAAATGGAAGACTTTTGGTTGCAACTGTCTAAAGAAATCTCTGTCTAAATATTAGCTGGCCATTAAGCTATATAATAGACACTTGAGGACCAAAACAAAGAGTACAGACTTTACAGAATTAGTTCAGAAAAGACATGAAACAAACAAACAATAGTAGCTGTAATAAGCAGGAAAAAAAAAAATAAGAAAAATAATCTAATTTCCAGAGTTGCCACATTATAATATTAAAAATGTTCAGTTTGCAACAAAAAATGACAATGCATGCAAAAAGCAAGAAAGTGTGCCCCATACACAGGAAAAATAAATAAATAAAACTCTGCCTGGGGAATCCCACATATTGGACTTTCCAGACAAAGATTTTGAATTAGCTAGTTTAAAAATGTTCAATGTGCTCAAGGAAATGATGTTTAAAGGATTAAAGAAAAGTAGGAAACGATACCACATCATATTAAAAATACTAATAAAGAGACAGCAGTTATAAAAGGAATCTCAATCAAAATTTTGGGGTTAAAAAGTAAAATAACTTAAATGAAAAATTCACTAGAAAGACTTAATAGAAGATTTGAGCAATAAAAAAAAATAATCATAAAACTTGAAGTTAGGTCTATTG
>NW_012144411.1:474524-476500 GCF_000956105.1 Propithecus coquereli
AACCCCCACAAAAAATGTACTATTTCCCTTTTTTTTTTTTAAGAAAATGCAAAGTTGAGTAAGTTAACACAACAGACTATGTGATAGAGTTGACATTTTTGAAGTGACTTTTAAAAGATAGTTCTGCTTAGTTCACATTCTTCTAAGCATGAGAAATCACTATTGTCTTAGTCCATTTAGTGTTACTGTAACAGAATATCTGAGACTGGATAATTAATTCATAGGAAAAAAAAGGCTAGTGTAGCTCTTGGTTTTGCAGGCTGGAAAGTTGAAGAGCACGGCCCTGGCTTCTGGTGAGGGCTTTTATGTGTGTCATGACGAGGTGGAGAAAATCAAAAGGGAAGCAGACGCATGCAAAGAGGCAAAACCCAAGGGGCATCCAGGCTTTACATCACCCTGCTCTCTTGGGAACACTCCTATGAGAATCCAGTTTCTCAACACTGAGAACTCACTCACTACAGAGAAAAGCGCCAAGCCATTCATGAGGGATCCTCCCTCATGACCCAAACACCTCCCACTAGACCCCACCTGCCAACACCAGCACATAGAGGATCAAATTTTAACACGAGCTTACATGGGAACACACAAATCATATCCAAGTTGCAGTAACTGTATACGATACTTTAGCCTTATACTTTGTGTTAAAAATATCCTACCTGAGTCAGCAGGGAATAAGAAAAACATGCAATGGCTAAAAAGATTACATCAATTATGTTCTATATACAAAGTTTGCTTTTCCTTTTAAATGAGAAAGTGCTATGACAGTTCTATTGTGTAAAGTTAATAAGTTCAATAATCTCATTTATCCCCTTTTTACTTCTGAAAATACTGTTATTGCATATATGACATATCCCTCCCTGCATTGTGCTAATTGATACTGATGTTTTCTTAATATTTTGTTATAAAAATATAAGTAATGGTAGATTATTGAGACGAAAGTGTAGAGAATAGTTAATTGCAGTCATTAAAGTGTCAAAAATTAGAAGTGAGAATTTCATATATCTATGTTTCCAAATCACAATTAGACAACGTTTTTGTCTTTTTTGCCCTTTATTTTTTTCCTGTGGAAGCAAAGCAAAATGAAAATATGGATGTTTACTACGGCACTAGCAAAGGCAGCTGTGCCTATAAATCTATTTGAATGTTTGAATATTAGTGTTTCACAACCAAATTAAAAGAAAATTGCAATCATTGTGAAGCTAATAATATCTATTTATTTTAAAAGTTGGGACAATTGAGCTATAAATTCTTACATTCCAATAATGATGTCATATTATTTTGAGAGTAAAGAAATTTATAAAGTTAAATGCTTACAAGTTAGGGATACCAATTATTAATTCAATATGCCTGTATACATTTATTTTTCCCTTGGACAGGGCCTTAAAAATGAGTTAAAACCAGGCTTCAGTCTTCTCTATCCTTGCTTTTCCAGGTTGTTTTTTGTTTGTTTGTTTTTACCAAACTGAGATTGTATTCCTCTCTGAACCACTCTACTCCCATGTAAAATAGCACCATACTCCAGGAGTTGGTAATGTTTCACTGGGCATAGTTAGTATTTTTCACACTACCAAGCTAAACAAAACACAGAATTATAAAATCAAGTGATAGTGTTAGTTTGACAGAAATTAAGTCTCTATTTTCAACCACATTATCTAAAAGCTTTCAAAATTATCAACTTGTATACCTCTGAGTATTTACTTGTTTCCCCCCACCTCCTATCCATAGATATCCTGGCAAGTAAGATGAAAGAGAAGTATGGGAAATTGAGCAATCAAACTTGGAAAAAATGTGGTAAATACATCATATTTCTGTTTCAAATCCATCTTTCTATTCTGTCCACCACCTCCCTTCACCTCACCCTCCAACCCCACTAGACTTTAATTTTTTACAACAGAAGCTTCTGCTTTTTGAAGTCTGCTATTTTTTTCCTAATCATATGAAGATTTTGCTGAAACTACAGAAAGTAAATAAAGAAT
>NW_012144411.1:476755-478873 GCF_000956105.1 Propithecus coquereli
GGGTCATGTACATTTTCAGGGTTGCACACATGCTCGGGAAAGGCCTGAGACAGACCTAAGTTCTCACCTCCTGATGACCTTAAGGCTTTATGCAAGCAAGCCTAGATTACTGTTGAAGGTGTGCCCAACACACACACTGTCTCTCGGCAACAAATGGAAGACTTTTGGTTGCAACTGTCTAAAGAAATCTCTGTCTAAATATTAGCTGGCCATTAAGCTATATAATAGACACTTGAGGACCAAAACAAAGAGTACAGACTTTACAGAATTAGTTCAGAAAAGACATGAAACAAACAAACAATAGTAGCTGTAATAAGCAGGAAAAAAAAAAATAAGAAAAATAATCTAATTTCCAGAGTTGCCACATTATAATATTAAAAATGTTCAGTTTGCAACAAAAAATGACAATGCATGCAAAAAGCAAGAAAGTGTGCCCCATACACAGGAAAAATAAATAAATAAAACTCTGCCTGGGGAATCCCACATATTGGACTTTCCAGACAAAGATTTTGAATTAGCTAGTTTAAAAATGTTCAATGTGCTCAAGGAAATGATGTTTAAAGGATTAAAGAAAAGTAGGAAACGATACCACATCATATTAAAAATACTAATAAAGAGACAGCAGTTATAAAAGGAATCTCAATCAAAATTTTGGGGTTAAAAAGTAAAATAACTTAAATGAAAAATTCACTAGAAAGACTTAATAGAAGATTTGAGCAATAAAAAAAAATAATCATAAAACTTGAAGTTAGGTCTATTGAAGTTATCCAGTCTGAGAAAAATAAAGAAAAAAAGAATAATGAACAGGGCCTAAGAGCCCAGTGAGACACCGTCAAGCATACCAACACATGCAGAAGGAATGGATAAAGAAAAAAGGGGCAAAAGAATAAAGATATAATAGCCAAAAAACTTCCCAAATTTGTTGAAAAACATTAATGTACACATGCAAAAAAAAACTCTGTGAACTCTAAGTAGGATAAACTCAAAAAATCCACACCTAGACACATCATAATCAAACTGTTAAAAGTTAAAGATGAAGAGAGAATCCTAAAAGCAGCAATAAAGAAGCAACTTATCACATGCAATAATAAAATTAACAGCTGATTTCTCATTAAAAAAACACAGAAGTTAAAATGGAATGCCACACATTCATTTGCTAGGGCTGCCATAACAAAGTACCACAGACTGGGTGGCTTAAATGACAGAAATGTTTTTTCTGACAGTTCTGGAGTCTGGAAGTTTGAGACCAAGATGTCTGAAGGATTGGTTTCTCTCCCTGGCTTGTAGATGGCTATCTCCTCCTCCCTTGATGAGGTCTCCCTATGTGTGTGTGTGTGTGTGTGTGTCTATGTCCAAATCTCTTCTTGTAAGGGCACCAGTCGTATTGGATTAGGGCCCACCTAATGACAGAATTTTAAATTAACTACCACTTTTAAGACCCTGCTTCCCAAAGCAGTCACATTCTGAAGTACCAGAGATTAGAACTTCGACATATGAATGGGGTGGGAGGAGGGGCAATTTAGCCCACAACAATAATTTACCTTACTTAACACATTTAACGTTAAGCGGCTCTTAGCTATTTCCAAATATCAAAGCCACACTGTAATGACAGAATTTTGACAACTACTTTTATTGATAATTGAATGACTTGACCTTAAAATTCATATGGAAATAGACACAGAATAGCTAAAACAATTTTTGAAAAGAAAAACAAATTGCAGACTTCACACTTTCTGATTTCAAAACTTACTACAACAAAGCAATAGTAATCAAGTCAGAATGGTATTTGCATGAGGATGAACATATACACTTATGAAATAGAATTGAGAGTCTAGAAACAAACCATACATTTTTGGTCAATTGATTTTTGACAATGCTACAAAGACCATTCAGTGGGTGAATAATAGTCTTTTCAACAAATGGTCCTGGAACAACTAAATATTCACATGTAAAAAAATGAATTTGGGACCCTCTGCTAATAGATACGGGGTTTCTTTTGGGGGTGAGGAAAAGATACTGGAATTAGATATTGGTGACAGCTTCAAAAGCCAGTGACTACTCTAAAAATCAAGTGAATATACTAAAACCCAAGTGTATACTTTAAAATATTTAACTTTA
>NW_012144411.1:481053-485176 GCF_000956105.1 Propithecus coquereli
TTTCCTAACGTAAAAGAAAGCAAAATAAAGAATATTGTATTTGCAATATTCAGAAGGGATTCTGAATTCTAATAAACAAACAACTAGTTAAAAGAAAGAATATTTCCCAGTGAATTCTTAGTGCTTAGGTAGAAATTCTAATAAGAAATAAGAGTTATTTTCTCAAAGTTAATTCCAATAGTCAGTGATAATAGCTTCAATAATTGTGAAAAATTCAAATACGTGTTGCATTGATTTTTGAAATAAATCTTTCAGTTTTCACTGATTCCTTTTTAAATGTTTTTTGTTTGTTTCAAAACACATGGTGAGTGAAGCCATCAATCCTATGGATTTCAAATTAACTGCACATAAATGGATAAATTTAAGTGGCAAGGTCAGTGTTCGGTGTGTTATTTTTCCTCTCAAAATGTGACTATAAGCAATAGTCATAAGGTAACAATTTAATTATTAATCAACATACCAGAGCTTTCCAGCTTGTCTATTGAGTTTAGAATATTCATTGTCTTTCTTATTCTCACCTGAAACACAGATCTGTAAGCTGGTTTCATGTGTCCCAGGCAGCCCTTGCCAGAAGGTTTCTGATTTAGATTCAGCCAATGAGAAGAATGTGAGCAAGATTTTGAAAATGGAATAGAAGCCTAAGCTATTATTTTCTCATTTTCTGCCTGCAGTACAGCTGGCAGTCTTGTGGTATTCAGCACACCTGGGGCTGTGTGGTACCTTCTGGGTGTTTCCCTAGAAATCATCCACCCACTGACTTGCTTCAGACAGCTACAGGCAACAGCAGCTGTTACCTGTTGTAACAGACTAGGATAGCACTGCCACCTTCCTGATCACCTGAAAGCTGAGCAAGTCTGAAAGCTACTTGCTGTCTTCCTTGACATTGTTTCTCCAGCTCTCATTAGCTTTAGAAGCATCTAACTCCTTGTATTATACCCTTCCTTCTTGAAATACCTGGTGTGTTTTCTGTTTTTATGACTAAATCCTGAGTAATAAAAATAGTAACATGTTCTAATGATTATTATCTTGATAGATTTTTGCCTTTATTGTAACGAGATAGCATTGCTTAAAATTTTTTTTAGAATAATACCCTGAATAAGGATCTCAATTTTTTTTTTTTTTTTTCTTTTTAGAGACTGGGTCTCCCTCTTACTCAGGCTGGTCTCGAGCTCTGAAGCTCATGCAATTCTCAGGCCTCAGCCTCCCAGAGTGCTAGGATTACAGATGTGAGCCACCACACCCAGCCCATATCTCAATTTTTGAATGATCTTGATTGAGTTGTCAAAATTCTGTCATTACAGTGTGGCTTTGATATTTGGAAATAGCTAAGAGTTGCTTAAGTTAAATGTGTTAAGTAAGGTAAATTATTGTTGTGGGCTAAATTGTCCCCCCCTCCACATTCATATGTTGAGGTTCTAATCTCTGGTACTTCAGAATGTGACTGTATTGGGAGACAGGGTCTTAAAGGTGGTAGTTAATTTAAAATTCTGTCATTAGGTGGACCCTAATCCAATATGACTGGTGCCCTTACAAGAAGAGATTTGGACACAGACACACACACAGGGAGACCTCATCAAGGGAGAAGGAGATAGCCATCTACAAGCCAGGGAGAGAAACCAATCCTTCAGACTCCTTGGTCTCAAACTTCCAGACTCCAGAACTGTCAGAAAAAACATTTCTGTCATTTAAGCCACCCAGTCTGTGGTACTTTGTTATGGCAGCCCTAGCAAATGAACACACTCATCAACTGAATAATTCTACTTTGGATGTGAAATATAATGACTTCAAGACATTAAACATCATTCTTAGGAAATTCTTATATCTCTAAGGGGTACAGGTATGTATTATAGAAAGACCATAATGTATACGTAAACCTCCTAAGATGGACTATTTTGGAAGAAATAACAATTCATTTAAATGCCATTATACAAAGGTTCATATGAAGAATATATCCATGTAAACAAAGTTTACATATATATCCATATATGTAATATAAATTATAATATCTCCATTCATGAAATAGAGGGATGAAAAATAAAGCAACATTTTTAAATTAGCCAGTCACATTAGGGAAATGGAAAAAAGAATGGCCAGAAGCCTGAGAGCTGCTCTATGATTGAAAAGTGTAATTGGAAAGGCCACATCTATCTTTGCTTTTTCAATTTATGATTCAAAAATGTGTCATGGTCTCTTCCAGTATATCATTTGGTACCACACTAAGAACAGACTGTTGAAAATATGTGATCTAACCATGTATGTTCTTATAAAGAAGATGTAGGGAACTTGATTTTTGTGAGGTCTGGGATTCTGTCAGCATTGTGATTTGTGACATATGAATATATCTTTAGACATGATAAATAATCCATCAAAAACATCAAATAGGACAAAGTAATAAAATAATAGTAATACTCTGGCGCAACCCAAAATCGGTCCAAATATTGCTGCTAGATTTCTTCTTCACAAATTATGATTGGTCTTCCCTTTGTAAGTGCAATTAAATGCTACTTTTGAATAAATATTATATTTGCATGACTCAAAAAGAAAATATAAAAAGATATGAAAAGCTTCCCTCCCATACTTATACTACATCTGCCCTGACTCTTGTCTCCACCTCCTCAGGAAGCCACTCTCCTGAATTTCTAATTCTCTTTCCATAGTTTCTCTCTATATACACAAACTGATACACATATAAAATACTTAATATATATAAGGGAGCATGTTATAACATTTTAAGGTAATTCCACCTAAGTGCATAAAAATCTCCCTTTTTATAGATATGTTTTATAGATACACCATAACTGTTTAACCAATGAACTGTTGCTGGACACTTGTATTTTTCCTCATCTTTTTGTATTATCAATGAATAACTTTTTATAATTTTCATTTTTAGAGTGGATAAGAGTCTGTGTATAAAATTCTAAAATATAATGGATTGATGTGTATATATAGATAAAGATATAGAGATGATAGACCTTTCTGTCTTGATACAGCAAATTCCTATAACACCATAATTATGGTCTAAAAATTCAACTATATGAAGTGTAATGTTGTGTTTTTACAAGTTAATGTAAACCAATATTTCTCATACAGTCTTTCAATGAGCATAAATAAACAAAGCAAAAAAAAAAATTCCATGTAATTGTTTTCTACATGTGGGAAAAAGAACAAATACTGCAAAAAGCATGTACTTATACTTCACTGTGATAATCCCAAATGATCAGCAGGCTTTCAATTCTTCAATTGAAATTCTTAATCAGCCCATTCCTCATGCAGAAGAAGATAAGATTATTTTGCCATTGTCACTTAAGAATGGAGCCTGTCATCAATAGCTTTACGTTTCATACCACAGAATTTTCCAGGTGTTATGGGGATGGGTTATTTCATTGCCAAATTGTCATTGCTGGATTAGACAATTTTTTTTCTTCTACAGAAATATCCGAGTTCATGTTTCCTTAGTTTTGCCAATGGACTTGCAACTGCATTTTAACACAATTGGTGTTGCACCAAAAAGACTAGAAAATCTTGCAAATGTATTTGTGCCTAACTTTTAATGTAACAGGTCTTCCTAGACATATGCAATGATTAGCCCCTATTTTAGATCATTGTTGGCCTACATGCAACTCCCCTCCTTTTCTTTGTAAATCGCTACTTGATGAAGTAACTATGAGACTTAAACCTCACCAGGCACAGGAATTTCCAATGAGGACAGCTTATGTCTCTACTCCAATGCAGTTAATCTAAAAGTCCCTCAAGTCTTAGGTGTTAGTGATGGCAAAGGCCCATATGAGGTCATCCAGACCATCCCTTGGCAAGACTTGTCTCGGCAGTATTTGATGTTGCTTTTCTCAACTTAGTCCAGTCCTATTCATTGACTTAAACATTTTAAAATTTAAAAAGTACACAGGGGAATCTCAAAATTTTCTTCTCAAAGCAAATCAGCAGATTTTAAAACCTTGAAAAATGTGAGAACCTCATTTTTCTGAATCTCAAGAGGCAGAAATGTTCTGTTTTAAGAAAAGACGAATGTTTATTTGTTTTTCTCCTAGAGACTTCAATCTGATATATTTAAATTCTGTATATTTTCAGTACAATTTGTAATATTAATATTTGTTACTTGTTGCAT
>NW_012144411.1:487241-489618 GCF_000956105.1 Propithecus coquereli
CTAATATTCTCTGTCTTGTTCTAATTCTAGTATATGTGCTGCTGGAGTGAGCACCTATTTCTGTGACAAATTCCATTTGAACTTCGTTAGGAATTGCATTAAAGCTGTAGATTTTTTCGAGTAGTATGAACATTTTATCAATATTAATTCTTCCGATCCATGAACGTGGGATATTTTTCCATTTATTTGTGTTTTCTTCAATTTCTTTCATAAATGTTTTATCGTTTTCAATATAAAGGTCTTTCACCTCTTTACTTAAATTTATTTCTAAGGTTTTTTATGCTATTGTAAATGGGATTTTTCAAAATTTCTTTCTCAGGTGGTTTGCTGTTGGTGTATAGACACATTATTGATTTTTGTATGTTCATTTTGTAGCCTGCAACTTTACTTAATTCATTTATTAGTTCTAACAGTTTTTGGGTGGTCTTTAGGATTTTCTATATATAACATCATGTGATCTGCAAATAGATAATTTTACTTCTTTCTTTCTGATGTAGATGCCTTTTATTTCTTTATCTTGCCTGATTATTCTGTCTAGGACTTCCAGTAAAATATTGAATAGAATTTATAAGAGAGGGTACCCTTGTCTTACTCATGATCTTAGAGGAAAAGCTTGCAGCTGTTCACCATTGGGTATGATGTTAGCTGAGAGCTTATCATATATGGTCTTTATATTGAGATACACTCCTTTTATAACTAATTCATTGAAAGTTTTTATCATGAAAGGATGTTGAATTTTAAATGCTTTTTTTGCATCTATTAAGATTATTACATGATTTTATCCTTCATTTTGTTATTGTGGTGGATCACATTTATTGATTTGCATGTGTTGAGCCATCTTTACGCCCAGGGATAATTTCCATTTGATCTTGGTCTATGATCCTTTTAATATGCTGTTGAAATCAGTTTGGTAGTATTTTGTTGAAGATTTTTGTATCTATTTTCTTTATGGATATTGGCCTGTAATTTTCTTTTCTTATACAGTCCTTGTCCAGTTTTGATATCAGGGTAATACTGGCCTGGTAAAATGAGTTTGGAAGTATTCCTGAACTTTTGTTTGTTTTTTTTGTAATATTGTTTCTATCTCTGTTGGATTTTTATTTTGTTCATGTATTGTTTCTTGATTTCATTTAGCTATCTATTTGTGCTCTCTTATAGCTCACTGAGCTTCTTTAAGATGATTATTTTGAATTCTCTGTTAGGCAGTGTATGGATTTCTATTTCTTTAGTGTCAGTTACTGGTATTTTATTTTGTTCCCTTGGTAATTTTTTTTAATTATTCATACTTCTTGTGGTCTGTGCATTTAAAAAACTAGGCTCCTCTTCCCTTCTTTAAAGACTGGATTATGCAGGAAAAGCCCTTCACCATTCAGCTCATCTAGAGATTCTGAGTAAGCCAGGTGGCAGGATCTGTGGACAAGATTGCTGCTGGAATGCTCAGGTGGGCTAGCCTGGTGCATGGATCAACAGATGTGTAGACCTGAAGACAGGATCCACAGGAATGAGCTTGATCTTGTATCCTCAGGGACCATCCTAACTCCTGGATCCAGTTGGGGTGGGCTTGGCAACTGAGTCCATGGTAGTGGGCCTGGAACCTATGTCCACAGGGGCAGTCCTTAAGCTAGATAAGCAGAAACCATCCCAGTGCCAGGGTCTACTGGGGCATGTCTGAACCCTGGCTCTTCAGAACAGTTAACTGGACCCTGGGACAATGGGGGCCATCCTGGAGCCTGCAGTTATAGGGGTTGGTCCAGCACCAGGGTCTACTGGTATAAGCCTGTACCCTGGGTCTTCTGGAATAGATCTGAACCCTAGGACTGCAGAAGCCTGTGGCCACAGGGACTAGCCTGGGTCCTGGAGCTGCAGGGAGTGGCCTGGCATTGGATGGGCCTGCAGCATGAGTCTTCAGAGGCCAGCCTGAGGGGCTGGATTGGTGACAGATGTACTGTGGCAGGCCTGGTACTGAGGTCCATGTTGAAGTCAAGTGCTCCTTTCACATTCCTTCCCTATGCAGATATTGCCTGGGTGTGGCAGACAGGTGACATGGGTAATGTGAAACTTTCCTTTCTACTCTCTTCAGTGTGTCTTTTCTTATCTCTGTGCTCCACCCACGTAATGCAAAATCTCACCTGGATTTCTTAATTCTTGTGAAGATATTTTATGTATGGATTGTTATTCAACTCGATGTTTCTGTGAGGGAGTGAGCAATAAAAAGTCCTATTCTGCCATCTTGCTAACATTATTCTGCTGTTTATATTCTATATGCATTTCTCTTTAGTTTATACCTAGGATGAAAATAAAGCATAACAGAGCATTTATATCTTCACTTTGGTAAATACTGCCAAAATTTTCAAAAAAATGATTGAATAAATTTATA
>NW_012144411.1:491734-493624 GCF_000956105.1 Propithecus coquereli
TTGGAGCTCACAGCAACCTTGTGATTAAGAAAGAAAAACAGACAATTCTCACCAATTTAGAGTTGAGCAAATAAAGCTCTTAAGAAGCTTAAGTAAACACCAGTTGAATGGTTAGTGATGGATTAAACAGAACTCTGACAAATTATTCATTTATTATCCCATATTTATTAAGTACATTCAAATTTCCAAGCTCTTTCTATATATTGTTCATAAAAACTTCCCATAGCCCTTGTGTTTCGTTGTTACTATTGTTGATAATGATGATGGGGTAATGGCCAAGTACATATGTGCACACATGTTCACATAGGAAGAGAAAGGAGGAGAACTGATATTAGATAGAAATGATAAACTTAAATATTAACTAAAGAAAGCATTCCAAGAGAGTAGATATTCAGTTATAAAGCCAAGAATAGCTAGTTCTTCTGAAGAAATAAAAGAAATAAACTGAAATCTAATAAGAGTAGAAGACCACTTACACTTTTGCTATCAGAGTACATATAATCAAGAAATAGTTCACTTTGCTGAATCATGGAAAAATATTTGAAAAACTGAGAACATTACTACCAATAAACATATTTTTCTAGATTATCAATTACTACTAATGGAGATGCACAACCAAAAAGTTTAAGATTTTAAGTAGAATATTAAGTTGGGGTTTTGAGGTAGATGTCAGCATATGAGAAGGTGTTATATGTCTACATCAAATAAAAGACAGAGTTAGATAGCATGCTACATAATTCAAAAATAAACAACTTGCACATGACATTGTACTCTTAATTTCCTTTAAGTTTCCATTGTTCCTACAAAGCTTTCTGGATCTCCTCTTGGGAATTTCAAGCTAATATTTATACTTAAAATTCATTTTGCTCTGGTGTAGATAATAAATTCATTAAGAGATATTTTTGCATGTGTATCAACTTGTATCCAAGTATTCGACATCTTTATTACTTCCTGATTCAGGGATTGCTGATAACCAACCTTCCACAGCTCACTTTCCTAATTTGTCGTATCTTCCTTTCAATTCTTTAGTCCCTGCTACCACAAATCCCATTTAAAGATCTCTCAGTTCCTGCCTTTTTCACTAACTTGGATTAACATTCCCTTATTTTTCATATTTCATAACGTTTGATTGCAAATAACCTCTACTTCTTCTGCATTTCCTATGTACTTTTAAGCTTCAATTTCCTCTGTTGGTAATTATTCAATGTAAATGACTCCTATAATGTGATTATAATATAGCAATGGAATATGGAACTAAAAGTGGCTGAAGGGCCATTGGAAAGACTAGTAGAGGCAGCAAAAGATTCTTTGGCTTAGGAAAGCAAAGATAAAGAACGGAAAGGAAAGGAAACAGAGTGGCATAATAATCACTAACAAAATGTAGCCTCCTTACTTTTGGTGACATCATAAATTGATCTGGCAATGGGTCCAACTCTGAGAGTGATTAGGTTGGAGAGATAAAACGACTGTGTAGCCAATTTCTGTGAAGAAAGAAGGAAGTAAAGAGATGAAATTGAATCAGTTCTAGGCTGAAAGAGGTGGCAGATTGACAGAGGCTTTTAAAACTCCACACATTCAAGGTGTGCCAGAAAAGCCAGGAAACTGACCACAGAAGCAAATATTCCATACAAAAGCTTCATATCACCACCTAGTTCTAGTAATTACAAATGAATTGATGCATTGTGTTGACTGATATTGTATAAAAATTCTGTATTTTATATAGTCTATTGGTTTGATTGTTTGCATATAAACGACTTAATGCTTAATGCTACATAAAATTTTGCTATAATTCCACGGCAAAAATGCATTTGCCATGTTCTATTTCCAGAAGTACTAAGAATGGGTGGCCTGTAGGAGAAATTCATTAAAAACTCCAATGAAGGAAGTATA
>NW_012144411.1:494659-498006 GCF_000956105.1 Propithecus coquereli
GTTGGTGAAATTTAAATGAGATTGTGGTCTGAATGGTAATGTTATATCAATGTCGATTTCTTGATTGGGAGAAATATATAATGGCAATGAAGGAGAATTTTGTTTTGGAGGAAGAAAGAGAGAGATGGAACAAGTGCAGTAATGCATTAGCAGTTGGAGACCCTGGAATCTGGAGTTACTTTGGAGGGAAACCTGGGAGTTCTTTGTACTATCTGGCAAATTGTATGTAAATTTGAAGTTACTTCAAAACATAATAAGTAAAAATAAAGACACAAATTAAACATAAAAAATGAAAATAAAGAAAAATCCAACTATATGTTCTGTCCTGTGAGACTCAGAATATGATTACACCATCATTGATCTGGATATTTGGCAAATATGATAATGTCTTTGAACTTTGTTTCATATTTTTATCTTCCCCATGCAGACGAAAACAACATAATTTTTTGCCACATATGTAATGCTCTTCAGAATTTGGCTCCAGAACACAGTGATTAGTTGGAAAGCTCTCTGGAACTTAAGGAAGAGTCAGGTCATCTCTCTCCCAAGATGGAACTCAGCAGAATGAAGCTGACTGAAGCTCAGTAGCTGAGTTCATTTGTTTATCAAATATTGGCTGACTGATGCCTGACCTCTTGGAACTAGCTGAGTCCCTCTGGCTGGCTGGCTGAACTTCTGATTTTTCTTCCTTCAACCTTCCCTATCAACTCCTGTTTCTGCCTTTGCTCTTTTTGTTGGTTGGCTGCCCTCCCTGAGGCTACCAAGATGTTGCCAAAAGATTGAGAGTACCGGTAATGATAATAAAATTGACTCAATACAGGCAGGGAGCTCAGATAAAAACAACGCGAAAAACTCACAGTAAAAAATCATTACAGCAGACTGAAATGTGCAGCAGTAAATTTATTGAGTATTTGAACTGGTTGACCATGTCCCATTTATGGTGAAGCAGGAGAGCAATTGTATAACTTCATGCATAAGTCTTTTTTGGCCAATGACATTATTATTTTCAACTAGTAGTAAATTAACAAAATATAGTAAGAGTAGAATAAAGAGATAAGTAAGGATTTAAGATGTAATAAATAGTTTCTAGGTCTAGGCATTATGCTAGGCTTTAAAAATAATCTTAACAGCCTTAGCTCTCCATTATATAGTGAGGAAACTAAGAACAATAGGACCAGAGCCCAAATTGTGCTTGAGCTGTGTGTCAGGCTGCAAAAGCCTACACTCAGCTACTCAACTTGGCAAACCGAACTCTCTTGAATGAATCAACTATGATACATTTGATATTAGACAAAATTGTTGCTACTGAACAGTCAATCCTAGGCACTTTTACCTTCCAAGCTGAACAACCAATTAATTACACTTTCTACTTTACACATACCCTGAGATCATCAATAATTTTCTTCGATCCCTTAGTTATTCAATGTCATATGACTACCCTCAAGAATAGTATATATATATGGGTGTTTGTCCTGGGGAGTAAATCAGGGTGTCCCAGATAATGAATTACTGCCTTCCTACCTTGCCTAAATAGATATTTCACATATTTTTTCCTTAAAAACATATGTAGTTGCTTGTGTGCTGAAAGTATAATTTATTGTGATAATAAATGTCCGTGCAGTTGGTCAGCTCTTCCTAATGGCATATTTGCATTATAATAACTTTCCTGAGAAACTCAAGGAGATTGCTATCATTCTAACTATTTGGGTTAAAATGATAAGCAAAAGAAGTGCTTTCAGATAAGGAGCCCCTTAAATCAAAACATGTTAGTCATACCAGCAGCTTTTAGTGGAGAACAACCCAGACACCAGCTCAGCAAACTTGTTTGCTAAAGTATCTCTAATAATGATAAAGAGAGGGGTCTTCTGAAGTGGACTGACAAAGTCAGGAAACTTTTTTTGAAGTCACAAGTTGATATGTTGCTATTGGGATTGGAATGAATTTTGCATTATATCTATACTATGTCAATGGCTAAAATTAAAATTGTTTACTGTTTTGTAAAATTAACTCTCCACAAGATTATGTCATGGTTACCTAGTGCTTCTCCTGTTCTACTGTACATTGTATCTCTGGTTAAGTCCATGCTCTCCTTTGAGAAGAGGAGTTTTATGTAAGAGGAGACTTAAATAACTAGGAAAGATTTGAAGAAATAATGTGATTTCACATTTATCCAATCACATTAATTAGGTAACTACCTTCCTGATTCTGTGTAGTTTTCTTTTACTGACCTATACTCAGAAGCCCATAAAATTTGAGTGTGTGTATATGTTTATGTATGTGTATGTATGTTTGCAGCAGTGAATTTGAGTTGATTCACCCAATATCCCCACTCGATTCCATTTGATACCAAACACCTGACTTTGTTAGACCTTGAAAAAGCTCAATAATTAGTTTAAACCATGAAGCAGAAAAATAATCTGTACCCATCAGTATTGAGGATATTTTAAATACTGAATTCTCTTAGAATAAAGAGTGGTTTACATCTTCCACGATTCTGTAGAAATCTTATCTTTTGGTATTATTAATAAATATTGTATAAATGTATTGATGAATTAAGGAATCATAAGATGGACCTTAGTAACAGTCTAAACCAAATCACAGAAAACAGGTCAACAAAAACAGCAAGTCAGAAAACTAAAACTGCAGCTTTCAGTATTGCTTTTATATATCAATGCACTATAAACATATAGCCATTTTCAACAACCAGTTATAAAAACTATTAACATAATGAACTGAGCCAGGAGAAATAAAGTAGTATTTTACATGGTCCAAGAAGTTGAAAGTTGCAACATTCCACAAAATGTCCAATGATGTCTTAATTATTGCAAAACAAACAAACAAAAATTATTTCAATGATGTCTTAATTATTGCAAAACAAACAAAAATTATTCTTAAGTTAGCACAAGGTTTCTAAAATTATCAGTCAATACTATTCAATTCCTTAATCACCCTCAAAAAAGACACTGAATAGTTTGAATAGCTAATGCTTAAAATTGAGCAATATGAGGCTACCTAAAAGGAGTAAGTTACAACAAGGATGGGATACCTCTTTCTATCCTGTTAGAGAAGGCTGCAGTAAAAGACTCTTTAAACCAATCGGATGAACTAAACTGTGTGATAAACTGTGAAAACATGTGGGTGAAATTATCTGATTCACATTGCATTACGAAACTGCTTTAGGAAAAGTATACTGGGTCATCTCTCTAAAATGTCCCTAATATTTAATAATTTATAGAGGTGGGTAGATCGTCTATGGAAAGGACTACCTATGGATGGGGATGAATAAGAGAAGCTTGTTTGAATTAGACAGACACTGGGCATTCCTGGCTACCTCCAAATTGCAAATA
>NW_012144411.1:499536-503599 GCF_000956105.1 Propithecus coquereli
GCCATAGCCCCCAGCAACTCTGACATTTAGAGGAAGAATCAAGTGGGAGGATTTTGCAAAGGTACCAAGAAGAAATGTTTAAAGAACTTTGATTTTCTTTAAATTTTTCATCTTTTTTTTCTTAAATGTATCAGAGAAATTTGAATAATGATACTGAAAAACCAGGCAAATGATCCAATAATCCAATATCACTGTCAATTTTTTGCTATCAAGAATAATACTAAACATAGAATCTATAATAATAATATAGCAAAAGGTATAGTCAGTGGTACACCTAATATTATAAAAAGTACTTCATGAAAAATCGAATATGCCTGTGTTAGGTGGAATAATGACCCTGCAAAGAGGTGCCAGTGACGTGACGACTCAACCTGCAGTTGCTGGCTTTCAAGATGAAAGAGAGGGAGCAGGAGTCAAGGAGTATGGGCAACTTCTGGTAGCAGCAATAGGCAAGAAATCGATTCTCTCCTAGAGCCTCCAGAAGGAGCGCAATCCTGCTGACACCCTGATGTTAGCCCTGTGAAACCCATTTTGGCCTTCTGACCTCCAGACCTAAAAGATAATAAATTTATTTTGTTTTAAGCCACTAAGTTTGTGGCCATTTTCAACAGCAGCAATAGGAAACTAATACAATACTCAATCATCATAAACACAACAAAATGTTGTTCCTTCCCCTTATCCTATAAGCAGAGGAAGGGGTTGGATGTGTGGAGGGCAGATAGGGCTTTGAATAAGATAAACAACCATAAAAGATATAATTTGTTGCCCCATAAGATAGTTGAGACTTTTGTATCTAATCATCTAACTCAGCAAATTTAACCTGATGTTTACTAAATTGACCACAAACACACGCACGCACTCTTACCCTCTAAAAAGCTTTTTGAACATCTTACTTTTTCCCTCATTGATTAATGAGTTGAATAAAGTTCTTAGTAAGTGTTCATTTTTTATTTGCATCACAGTTATGCTTTTACCTTTTGAAAAGTATAACAGAAGAAAAGCCAGCAAAGGAGTCTTAAAAAAAAAAAAACAAATGCAGAAATAACAAGAGGCCCAAGAGAGAATGGTGTCTGGAAGCCAGAGGGTAAGAATTTCAAGAGGTGTTAATAGCAGGAATGGGCAAATGTGGAGCAAGTTGAAGACTGAGATGAGCGATTGGAAAATGACTAAGAATTTTTTGATAAGGTTTAAAAAAATAAATCAAGAAATCAGTGGGAGATAATAAAAAGAGATAGCAGGACCAGTAATTCTTAGAAGAACTTAGATAATAATAGGAAAAAAAACATGATGTAGTTAATGAAGAAAAGCAGTATTACGGGAAAATACCTCTTCAGGGTGAGGAAGATTTGATGAAGAAACAGCTAACAAAGACGAGAACAAGAGTTCAAAAATACAAGGAATGGTGGGGGCGGGGTGGGATTGCTGAAAAAAGATCCTGAGAACATGGCCCAGAACACACAGCTGAACGAACTCTTTCATGAAGGGGAAGGGAAACTTCTTCCTCTGCAGCAGAAAAGGAAGAGAAATGGAGGCTTGAAAGTGATTTTGCACCCAATAGAATTTGTTTCCTTAATGGTTTCAGAGACAAGGAGATTTGGCTTTGGTTTGTGGTAATAAAAGGCTTCAAGTTGGGTATGGGTGAGATTTTTAATAGAAATTATAGGAAATGTAAGGAAGATTGAGTAAAATGCCCACCATGTATTGTGGGGAAAAAGCTGGTGTCTGGAAATCTGTATTAAAATCAGACAAATTTGGTTATCATCCACAGGTTCTCAAGCAGTTCTTCAAATCTCTTAAACACACAATGTTCTTCAGAATTTCCTTATTTCAAACATTTATTCGAGGTTTGATATTGACTCTCTTTGGGTTTTAGCTTTTTTAAAGGCAAATTATTTCTAAAATATTCTGTCATTGACAGATCACAGGAATCCCTCCTCTCTCTCTCTCAAACCGACTGAAACAGAAGCCTTAGGTCAGAGGGCCTGAGAAGTACCAGATGCATCTTTAATCAGACAAGTATGAGAAACACATTTTTCCCCAACAGAATTTTACACAAGAATTTCAGGAGTCCTTGTAGCAGATCTTGAAATGTCTAAGAAGGCCAGAATTATAAAACTGAAAATGTTTCCTGTGGTTATAAATTCTCACTTACTACCAAAGTGTTAAAGGACAATTTGATACACTATAACAATTTCACTCCTATAGGCAGTCTCTAAAGTTCTTTAACAAATAGTGGACAGAACTCCCATGCTGAAGTTTTAAGTCTTAATTTCCTTTTCCATGACTGTATGCTGTGGCACAAGCTTACAACGAAGTTTTAACCCCGTGGTCAGGTATGTGCTGTACTCGCAGCAATTGTCTGACCAAATATCAAGAAAATTTTGGGAAACATATTTATAATTATAAAGTATATAGAATTAAGTATACCAAAGCATTTCAAATACTTTTATTATTTTCTTTTCCTTTTAGTTTCTAAAATACCCTTTATATATGTATATGTGGATTTTGAAAAAATTATAATATGAACCAATATATATCATTTCCCATGTGATAATATGGAACTCACATCTCTACTTCTAGTCTATGATGTTTTTATGGTATTTTTCAGCTGTCCTGTGACTTATCCATGAAAATTATTAGCATCTGAAACCACTTACTGTCCACAATATTTTTTAGTATGACTTCAGAACACCGAGTTGCATTTTAAGATAAATAAACCTATCTATGGAACCCATCTACATAAAACCTATCACCATACTTCAGAATTTGAAAAGATTCTGCTTTAGCATGACCAATACAGTGGGCAGGAAAGGTATTCTAGAAAGTATAAAAATGAAAAATAAGCAGGTTGGCTTTGAAGATTTTGTGTCTTTTAAGGTCTTCAAATTCTGAATTCCTATGAAAATGGCTGTAGTTTTTATATACAAACTTAATGTACAAAAATGCAAATAACATTCCTGTTTATAATCCAGATTTCACTGTTTGAGATTATATTTGTTTCAAATTACAACTTGTACAAATGAAATATTATCCAGTGTTTAGAGAATTATTGATAACAAATACTGTTTCTTCAAGGATAAAGAAATCCAACGTTGGATTTCTTCTTTTCAGCAGTCCAAAATTCTAATCCATTTCTCTAGCCACAGGTCCCTAAGTGATAGAGAAACTACACACTTACACATTTTAGAGGACACCCGACCAAACTCACAGATATCACTAACTGGGTATTTGGCCCAAACTTCTTTACTATCTTCTCCCTGCTGAACTAGAACAAGCATAGGAGCTTAGAGAAAAGACTCCTATGTCATAACTTCATATGCTATATTTAAAATAATAATAGCTAAGAGTTATAAGCATTTCCTATGAGCCAGATCCTGTCCTAAGCAATTTTCATGCCTTAATTAACCCAATTTTCACAACAATCTTCAGAGACCCATTTCACAGATGATAAAATTAAAGTTCAGAGAAGTAAGGTAACTTGCCCAAGCCACTTAGCTGGTATGATAAAGCTAGGATTTGGATCTGGGCAGTTTAATTTTAGAGACCACACTCTTAACCTTTATACCTCACTGTTTCTCTCGTGGTAATAAGGAAGCCTATGGTGGGGGGAGGGGGGATACAAAATAATTTAAAAAGAAAAAGGAACAAGAAAACATTTCA
The DNA here is from genome assembly GCF_000956105.1 of Propithecus coquereli. NCBI lineage: Eukaryota > Metazoa > Chordata > Mammalia > Primates > Indriidae > Propithecus > Propithecus coquereli. The sequence continues at coordinate 503,197 of NW_012144411.1, forward strand.
CAGATAAGGGGGTACTTGCAACGCATGGCCCCTTTCTCTGAAAGCCCTATTCTCTAGCACCAGGGCCCAATTATAGCACATCAGAGCTTCTATTCTTTGGGAATAGAGTAGCAGAAAGTAAGAGGGGACGGTCCATTGCTCCATCTATAAGGCATAATTGAAATCCAATACTCCTCCATATTTTCTCTAGTTACCAAAAATAGGTTTACAAAATTAGGTATTTGGTCATCTAGAACTGCCCACCTCAAGGCAGAAAACAAGCAGATGTTCAAAACAGTTTTCCTTTCTAATATTATCATTGTTCATATGAACCTACATGACATCAAAAATTGAGCAGTTCAAATTCTCAAGGACATTTCTAAATGTACTTTTGATCTTGTTTTTAGAAGCCTCTAAAAGTAGC
>NW_012144411.1:504069-504985 GCF_000956105.1 Propithecus coquereli
ACTAAAATTCCATATATAGTTGGTCCATTTCTGCATTTCTCTTCTGTTTCACAGATCTTTCTGACTAGTCTGGCACAACACTACTGCATATTATTTTTATGGCTTAACAGTGTATTTTATAATCCAGTGAGGGCATTGCTCGTCTTTAAAAATAAAAAGTTGTGGCTATTCATTAACTTATTTTCCAGATAAACTTTAGAATCATTTTGACAAATTCTAAAAAAGTCCCCACTGGGATTTTAATTAGAAATGTGTGAAGTTTATAGGTTAATTTGAAGAGTTGACGTCTTCCTCTCCAGAAACATCTTTTTCAGCACTTACTCAATTTTTTTTCTATATCCCTCAGTAAAACCTAGCCATTTTCTTCCAAGAGGCCTGCACATTTCTTGTTAAATTTATCCATATCTATCATATATTGTTAGTATTATGAAAGAACTATCTCCCTAATATTTGCCTAACTTAACATTTATGTTGTATATTTTGTAACAGACACGTTTAAAGTGGAAAGAATACAGCTTCCTACGAGTGTCTGTTTGTATTCTTGTCTCTGCTGCTTACTGGTCCCATGAACTTGGACAAATGTCTAAATATTAAATAAATTGTAGTGCTTCACTTACCAATGGAGAAGGAACCTACCTTATTCATCTTCTAAGGTTATCGTGAAGTTTAAGTAAGACAATGTGCTTAATAACAGCACACTAACCCATAGGCAATGAAATGTCAGGGTTGTGTATAAAGAAGCAATGAGTCTCCACTGAGAATGAAGGTTTAAAATATTTAAATAATTGAAACAAACTATTTTTATTGGGATTTTCAAGATGAATGTTTACGCATTCCATTTTCCTTTGTATAAAAATATTCAATATTTTAAAAATGATTAAGAAAAATTATAATATGAACCAATATATATCATTTC
>NW_012144411.1:512160-513901 GCF_000956105.1 Propithecus coquereli
CATGCCAGTTGTGCTAGGACTGAGGCAAGGAAGAGGAAACATGGGCAATTTCGCAGAAGATCCGCTGCAGAATACTATGATTTAGATAAATATTATTCAAACTAAGTGACTCACCTCCACAGTATGATTGAGAGACACTTCAAGTGCTCCCTTTATAATAGATATCTTATCCCTTATTCATAGCATGTGCATGTATGAAAATTCATCATCAGCTTTTTACAAAACTAAATATACAACTAACCACGTGATCCAGCAATTGCACTCCTTGTTATTTCCCCAAAGGAGTGGAAAACTTATGTTTACACAAAAACCTGCACATGGATATTCATATAAGCTTCATTAATAATTGCCTAACCCTGGAAGTAACCAAGATGTCCCTCAGCAGGTCAATGGATAAATAAACTGTGGTATTTATCATTTAGCACTGAATGGTATTTCATTCCAGAAAATGAAATATTCAGTGCTAAAATCAAATAAGCTATCGGCCGGGTACAGTGGCTGACGCCTGTAATCCTAGCACTTTGGGAAGCTGAGGCGGGAAGATCACTTGAGTACATGAGTTGGAAGCAAGCCTGAGCAACATAGTGAGGCCCCGTATCTACAAAAAATAGAAAAATCAGCCAGGCATGGTGGTGCACACCTGTAGTCCCAGCTACATGGGAGGCTGAGCTAGAAGGACTGCTTGAGCCCGGGAGTTTGAGGTTCAGTAAACTACGATGACACCACTGTACTCTAGCTCGAGCAATAGAATGAGACCCTGTTAAAAAAAGGAAGGAAGGAAGGGGGGGGGAGGAATGGAAGGGAAGGGAAGGGAGGGAGGAAAGAAAGAAAGAAAGAGAAAGAAAGAAAGAAAGAAAGAAAGAAAGAAAGAAAGAAAGCAAGCAAGCTATCAAGCCATGAACATGAAAATACATGAGGAAATTTAATGCATATTAGTATGTGAAAGAAATGAATCTCAAAAGACTATATACTGTATGATTCCAGCTATCCGACATTCTTGAAAAGGCAAATCTATGGAGACATTAAAAACATCAGTGGTTTCCAGGGAAGAGGGAAGAATGAATATGTGGAGCACAGAGGACTTTTATGGCAGTGAAACTCCTCTGTGTGATACTACTCTGTATGACGCTGTAGTGGTGGATACATGTCATTATACATTTGTCTAAATCTACAGAAGGTATAACATCAAGGGTGAGCCTAATGTAAATTATGGACTTTGGGTGATAATATGTGAATATAGATTCATAAATTGTAACAAATTTACTAGTCTGGAGCAGGATGTGGATAATGGGGAGAGGCTATACCCTGTGGAGACAGTGGGTATTTGGGAAATCTCTGTACCTTCCACTCAATTTTGCTGTGAACCTAAAATGGCTCTTTAAAAATAAAGCCCATTTAAAAAAAATCATCAAGTATTCATAGCTTTCATTAGTAATTTAAAACAATTTTCTAGGTAATGAGATGCAAATTATATAAATAGTACATATAATGTCCACAGAATCATACGGGCTTAAAAATTCTGGCTTGTTGCTTAGAGCTTCCATTTTACTTCCCTACTATTGTTCTTATTTTAATGTTGAAATATCATTATGAGTAATAATAACATTCATTTGTACAATATTTCTCTGCATCATTCCAGTTGAATAAATACTAAAATGAGGAAAATCATGAGATAAATTTATTTAACTTCACATATTCTAATATTGCTGTGTCCTACTAATCTTATTTCTTAAGATGTACA
>NW_012144411.1:513951-516904 GCF_000956105.1 Propithecus coquereli
AATGCTGCCTGGAACTGAGCTTTTAAAACAATGTGACAATATAATAATTTCTTCCATCATGCTGTTTCTTATCAGAAAACAAAGCTGATTTCCAAATAATAATTGATCCCAGCATTGTGAGGCACAAGTTAGCCAAACATGTCTGTTATTTTTAACACAAAATCACTACATATCAAGAACTCAAGTTCAGCTTTCTAGGGCTTTAAAATAATGAGGAAAAGACACTGTCGCCATTGCTTTATGATCTCATCCTCTGATTGGATGGCTGAGAACACGGAAATCCCTCATCAAATTTATCTGTTTCTAGCATCCCATTAGGAGCTCAGTAATCTGGAGCTCTCTGCAACTTGCCAGCCAATCAGTACTCAGGGAGAGTCACGCGCTTGACAAAATTTGTATAGAGAAAATCCCAGACCCACATCTCCCCTTCAAAAAGCCAAGGAAAGTAAATACTTTTCAACACTCTCCATTTTCTCCTCAATATGCAGTTTGGGCAAAAACATATAGGAACACTGATGAAGAACAAGACAAGCATTGTCCTCTGGGGCCTGAGAGACACGAGGAAGGGTATGGGCCTTGCATGAACAGCCAAGGGTGACAGTTTCATTACTCAGTTGCAGAAAAAAATATATCACGAGAATGAGCAGCAAAGAAAGAATGAAAGAGCAACTGGGTACTTTTTCTAAGATTTTAAAAAATTCTTCCATTTATAATTAAAACTTTTGGTATTATTCAATTGTACTGAAAGAAATTTTTAAAAAGCTAAATACAGTTAAAACATAAGCAGACTGTAGGTCTAAGAGAAAATCATCTAAAAATTATATTGCCCTTATAGCTTCATTTCTCCCCTGAACAATAAAACTATTACAACATGTAAACGCCGCTTGAATCCATTTTTTTCTTTTTTAATTAATTTAGCAACAGCCGAAGAACCACCTTCACTTTCCACACTGTACTAGAGTACAGTACATGTCACTATGTATGCATTAACTATCTCAAATTGTTTTAAGCTGACAGCTAGAATAAATTCTGAACCCTAATATAAGGTGTAGTTTTAAATGATGATTTTCATTCAAAATGTATATCATGTGGTATTTATGAATCAAGAATATATCTTTTCTATGTTGTAATAGGTATTTAAAAGGTTTTTTCAAGTTTTATCTATTGCTACAATATTCCCGATTTAAAAAGACTAGATAATTTCATTCATGGGGCTTAGGATATTATAGTAAATTTATCAAGAGAAGATACTTTTGAAAACACACATAATACAACACAGAGACATACATACATACTGTAGTAAGACATTTGAATTACATTAAAATACAAATAGGGAAACTCTCCAGTCTAGAAACTATTCTTTTAAGAGAAAGCATGGTCTTTCTTGAAAATCTCAAGAAGGTGCAGACAAGAGTTTTGATTGCTTTGGACATTTGCTGTACACTCTCCAAAATTTTCTTAGATAGTATCACCACCAAAATGTATTTGAATATCATTGTAAATCTTATTTTTACCATTGTTCAGAAAAAATTAGATCTATAAACACACAGCATACCATTTTAACTCTAAAAAAAAATGAAGCACGTGTGCATTCACAGTGATCCATGTTCTATAGGAATAAATTGACAAATATTAATGGAGTCTCCCATATGTGCAAAGCAGATTGCGGGTCCTCTGCTTCTATGGAGCTTGTCTGGCAGTAGCTAGGATCTAGTGGTCCAATAGAATCATTCCAGGTATTCAGTCTGGCACTATAGTCAAATCCTGATATTAAGGCTTATCAGTGAAACAATTGCATCACAGGGAGAGAATTTTAAAAATGCATGCTGAATTTAACATATTATACTTTTCCTAAGGCATCAGTCAAGGAACAGTTTCAACTCAATGCATATTATCAATTCAACCAGGCTTGAACATAAATACTTATTAAATAGACTTCTATTTGTACCACTTTGATTTAGGTTCATACTGCAACGATAAAATTTGTCATTATTTATTTCAGGGAATGTGAAAATACTCGATTGAATTTATGCGATAAACACACTAGCTTTGAGTTTAGAGGCTGGAAAATACGCATGCCAGTTGTGCTAGGACTGAGGCAAGGAAGAGGAAACATGGGCAATTTCGCAGAAGATCCGCTGCAGAATACTATGATTTAGATAAATATTATTCAAACTAAGTGACTCACCTCCACAGTATGATTGAGAGACACTTCAAGTGCTCCCTTTATAATAGATATCTTATCCCTTATTCATAGCATGTGCATGTATGAAAATTCATCATCAGCTTTTTACAAAACTAAATATACAACTAACCACGTGATCCAGCAATTGCACTCCTTGTTATTTCCCCAAAGGAGTGGAAAACTTATGTTTACACAAAAACCTGCACATGGATATTCATATAAGCTTCATTAATAATTGCCTAACCCTGGAAGTAACCAAGATGTCCCTCAGCAGGTCAATGGATAAATAAACTGTGGTATTTATCATTTAGCACTGAATGGTATTTCATTCCAGAAAATGAAATATTCAGTGCTAAAATCAAATAAGCTATCGGCCGGGTACAGTGGCTGACGCCTGTAATCCTAGCACTTTGGGAAGCTGAGGCGGGAAGATCACTTGAGTACATGAGTTGGAAGCAAGCCTGAGCAACATAGTGAGGCCCCGTATCTACAAAAAATAGAAAAATCAGCCAGGCATGGTGGTGCACACCTGTAGTCCCAGCTACATGGGAGGCTGAGCTAGAAGGACTGCTTGAGCCCGGGAGTTTGAGGTTCAGTAAACTACGATGACACCACTGTACTCTAGCTCGAGCAATAGAATGAGACCCTGTTAAAAAAAGGAAGGAAGGAAGGGGGGGGGAGGAATGGAAGGGAAGGGAAGGGAGGGAGGAAAGAAAGAAAGAAAGAGAAAGAAAGAAAGAAAGAAAGAAAGAAAGAAAGAAAGAAAGC
>NW_012144411.1:516954-518854 GCF_000956105.1 Propithecus coquereli
AAAATTATTTATCATAATTTAATCTTCTGTCTATTCAGAATCTTCAGAGTATCACATATTATACAGTTTCTAGTTACAGACTTGTATTTTGCTACCAACTGTTCTATTAATAAAGCACCCCCGATATTTTTACATTTTGGCTTTTGTATGCTTTCTTTACAGCTAGTTGTTATTTCATTCAACAACATTCAACAAATATTTGTGGTGTGTCCACCATTTGCCAGGAATATTTTAGTACTGAGGATATAGCAATAAACGAAACAGAAAAAATTCCTATACTCGTGAAGCTTAGGTCCTGTAATTTCATAGAATTGTCAGGGTTTCTATTTCTGCTGCTTCTCCCCCTCCTTGCCTGCAATACTTGCTGTTCTTTACAAATGCATAAGATTTTTTAATGTTGGTAAGAAAATTTGATCATTAAATTCATTTGATCAGTAACCTTAATCTGATAATAGGGAATTGTAAATCAGTGATTTCTGAACAGCAGATCACTGTATGTTTTCTTGACGCTAAGTATTGCGTTCATTAATTTCTGGCAATGTCACCATGTTTTAGGTAGAAAAAGGGATTCGAATGTTCTAAGCAGGCTGGTATTAAACCTTAGACTGTCAAGTAGACATGACAATGTGAAGCAATACAGCTTCCAGGTCAAGTAAAATGCTTTTCTGAAGTTTACACCTGGAAGTCTTCCCACATTCTTTTCTCTCATCTGAGGGCGTCTCCCTACAACTTCATCTGGAAATGTTCTCCTGTTCCTTTCAGACCAGAACAGGTATCATTTGCTCTGGAATGCCTTCGCTTACTTCACCAGGCAAATACACTCCTTCCTGTGGTCTCCCAGGGCATTGGTATGCACAGTTATAGCAATGTATGTCTCACTGAGTTTTAATCATTAACTTGTTTAAATTGTTATCTTATCTATACCAGAGCACGATGAACTCCAAGAGAATGGGACGATGTGATATTCCTGCTTCTATTGTCTGGGCATTGAAAAGTCAAGACACAGAATGAATGGGTTTCCACGATCTTTGCGGGAGTAGCACAGTCTAGTGGTGAGGAACATGAGCTCTAAGGAGCTGTGCAGCCTTGGGTAAGTCCTTAATGCTACTCTACCTCAGTGTTAGATTCTGTAAAGCTGAGATAATAATAGTTCCTACCTCAAGAAGTTATTGGAATAGGAATAATTGATCTAACATATCTAACGGAGTACTTGGGATAATTGATCTAACATAATCCAATGGAGTGCTTGGGAAATCTTCACTGTTTACTCAGTAGTAGTCTTAAATTAATTATAACTGAACTTATATTTGGTATGTAGTTATAAAGACGACATTTTTATTGAACTACTAATGTAGACAAAGAGATAAATTCCTTTGGCAAAAATTAGAAGACCCAATTCCTGTCTGAAATGAGTTCACAGACCTACAGTTAACTACTTGCAACTGCTGTAAATGCTGTGTATATTTCTCTGGCACTTAAGCAGACATATTAATTTATGAACAACATATATAAACTATAAAATCTCATAAACAAACACTTGGTTTATATTATGTGCAAATATTTTCTGGATGTGTTTAAATTAGAGGAATGTGTTTTGAAAGGGAGAATTGGGAAAGACATTCTCTCTTTTCCAAATTCTCTCACTTAATATGTAAGATTTACATTTACTCAAGTTGAAGATGTTAAAGTAAGATAAATAAAAAAATTCCTCACCTTAATATCTTATTTGCTAGAGTGAAGAAGAATAACTAAGGACATTTAGCCCCTATATAAAATAGAAGCACAGGAGTTAATGGAAACATATTTCTGTTTGAAAAACTGATTTACCTCTAAGCGTCATTTTGTCTACTAAGGACCTAATGAAGAGGCAAGCCCTTCAATATAGGGTCATTCATGTTGG
>NW_012144411.1:518904-520648 GCF_000956105.1 Propithecus coquereli
GCGTAAACTGACATTTAGCTTAATACAGACATAGTTGGTCGTATATAAAAATATTTATAGACATAAATATACATGTGGGCTAGTACACACATATCTTTATTTCCTTTGTCTGCTGAGAGTGCCTGGAAACAATGACATCTCAGCAGCAACAAGCAGACCTGGTGCCTAGATCTTGGTTTCTAATATAATTTTTTAATAAAAAGAACTAGGGATCCTTGAAGAATTGACTACTGATTCTAGGAATACGGAAGGAAATATACAAGATGAACCTGGATCATTGTCCAGTGCCAGAAAATAAGTATGCAAATAAAAAGGCAATCATGATCATGTCAAAGGGACACAAGAGCCAACTGAAAGAGCTCCCAATGGTCAAAGCCAGAAAAATTTGAACAACAAAGTAAGTTAAGCAGTACTGGATTATAACCCAAAGTATAAAATATCCATGAGTTCATTCTGACATAAATAAATGACTAAATAAATAAATACATAGGGCAGAATAGAAAAAGGAGGAGAATCCCAAAAAATTCCTGTAGATACTCTGCTCTCAGGGAAGTGGGGAATAACTCCCCAGTCCTTAAGTGTGGCCTGCACATAGTGACTTCCTTCCAAAGAGTGTAGTGTGGGAGGAAAAAAGAGTAACATTACAGAGGAGAAAACTCACAAACTCTATATCCACAAGGTTATCAAGATTAAGAAAAATAGTGATAAGTCAAGTTGATAGTATGTGTCCTTAATATGATGTAATGAAAAATGACACTTTACCTCTATAGCTTTCCCCACAAGAGTTAGAGCTACCTTAGTCTAATCATGAGAAAAACAGCAGATAGAATCCAATAGAAGGAACCCACAAAATACCTATTATCCCCTTCCCCTAAAACTATTGAAGTCAGATAAAACAAGGAAAGTTTAAGAAACTGTCACAGTAAGGAGAAGCCAAAGGTGACATAAAGCCTAAATGTAACATGGTATCCTGGATGGGGTCCTGGCACAGAAAAAAGTACATGAGGTAAAAATTATACATATCTGAATATGGTACCAATTTCAATGGATAATAATGTATTAGTATTGATTCACTAATTGTGACAAATGTCCCATGCTAATGTAAAATGTTAATAATAAGGAAAAATGAGTGTAAGGTACATATAGTGTTTTTGTATTTTTTCTGTAAATCTAAAACTATTTTAAAATTAAAAGTTTATTCATTTTAAACAAGTGCTAGGGAACTAGGAATAGAACAGAACTTCATTAAGTTTGTGAAAACTATCAATAAAAACCCTCCATAGTATATAATGGTAAAATGTCAGATTCATTGTATTTAAGACTAGTAATGAGACAAAAATGTCCCATAACTGCTTCAAGATTGTCTTAGAGGTCCTAGTCAATATATTACAATGATATAAAGAAATAAATGGTATGTGAATCACAAAGAAAGAATAAAGTTATCCTTTTTCTCCAAAAATAAAAAAAAAAGGGATTGTTATCAGGAGCCACATTCAATATTGGAAGGGCCAGTTAATGGATTCTATGATAAATAGTGATTAAAAGACTCATTTGGATTTAGAACCACATAAGTGCCAGCACATAATCATTTGAATTATCTGTGTTTCAACTGCAGGGAAAGAATGAAACTTTTCTCATGTAATAGTATGTTAAATATGTAAACATATATATGTATTTCAAAATGAATCAAAGCAGTCAATACTGTCACTCTCCTTAAATGATTAAACATTATAGTAATGAAAAC
>NW_012144411.1:528973-529601 GCF_000956105.1 Propithecus coquereli
CAATTTTTCTGTACTTATAACCCTGTGTCAGCTTCATAGTATTTTCCATTAGTCTACTTACTGATTTCTATTTTTATTCCCATACTATTTTTTTTATTGAAATATAGCAAACTTACAAAAGGTACATAAAACGTGAGAGTACAGCTCAATGAGTTAACCTGATAAAGAGTAAGAGATAGAATATTACTAGCATGCTTCCCAATCAATATGCCATGCCCCCTGTCCAAAGATGATGACTCTTCTTATCGTTAGCACTATGTTAATTTAGAAGTATATTAGTTACTTATCAAACGTTTGGTAAGTTTGAGAAACTATTTGGTTTTTTTAATAGCTTAATTCTATTGTGGTAGAGAACATACTCCATATGATTTCACTCTTTTGAAATTTGTTAACATGTGCTGTATTTCCTGGCCCAAGGTCAATTTTTGTAAATGTTTTATTCATATTTTTAAATTATATCTCCCACTGTTTGTCTCTGGTGGTTCATTCTTTGATATGCTTGTTTTGCTTAATGATTTTTTATTTGTTATATCATTTTCAGAAGTACATTAAAATTTCCCATTAAATGTCTGGCATTGTTCCTTTCTCATTTCAAATCTACCTATATTTGCATGTTTTAAGGGAATAT
>NW_012144411.1:529651-530780 GCF_000956105.1 Propithecus coquereli
TCTCTGTGCCTGATTTATTTTACTTAGCATAATGTCCTCCAAGTTCATCCATATTGTGGCAAATGATAGGATCTCCTGCTTTTTTAAGGCTGAATAATATTCCATGATATACATATATAAACACACCACAATTTCTTTATCCATTCACCTATTGATGGACACTTAGATGTTTCTGTATCTTGGCTATTGTAAATAATTCTGCAATGAGCATGGGAGTGAAGATATCTTTTTGAGGTGCATATACTTAGAAGAAAGATTGTTAATGCAATTAGGTGCTTTTGATCATCTGCGGTCGTTGATTTGCACAGCAGTTACCCCCTAGAAGTAACTCTAAAGGTGAAAGCCCACTGAGACATGAATTGCTCTAATACAGTATATGTAGTAATGGAAATTAAACATTTCCAGCTCAAGAGAGGACTTCAGATCAGATAATGAGTCTGCATGTACACACATTCTCCCCACTTTGAACACACAAATACACATCATCACATATACCACGAAGATTCTCAGAAATTTTTGGCAGCCTGCATTATTGGCACATTTCCAATGAATTAACAAAAGCAGCAAAATTCCTAGTTGATGATATAGTTTCTTACAAATCACTGCCCAGCCTTTCCCTTAGCCACTAGTTCTTAAAACATGAAAGAAGAGAAGGTACTTTTAATTGAAAAAGTAGTCTATAAAGTTCATATGGGAGGGAGGGAGAATTTGCCAAAGTGATTAAGTCCATGTGTGAAGGACTAAATGAAAGCTTTGGGTATTCTGTCTCACGTTATTTTCACCTTTTTTTTAAAATTTCAATTTACAGAACCATGTGGGTGGCCACATGTCTATTTGTTTTCCTTGTTTTTCAACAAGTGAAACTAGAGGTTGAGACGGGGAAGCTAGAGGGGCATGTTTTTTAACTTATAGAAGTCATGGTTTTATTATTTTCAAATTGCGCCTATGCGCAATTGAACAAGTTCTCTCATTAGTTGAGCCCAGAAACAGATGGCAATTGTGCCTATGAGGTTATTCTTGTGCAGTTTATGTATTTAGGAACATTTTTATCTTTCATTTTCCTTATACAATGTTGCACCCTCCACTTACATAGCTGGCATAATAAGACAAACAGAGTCAGAATATAGAT
>NW_012144411.1:543335-544014 GCF_000956105.1 Propithecus coquereli
TAAATATCCTTATTTTCTCCTATTCAAAAATATTTTTAAAGCTTAGTTTTTTAGTACTGCTTTAAACATAGTTCCAGATTTTATATGTAATATATTTATTGACATCCCATTCAAAGTATATCAAAATGTTATCATGTAATGCTCTTTGCTTATTTGCTTTTTTTCCAGATATGAGGGATTAAATATTCTTTAGTTGCTGTTTCATTTTTATTATAATACAATAAGATTGCATAATGCAAAAAAAGTCAACATATCATAATGTAAAAGTAAAAAGGTGTTTTTTTGGCCTTTGCAGATGTATACTTTTTATTTTGTGGAAAATACTAGAAATAATGTGTAGTTCTAGTCATTTATTTTTTCAGTTACCTTCATCATTACTGATTCATTAACAGAAATACCATTCATTTCCAAGAATAATGAAATGAACAGATTGATTGGTCTTGGTTTGGTTAAGTTCCACTATTTTAAGTAGAAATAGTCCTGAAGAAAGTACAATTTTGTTACTTGTGTACCAGAATCCATTCTCAATCAATTCTTCTCACAATCAATTGTTTCTACTGCAGCCAGTGTAATCTTTGTAAAGTATGCATCAGTTCAAGTTACTTACATGCTCTATACTCTCCAATGTCATCCAATTGTACAATAACTAAACTCCAAATATGTATAAGGCCCTGCAACT
>NW_012144411.1:545764-547553 GCF_000956105.1 Propithecus coquereli
AGATTATAGAGTTGGCTTCTGTGTATTTCAGAAAAAAGAGCCACATTTTCTACCAAATTCTCATGATATAAACTCAAACAAAACTTAATAACTACTTAAACTACTAACTTAATGAAGAAAACAAATTTTTGTATTTTGTGGCTTTTGACACATGGAATAAATCAGGAATAAAAAATAGACCACAAAATCAGTTAATCTTCCCAGCATTTCCAAATATCTGTATATTTTATGCTCCTTAGATGTTTGAGCTTTTTAATCATGTGTTTTGTATCAGATAACATAATGACAAGGTATTCACTCGCTTGGACTACTCTAGGCCTGAAAACCATTTGTGCTAATTCTATTTGTTGTTTGTTTCTAGAATAGGATTTGCCATTGCATGATGTAGAGCCTCAACATTTGAAAACATTTTTTTTAAATGAAAAAATAAAACAATAAGAAAAATCTTTAGCACTTCTTAATCATTAAATGCAAAATCTATAAAAGAGGCAGGAAAATTAAATTATTAAAGCTCAAGTAATAGTGCCATTCCCAAATACAAATACTACTGGTATTCAAGTTATCAGGTAATCGTATTATACAGATATGTTTTTCTTTGTTTAGTTACAGTGCTTCAGGAATCATTTAATGCACTACTTTCCTCCCTGAATACCTTCAGATACTTTGAATCCCTTTAATGAAAACATACTGAATCTAGTACTCTTCTATACTGGCAAGGGAGAAACAGAAAAAATAGGCAAAGAGAAAGATAACATGAAAAGAATTGCAGGGGAAGAATATTGACAGGATGAGAAAGGGGACAGGGATAGTTGAATATATGTAGATGTGGGCTTTTAGTATTTTTAAAAATGCCTATGGAATTTCTTAAATCTGATTTTGACTTCTTCCTCATTGATTTTGTTAATCATTAGATAGTATGCTACAGTGTAGTGCCTTTTGATGAAAACTGTATTTCCTTTGGAAATTTTAACAACTCAGTTTCACATATGCTATACAGTGTGGTTTGATACAGACTAATGAAATGATAGCAATCTATTGACTCTGATTCCATGGTCCCTGCCTCTTCGCATGCTTAAGGATATGCTATAGAACAAAGTCAACAGCACACTTACAATAGTCTCGGGGACAGAGTGGGAAAACTTGTTCAACATCCATGGAGTTCCAAGCCCTTCACCGTGCCCTGAGGCACTGCTATGTAAAATAGACAGTTAAGTAATTGGTGAAAGAAATGGATTAGCAGGACTCCATCAGCTGTGACACACAGCTTCAGGAAATGACTGTATATCACCCTTGTACTGAGATTTTCACACCATTTTATGCTTTGGCTTGATAAATTTGATCTCTATAAATCTCAGATTTTACCAATAAGTGAAGAGGTTTTCAAAAAAGCCTACCAGATACTTTTATTGTGAGAAAATGCTGAATGTTTTCAAATGATCTTGTCCTTAAGAAAACCGACTTCAGGAAATCTTTTGTTAGGTTATATTATGGGGGACAAAAAAAAAAGAACTGTGAAGAAAGGACGTGTTTCTTGACAATCCCTTGACCTATTGTTATAGTGATAGATTTTCCTTGGTGGCATTACCTTAAGCAAATGGGTTAGATTCACAATTATATTTGGAGAAAAGTTTGAACTATTATATTATTTTTGGAGCAGGGGAAAGTCGTTTCTTTATTTGATGCATATTTTATTATTTTATCAAGGTTTATAATTCCTTATCAATGTAGTAAGTTTAAACATGAGTGATCATTTTATAAGTGCTAACGCATTTATGTTAATAAGTGGGAT
>NW_012144411.1:550135-553767 GCF_000956105.1 Propithecus coquereli
ATTCCAAAATTATAAAACACTGTAAGTACCTGTTTATGTGTTGAATGACATTTATGAATTTATGTACGTGGAACCATCCTTGAATCCCTGAGATGAATCCCACTTGGTCATAGTGGATTATTATTATTTTTTTTAATGTACTGCTGAATTCAGTTTTCTATAACTTTATTGAGGATTTTGCCATCTATATTCATAAGGGATATTGGTCTAAAGTTTTTGTTTTTGCGTCCTTTCCTGGCTTTGGTATCAAGGTGGTACTCGCTTGATAGAAAGATCATATGATTATCTTAATAGATGCAGAAAAAAGTATTTGATAAAATTCAGTACGCTTTTATGATAAAAACTCTTAGAAAAATAGGCATTGATGGAACATAACTCAATATGTAAAAGCCATATACAACAAACCCACAGCCAACATTATAGTGAATAGGAAAAAGTTGAAAGCATTCCCACTCAGAACTTGAACAAGTCAAGGATGCCCACTGTCATCACTTCTATTCAACATAGTGCTGGAAGTCCTAGCTAGAGCAATCATGAAAGAGAAGGAAATTAAGAGTATCTGAATAGGAAAAGAGGAGATCAAACTATCACTTTTTGCTGATGATATGATCTTATATCTAGAAAAGCCCAATAATTACACCAAGAGAATCCTGGAATTGATAAAGAAATTCAGCAAAGTCTCAGGTTAAAAAACCAACGTATACAAATAGTAGCATTCCTATATACCAAAATACTCAAGACAATAATCAAATCAAAGACTCAATACCTTTCACAATAGCTACAAAGAAAATAAAATACCTAGGAATATATTTAACCAAGGAGGTGAAAGATTTCTACAAAAAGAACTATGAATCACTGAGGAAGGATATTGCAGATGATGTAAACAAATGGGAAAGCATATCAAGTTCATGGATCGACAGAAGCAACATTATTAAAATGTCCATACTACCCAAAGTGACGTACAGATTCAATGCAATTCCCATCAAAATACCAACACATTTTTTGCAGATCTAGAAAAAATAATTCATTTGGAACCAGAAAGGAGCCCAAATATTTAAAGCAACCTTAAGCAAAAGGAACAAATCTGAAGGTATCACTTTACCAGACTTTAAGCTATACTATAAGGCTGTAGTAACCAAAACAGCATGGTACTGGCACAATATTGAGACATAGACCAATGGAACACAACAGAGAACCCAGATATAAAACCATACACATATTGCCATCTGATCTTTGACAAAGTAGACAATATACAATGGGGAAAAGAATCCCTAGTCAATAAATGGTGCTGGGAAAATTAGATAGCCACATGTCGAGGATTGAAACAGGATCGATATCTCTCACCATTCACAAAAATTAATTCAAAACAGATAACAGACTTAAAGAATTCTAGAATAATAAGAATTTTATAAGAATATGTTGGAAAAGCTCCTCTAAATATTGGCCTATCGAAAAATTTATAAAGAAGACCCCAAGGGCAATCACAGCAGCAACAAAAATAAATAAATGGGACTTGATTAAATTAAAAGCCTCTGCACAGCCAAGGAAACAATCAACAGAACAAGCAGACAACCTGCAGCATGGGAGAAAACATTCACATGCTATACATCCAATAAAGGACTAATAACCAGAATCTACAAAGAACTCAAGCAAATCAGTACAAAAAAAGTCAAACAACCCTATTAGATTTGAGGTTACCCAGGGCTCTTGCTGTAATTTAGCATAGATCTTGGAGAACTTATCTCACATAGGTTAGTTTTGTTGCTAGTTATTCTGAACAAAGAAAACCCTGAATCATCCACATACAAAGTAGTATGAGCTTCCCAATCGCTGTCAAGCATCCCTACACAACATCTCAATAGTCTATAATCTTGCAACAACTGAACTGGAGTTAAAGCTGCAAAGATCACAAAATAAATAAGAAAGCCAGAATGAGACAACATAGGTAGGAAATTGTAGCAGTTAATCGTAGTCCATCTTTCCTCAATTAGGATAAACTCTAATATACCTGATGTGGGAGGTAGAAAGCTACACTGGTGCAAGCTGGGTCTTCTGCTGATTTTGCCATCAAATACCAAGGAAAAATAAGAAGCAATGTTGATTTTATTTTTAAAAAGCTTCAGGAGTTATTTTATTATAAAGGGACATGGCTGAACAGGTTAAAAACAGATTCCCCATTTTGAGTTCTCTGAGGCAAAGTCCACAGTCAACTGCTCTGCAATGGAGGTCACACTGTTAGCTCCAGCAGCATCAGGTGAGGCAATAGTGCAGTTCCTCCACTCAAAGATATTCACCCTTATCCACTTCAGGACAACTGGCTCTGCATACACATTGTCCACTGGGATATCAAAAAAGATGTGAGTTTGAGAAGCACATAGGTCCATGGTGATAACATGATTTGCACCCTCTATAGTTGGCATATTTATAACAAGCTTGTCTGAGCTTGGAGCCCAGCTTTTACTCATCTTATCCTGCCGGGCATAAGGGAAGCATGCGATGATTGCAGTAACGCCGCTGGCTAAAACAATTTTGCAAGTAGTAGTCATGATCAAAAGCTCCATTAAGTTGTCACTGATTTTGCCACAACCACTCTGAACAATGTAGACATCCTCTCCATGTACACTTTTGCCAATTTCCACACAGGTCTCCTGGTTGCAGAATTTTAGTCACCACTTTGCCTAACTCCAGGCCCAGGCAGTCAGCAATTTTCTGGGATAAGTCCTGATTGGAGCTGCCACTGAAGATTTGGATATTTGGCATCTTGGCCAATTATCCTAGACACTCTTCACTAAGTGATCATTGCTACTGCAAAGACCAGAATCAAAGTTGGCCCAGAGACTCACTACTAACCTCTTAGCATTGCTAAGATAAATTCCCATCGTCTCACTAAAGTTCTAAAACCGTTATTTAATTACATTTACCAATATTTTCTTTCTTTACGAAAGACCTTCCTTACCACAAGGTCAAAAACATTTTTGCTTTATTTTCTTCAAAAATATTTATAATATCACTGACTCATTATCTTATTGACTTACTCATTTGGCTTTATATTTTGATCTTCAATTCATCTGGAGTTGATTTTTGTGTGTGTGAATGACTTGGGGAGGAAGTTGGGAGACAATTCTCCATGGGTCTTTCATATCCACCTATTTGCAAGAAAAGCAATAACTGAATTTTTTGTTTGTTTGTTTCAGATGATATTCAAGAATTCTACTATAGTAAACAGTCTTGGAATATGAAGAGAATGCTTTTCTCTAAAGCAAAGGACCAGCATGCTTACTGTCCATTACATAAGAATTGAGTCCCCTAAGAAAAGGATTCCTCTCTGTAATGCAACACACTTTTGGCAACATGTCTCTAGACCTCTTTGTGAAAACCTGGGTGAACTGAGCAATGGGGAACTGAATAAAAAATTAAGACACTCTGCCCACTGCCATTGCAGCAAGTAATAAAATGTACTTGATCTCTAACCCAAGAATTTTATGCCTGCTATCATAATCCATCAAATTGTAGCAGGCTAATATGTTAATTTACAAGTAGGGTAAAATCACTGACCCTTCATGATTTTTGAGGGTTTGGAATCCAATTTTATATTTCCCCAAATCAATACCAGTTATCCTAAAAATTTTTAC
>NW_012144411.1:554422-566354 GCF_000956105.1 Propithecus coquereli
ACTTACATTGACTTTTATTTGTTTCCAGGACAGAAGAAAAGGAAAAACAGAATAGGAAAATTACATTTCAAAATATTATCCACTACTTTGTTCACATATTTTTTCCTAATCCCTGCTTCTAACAAGACATTGGTAAAAGACTTTGGAAAATTGAAATGACTACATCTTTCAGTTACATCCATTCTGCCTTGATTATACAGATGTTGCCTAATTTTTTTAAAGGGGATTAACATCCTTGTCTCTACTATGCTCCAATATTTATGTTGATTCTGTCTTTGATGATTTAAAAATGCTCCAATGAACAGTAATTGGACAACATCTGAGACCAAGCATTTAAACTTTCAATCCAAGAAGATAGATCTCCAGAAAGTTCTGAGCAAAGACAGCATACAGTAATGGAAAAAAAGAGCAATAACCTTAATTTTAGCTTGTGCTACCACAAATCCAGGAGTTTATATAACATACGTAACTAATCTTGTTTGTAAAAAGGGGGAGAGCCAAAAAAAATTTTAAATCATCAAATATTGATGGCCATGAACTACGAAGCCAAGAAGAAAGTATGGCAAAAACTGACCTAATTTTCTTCAAAGAAGAAGTAGGATTTCTAGAGGTTTCTTTTTAATCCTTTAATAACTGTCTTCCTGCACATCCCGCTTCATGGGAGTCAAGGAAGTTGAAACTTATTTTAACTGGGCAATGGAGTCAGAAGGGAAATTTTATAGGAAGCTAATTAAAATTATAAACTTACAAGAGAGAGCTGGATATGACTGATTTTATACATCATAGCCAAACACAACAAGGAAAGCTAAAGAATTTTTTTTTCTTTAATTTAGGAGTGGGGAACGAAGAAAGCTGAGACAAAGAAACCTCATGGAGGCAAAAACAAGCATATGGAAAAAGTTACTTAAAACATAAATGCTGAACTATACCAGAATGTTTGACAAGCAACTTATTTTCGCAGACAAAGGCATGAGAAAGAGGAATGTAAAGGAAGCAAAATATGAAGATGAGAAAAACAAAATCAAGTCAAATAGGCTTTTTGGATGCTTGTGTAACTCCTACATTTATGTAAAAGAAGAATTTATTTCCCTTAATGAAAAGAAATTATATCCCCAATGATTATAAAGTATTCTCACCATAATGAAATTCAGTATGCTGACATCATTTGAAATGTGATTGCAAATAGAGTGTCTTAAAGATTTGCATGGCTCACTAGATGAAGTAAAATTAAATACAGCTTTGATCTCCAAATCTTCTTAAGAGTTGGTAAAGTATTTTAGAGCGCGAATTCCATTTAAAGTATTTAATGTGAACTATCCTTTTGATGACAGAATTCTACTGCAAACACCTATGTATAAAGTTACTTTTATAAAAAAAAGTTAATATAATGCATACTAAAAGCTTTCATTTTGATCTGACTACAGTGTAGCAGTACTTTCCACATAGATTGCTTATGGTTTTCATGAATAGAATACTGTCCTCTTATTGCCAATAAATACTACTCTGTGTCTAGCATTTTATTTTCCTTAACAGGAGAAAAAGCAAATATAAATATTAAAAGAGAAATTGGATAAAGTGAGTCAATGTATATAATCAAATAACCTAGATGGAAGAACCTGGAGAAATCACTTCGTTTACTCTACTCTAAGTCAAAAAATTGACTTCATTAATAATTTTGGAAAATTTCCAATGGACATAAAATATTCTAATGGAATTTACATGGCCTGGGATTTGGACACAGGTAATTGTGTCCTCATCACGAATAGCATCAGGTATCTAAATAATGATTATTTCTTCTGCTGATATATATTGAGATAAAAGTAATTACTGCATCACAAATAAACATAATTACATAGTGAATCTAGTAAACCCAAAGTAATAAATTTCAATTAGTTTTTCTTCTTTGAATACATCATTCTTTGAATATTATATGTTGAATATTATACTAATATTCAAAGAGGACATTTATATTTCTCCTTGCTTCTTTCATACTCAACATCATAAAATTAACTTGCCTCATTTAAAAAAATTCTGGCTTTTGTTCTATTATTCCACTATAATTAAGTACAATATGGAGACAGTCACTTTTACTTCAATGGCATAAATAGTGCATTCCAGTTTCAGTTATCCCCATAACCTGAGTAATTTTTTTTTTTACATTTACATCAGTAAAACACACTCTTTTTGGTATATAGTTCTATAGCCTTCAACAAATGCATGAAATTGGGTATCCACCACCAGAGTCATAATACAGGACATTTCCATTACTCCACAATTTCTTCATGTCTTCCTTTTGTGATCAACCTGGAGGTGTTTTTTGAACCCCTACACCATCCCAGTCTTACAGCTGACACTTTTTCTAAATATTTCAGTTATGTAAGAAAATAAATTCCTTTTTAAAGTTTAAGATTTGGTTATGGCTTTGTTCACTTGAATCTAACATATCTCTAATTGATTCAAACCCTAGAAGAAATAATTCATAGAACTAAGATTGTTTCACCTGGAAAAGAAAGGTTTTAGTAGGAACAGGAAATCTGTCTTTGAATAGTAGATGAAGAAGCATTACATCGCTCCAGGTAGCAAAACTTCAAAAATTTGAATGGGGTATTCAAGAAAAAGTAGAAATATGTCCGGCATTTGGGGAAAAGAAGTAAAACAGTCATTGGGATTTAGACTAAAGTATGTGTCTTTTAAGAGTAATAACCTTTCATTTTATAATTCTATGAAGGAATAATAAAGAAGTTATGCATGAAGAATTTAAAAGACTCAGTGATTAAGAAGTTACCATACAAAGGGCAACTGAATAGGTGAATATTAGAGAAATATGTGAACATCAGAAAAATTAATAATTATTATTAATAATTAATAATTCTCTTTCCCAATAAGGAAAGAGAATGCAACACAACAGGGCTGGAATAGTCCTGATATTTGTAGTTGCAAAACATGGATCTTGGTTTCATTTTTCTTATAGCTTGTTAATGGGTTTGTATAACCGTGACCAAATCATTTAAATTTTCTCATATCCTGACCTGAAAATCAGTAATAACAAAACTCCTATTTATGTCAAATAGTTGTTTTAAAGATCAAACAAGTTATTTTACTTAAAAGAATTCTTTTAAAAGTTTTACATAAACATTACTATTTTTCCTTTTACCATTGTTATCATATGTGGAGGTTAAAGAATGGCTAAATATAGATATACATTATAGAAGCAGAAATATATTCCAAGAGCTTAGACTGTCAAGATAGAAGACAGAGTTTTAGGAGTTGTGTATAGGAAGAAGGCAAAAGCATTTTTTTTTTAATCTGAGGCTGTCTTTATGGATATTGGTTATTTCATACAACCAAGGTTTGTCTGAAATTATATTATAGTGTTCAATTCCTCATTCCCCTATTCTCCCCAAATCCCAATTAGTCTTAGGAGTAATTAGGTGGCATCAACTATCTCAAGGGTTTTGCTTATGTCTATATTTCCTGAAGTCTGGGGGAGATTTTCATGCAAAAGCAATGAGCTTTTAAGTTGGAAGTGAACTCCCCTCGTAATAAGAAGACTGTGCGCACAAGGTCGATGAAGTCCAGAGCTGTGCTCCAAACGCAGGTGTCTTAGTCTTCTTCAGGGAAAGGAAAACTTTAGACATTTGGAAGCAGAATTCTTAGCAAGAGAGCTTAATTGTCTGAAAAGATATTAATAAAACCCTATTAACAAACCAGAGAGAAGTCTGAGTATTCTTTAACTGGGATCATTTCCTATTCAGTGGCAAAATGTATTGGGTGTTTGGTTTGGATTGGAGTTGCATGAAGCATGAATATCAGAAAAATTCATTAAAACTCTAGGTTTGAGAGTGCGTACGGCATTGTAGCTGAGCAACCAAAAAAATTATATTTATCCAGGAAAAGGGGAAGTGTGAACGGACATGTGCTTGAAAATATATGTGTATCGTAAATAGTTGTATAGAGAACCTCTTGCAAATGCACAAAAGCAAATCAGTGATAGCCTGGAATATATTTAGAAGAAGGATGTTATAAAAAGCAACTAAAAAAGGAATTTTATGACTCACGTATCTCTCTAATTATGATACTGGAGTAACAGATACACCATTTCTGATAAAGAAAATATATAAGAAATCTACTGCTAATTGGCAGAGAAAGTTCAAATGATGGGGCGCTAGAAAAATATAACTAAACAAATTAAAAAGATAAGTCAAAAACTCAAATGCAATCATCTCACTCCTTTCTGCCCTACATTTCCAACACTCAGCCCACACACCGTACCTGCGCCCACGTAGGCAGACAGAGGTACAGGGGTCATTAACTTCACTTTGAGTAAGTAAGATTACAATGTGGTGGTGACATACTGGAGAGCACATTCAAAAACAAGTTCTGTTTTGTCTCATTTTGTTTTGTTTAGCTGTATAGATTGTTTCGTACACTCGTTTGCAATCAGTGCACTTGGAGGACTTCATTGATATCCTCACATTTTACTTTAGAGGGTAATATCAGTTACTGTTTATTGAAACTCTACTAGGTGGGCCAAGTCAGCCTTGAGCCCAAAGAACGACAGCCACATCCAATCTCTACAAATCTATAAGAATGAAGGGGAAGCAAAGTATAGTTTTTAGGCTCTTCTTTCCTCATCTCCGTAGCACCAAGCAAAATATTCAAAACAGTTTAGAAAATGGCTAGAATTCAAATCGTCTCAATGCCAACAACTTACATTTACTTTGGGGGTTACTCAGGTATAGACAAATGTGCTCATGATCAAGTTCTCTCCAGCTGATGCCACTCCCGCTGTGCTGTCCACTTTTGCCAGTATCCCCCCAGGAAGAGCAAAGGAAAAGACCTGGATTCTGCCGGCATCATCTGTGGGTGCTGAAGGACTCTCAGCCATGCTGTACACTTCCGTGAGAATGGCCGGTGGCAGAATGGGGTTAGTGTACAACGTATTTTACTCAGCTTAGTGAAATGCATCTTTTAGGTTTTACTTCAAACCCCTCTCCCACTGGGATCTAAGCACAGACTCCAGCCAAGGTGAGAGTATTCATTGTTCCTCTTTGTATCCAAAATCTAAGGCTCTCTGTCTAGTTCAAGCCCATTGTGCCTGGCAAATTACTACGTTAACAATTAGTTTGTCGTCGTTGTCATCGTCGTCATGGTTATTGTTGTTTTGTTGATAGAGGCCTCAAAACCACCTTCCTGACACTTTTTTGTTTTGTCAGATATGGCCAAAGTATAAGGTCTTTTCCAGGAGGCTTTCGATCCAGTACAAATGAGCTTCTTTGGGCCCTATCCTGCTAGCTAACCAAATATGCCCAGATGAACCTGAGCCCTAGAAGTGGGCTGAAGCTCTTTCAAGTTGTTTCCTGTGTTCTTTCAACATTTAGGCTTATTTTGAACTTTCCCTGCCCAGGCCTAGAGTCAACCACTTCTCTAAGTTGGTATCATTTATTTAATTGAAGAATGATATTTAGAAATCAATATATGGAAGGTAGCTGTGCTCATTACTATTGAGGCATTACTGTTTCTCAGCAAAGCTAGGAAATAACACATATATGTAATGATATATATATATATATATGCGCATGTCTGTATTATATCTGACTTGAACCTAATACCAAAGAGTTTATTCTACTATTCCCCCTTTTCTCTTTTGTAACTATTTTCTCTAACAATGAGAAACCTGGTTCTCATTATCCACAATATATTTACACACCTTTGTGAAACAAAGTACATGGCCACCAAACCACTCCAGAAGACTGTCATCTAATGAGGGATGTTTCTGCTGTGGTGAGAAGAGCCATTGGAGCAAGGCATGCCCAGACCCCATGTGCCACCCATGCTGCTATTTGGAAAGAACTTGGATAAACCTCCACTCGGAGGCTGCTAACAGGAAGAAAAGAATGGTATAGAAGAAAGAATGAAGGAGTGACACTTTGAGTATATCTCTTTGCTTAGTTTTATTTTCAGTATCTTAGTGATGTTTCACATATACACAATATAAGTAAATAATAAAAATCAATTATGACATGGTGAGAACCCAATGTAAGAAAAAAATAGTAACAAATAAGAAAAACCTGCATTACAGATAATTGACATAACTGCCCTAAAGGGGTAGAGAAGAAAAAAAATTAACATTGGAAAACAGCATTTGATTTGATATTGTGAAGCCAAAACCAAAAATAAATGTACATAAATATGGTGCTATATCTAGCAAATTTTTCTTCACAATGTTATGGGTTAGCAAATCTAAAGCTAATTTACGTGCAGCTGTGAAGAAAACTAATACTCCTAGTACTGAGTAAAAAGATTCTGGATTGTTAATGAAGTCATGGAAATATCAACTATGAGTACTGACCAACCTTGAGTCTGCTTCACCTCCAAACTTTTTATTATGTCAAGTAATAAATTCCTTGGTGTTCAGGCTAGATTGACTAATGTTTAGTATTATTTAAAGCTGGAGTTGCTAATAAAATTAAATGTACATTTTAGTTCTGTTTCGTTTCTCTAAGCTTCTTCTTTTACCAATATAATGATAGAAAGAGAGATCAGATCATCTACTGAAGCTTTTTTGTGTAGATGCTACAAAAAAATAACACAAACTAAGGTCTAGATGAATGCTAATTTTGAAAGGAAATATTATACTAAATAGATAAAAATCTTGTGAAAACATAGGGTTTTGCCAATAAGCCAATAAGTAATTTTAATGGTTCTTAAAATGTTATAATTTATTTTTGAAGAAAAACTGCTCCCCCAAATCTTGATTACATTATTATTATTATCATTATTATTATTTTGGCAAACTCTTTACTTTCCCACAAATGATCAAAATTCTAAATTAGCATCATATGAATTGATCATTTTGTCCACATCCTAAACTGTTAATGATATTACCAGTAGCATGCGTCACATTTTATATTCCTTTTTTCAAGCTTCACTAAAAATACCTGAATTAATTTCATGAATCTCTGTCAAAAGGAATATTTTACAAGCTGTTTAAACCTAAAATGTTCAAAAAAAATCAGAAAGTAAACAGGATATAAAATAATACCATGCTTTCTTTATTTTATTATTTATTTATGTTAGAGATAGGGTCTTGCTCTGTTGTCCAGGCTAGAGTGCACTGATGCAATTATACCTCATTGTAGCCTTGAACTCCTGGGCTCAAGTGATCCTCCTGCCTCAGTCTCCCAAGTAGCTAGGACTATAGGTGCATGCCACCATAGCTGGCTAATTGTTTTTTTTTTTTTTTTTGGTAGAGACAGAGTCTCACTATGTTCCCTAGTTTGGTCTCAAATTCCTACCCTCAAGCGATTCTCCTGCCTCAGCTTCCCAAAGTGCGGGAGTTATAAGGAGGAGCCACCACACCAGGCCTCACCCTTTCTTTTAAAGTTCATAAGATAGAAACTAAAGTTTAATATTTGAATTCCCCATTAAAATTCGGTAAGCTCATGTTAACATCATTTTATTGCAAATGTTTGCAATTTAAGTCAATAATGGCATTCTTTCATTTAATCAAAAAGTTTAAAATGTAATATATGTAGACTCTTCTGAGTGTTTTTTTTCCCTTCTTCTTTGTTTTTCTGAAAATTTGATTGAGAGAGTGTGTTCAGTGGGATATGAGGAAAGTAGAGTGCAAGAGAAAATAGCCTTTCCAGAAGGAAGAGCTCACCCAGTCCAATGCTGCAGAGAAGTCAAAGGACAAAAGGGCTGAGAACCAACCATGAAATTCGACAAATGATGGACATTTATGACTTTGACAAGAGAGCAGTATCTGGGGGGCGGATAAGTGAGCAGAGAGCCTGATTGGAGAAAGTTCATAAGAGAATGAGAATAATCACTAACTGTGAATACAGACTTCCATGTCGTCAAGTTTGCTTTAAAAAAAGGAGCAGGGAAATGGGACAATAGCTAGGAGAAAATGGGAAAAGAGATCAAAGGAGTTTTGGGGTTTTGTTTTTAATTAGAGGGTTTTATAGATTTTTAAAAAATAATAATGATAGAGAAATTGATAAAGCAGGAGAGGGGAGAATTGCTGAAATGTGGTCTTTGAGTAGGCAAGTGGAGAAGGATTCAGTGCAAAAGTCTGAATCATGGCTTGGATACGGACAATACATCCACAGTAACAGGCAAAGAAGCAGAGTGCATGGTTCATAGAAGACGGGACACTAAGAACTGTGGTGGGCAATTGTAGGAGCTCTCTGATTTCCTCTTTTATCTCTGTGAAATTAAGAATAAATCAGGTGGCACCAAAAGTTTGGTCAAAGGGGGGAAGTTATGAAAAAAGGCATCTAGGAAGAAAAGGCCCAGGGAAATGTAGTTTGACTGCTGGGAAGCAGTCCTTACGGACAGATTTAAGTTTGAAGTTTGTGACAGCTGAATACCTGACATTTGGAATGGAAAAGTATAAAAAGATATAGGTATAGAAAATGCAGCTAAGAATGTTTCAGTACAGCCTACAGCGGGTATATGGATATTAATGTATTTTCTTGTTTTAAAGAAGATAGAATCCCATTTTTTAAAGTCTATTTTCTATAAGTTTTCATATAAAGTGATGATTCACACACATAGAGAATAAATTTATTCTCTCAAGTAAACATGTCATTTCACATCCAGCCTCCTTAAACTTTACCTATAAACATACCAGTCTCTTTTTCTGTCACTTAGCGACACAAGCTTCATAATATATTAAATCTCACAGATTTATGTCTTATCTGATTCTTTATTCTAACGCCATAGTTATTCAATTACCAAACCACAATTTCAAGCCACAAACTTATGTTTAAAAAAATTATTTTAAAAATTTCCATAATTCAACTCAATTTCTTGTTCCTACATTCTACAAGATTTTAAGAAATTAAATATCACTCGGGAAACCCTCTCCCAATTTCCCAGACTTACATCTAAGTTCTTGAGAGATGACTTTGTGTCAACATGTCATTTATCATTTAACCATGCTGGCATGAGGTGAACCACCATGCCCTCCATTTCTCAATCATGAGTCTTCAAGGCTCATGTTTATTCACCCTTCTTCCCTAACCACAGAATCCTTCAGGACTGGAACCTTGAGAAACATCTGAACCTTGAGAAACATCAACGTCACCTCTTGCCCTCCTAGACTGAAATGGCCAAAGGGCTGCAGGAATAGGCCTGGAGGGAGGGTGGGGAGTGGGGCATAGAGAGGAGAGGAGAGGAGAGGGCAGGTACGAGTAAATGCCCTGCATCTTGCTTTCCCTGTCATTCCTCTTCTTCCCTAATCCTAGAGAACCTATCTACTTTCAATAATGGAAAACATTTCTCTGTGTCAACATACAGTTTTCCCTGTAATGATTGAATCCATTTTGTTATCTTCAGTTTCCCTCAAGGGCTTTTTTTCAATTGACAAGTTATGGCTGCATACATTTTGGGGTACAATGTGACGTTTTGATATATGTATATAATGTGCCATGATTAAATCAATCTAATTAACATATCCTCTCTTAAAATTCTGATATTCAAAAGCCAGAAGATGTGTTTCCCCCTGCTCTGTTTTCTATATGATTAATTCCAGCATATCCCTTTTCTCAGGCCTGGAACTACCAAGCTGCTATCCACAGAACCATTATTGTCACCCAGTTTTAAAGAGCAGAGTGTCCAGGAGTTACAGAAAATAAAGGGAGAGAGGGAGAACATTTAATGTTTCAAAACCATTTTCCTGCTCCACTAATGTGATAATAATGGCTCCACATTTGCTGAGCTAGGAGGTGAGATTCAGAACTAGCAGTACAACTAGAAATAGTAACACGCGGCTGACTTCTGATGAAAACATCATGCAGGCAAGCAGCACAAATATAGGGCATATTCACACTTCCAGTATTTAATACTTTGATATTAGCTCAATTGTATTCAAGAACACCAATAAAAAGAAAATTTCTCAAAAAAGCAGAAAGAATTTTATTCTATGTATACTTTTTTAAAAAAATCTGGCCACTTAACCAGGATATGCTCCACAATAAAATCAAGTCAGAGAAAACTAGAATGCTTTCAGAATTTCAATCCCTCCTTACAGTTCCAGCACATCTGCAGGAGTAATAAGATTTTTGATTTCTAAGAGGCTTGTGGTTAACCTCACAGCATGGAATGAATTATCTACAATTCCATCCTTCATTAAAACACCCTTTCCGTGAAACGTGTCAATGAAGTCAGAACCTGGCTGGCCACTGATCAACCAGAGCACTGACCATCCACTTTCTTTTTCCATTATATTCCTTAATTATAACAAAATATAGTCATGTCCTAAAGTATGTCCTAAAGTTTTAAACTGTTTATATTGTGCGCTAAGTTGAAAACACCTATAATGTTTTAATTTGAACAGGGTGTATGTATACATATATCAAAGTTAAATGCCATATGTGTGTAAACACAAATATTTTTGACCTCAAATGAGATAGAATCATTAAATTTAACCATTCCTTACTCAAACTGCACAAATACATTTCTTCGAAGCATAGTTACTAGTATTTAGAAAAGTCCTTAATTCCTAACCCTGCCACACAATATATAATTCCCAAAGAGTGCTTAAGTTTGAGAGAAAACAAAAGAAAATGTCACTCTAAAAGTTATATTTGCGACATAAATTCCACATTTTCAGTTCTCAGCACATGGAAATTACTCCTCTGCCATTCCCAATCCCTCCCGTTCCACCTCTAGTTCTTCATGAGCTAGGTAAAAAGGAGGGAATTTAGGTAAAGAACATTCTTTACTATTTTTTAAAGTCCATATCTCTACTACTATATCTACTACTATAATCAACATAAAGATCCAAAAATCAAAATCATCGCATCCTCTCACTTGAATACTTGGGGAGATTTGCCAAAGGCCCTTGGTTAGACTCTGGCTGAAGAGTATATATAGGAGTCGTTACCTTCCGACAGCTGCTTGAGATAAACAGATATGTTCAGTAGATAATGAAATAACAGTACTTATATCTGATTTGAAATAAAAATCCAAAATTGAACTGAATGCACTTATAAGTAAAAATTCCATAAGTGGTCAATGACTATATTATCCTTCAAAACTTTTCTATTAGTTCATAGACCAACGTCAAGAAAAAGAAAAAAGTTACAAAAAGGCAGTTATACGGCCTTTGAATATTTTAAACAAATCTCACTTCAAGAAGAGAGCATTGGCCCAGAGAAGTGGCTCACTCCTATAATCCTAGCACTCTGGGAGGCCGAGACAAGAGGATCGCTTGAGGTCGGGAATCCGAGACCAGCCTGAGCAAGAGCAAGACCCCATCTGTACTAAAAATAGAAGAGTTAGCAGGTGTGGTGGCACGCCCCAGCTACTTGCGAGGCTGAGGCAGGAGGATCTCTTGAGCCCAGGTATTTGAGGTTGCTGTGAACTAGGCTGATGCCACGGCACTCCAGTCTGGGCAACAGAGCAAGACTCTGTCTCAAAAAAAAAAAGACGATGACGAAGAAGAAAGCATATAGGATTTAGTTTCCCTCCTTCAAAAATATAACAAACATTTTTTCAAGTACTTTAAGGGCTGTTAGTAAATAACCCTGTCCAATTTACATAAGTGATCTTAAAAGGAAACACACTTTTCAAGTTTGAATGATTCACTACTTTGAGTAATTATGTTGATACATGTGCCAGAAATAATTATTAGGGTGCCAAACCACATATCAAAATCAGGTGTTTTATTTTTAACTTACTATATTCTACTCATCTTTTTTTCTCTATATATTATTCTGGCATTTATTAATATGGAGTTTTATAATATTTATGATGAAATTTCTAGTCATTAAATGCAAATTTTTCTCAACTTCTTATGATTTCTACAGCTGTATTTGGAGGTATAGCTTGATGAAGAAAAATATTGGCTTTGTTGTAATGAGAAATAAGAACACTACTTAATAAGATTTACTACCACACTGTGGGAAGGACTTGTAAC
>NW_012144411.1:566404-567367 GCF_000956105.1 Propithecus coquereli
TGATATTGTAAAGCCAAAACCAAAAATAAATGTACATAAATATGGTGCTAAATCTAGCAAATTTTTCTTCACAATGTTATGGGTTAGCAAATCTGAAGCTAATTTATGTGCAGCCATGAAGAAAACTAATACTCTTAGTACTGAGTAAAAAGATTCTGGATTGTTAATGAAGTCATGGAAATATCAACTATGAGTACTGACCAACCTTGAGTCTGCTTCACTTCCAAACTTTTTATTATGTCAAGTAATAAATTCCTTGGTGTTCAGGCTAAGTTGACTAGTGTTTAGTATTATTTAAAGCTGGAGTTGCTAATCAAATTAAATGTACATTTTAGTTCTATTTCGTTTCTCTAAGCTTCTTCTTTTACCAATATAATGATAGAAAGAGAGATCAGATCATCTACTGAAGCTTTTTTGTGTAGATGCTACAAAAAAATAACACAAACTAAGGTCTAGATGAATGCTAATTTTGAAAGGAAATATTATACTAAATAGATAAAAATCTTGTGAAAACATAGGGTTTTGCCAATAAGCCAATAAGTAATTTTAATAGCTCTTAAAATGTTATAATTTATTTTTGAAGAAAAACTGCTCCCCCAAATCTTGATTACATTATTATTATTATCATTATTATTATTTTGGCAAACTCTTTACTTTCCCACAAATGATCAAAATTCTAAATTGGCATCATATGAATTGATCATTTTGTCCACATCCTAAACTGTTAATGATATTACCAGTAGCATACGTCACATTTTATATTCCTTTTTTCAAGCTTCACTAAAAATACCTGAATTAATTTCATGAATCTCTGTCAAAAGGAATATTTTACAAGCTGTTTAAACCTAAAATGTTCAAAAAAATCAGGAAGTAAACAGGATATAAAATAGTACCATGCTTTCTTTATTTTATTATTTATTTATGTTAGAGATAGGGTCTTGCTCTGTTGTCCAGGCTAGAGTG
>NW_012144411.1:571422-574387 GCF_000956105.1 Propithecus coquereli
GAAAGCATATAGGATTTAGTTTCCCTCCTTCAAAAATATAACAAACATTTTTTCAAGTACTTTAAGGGCTGTTAGTAAATAACCCTGTCCAATTTACATAAGTGATCTTAAAAGGAAACACACTTTTCAAGTTTGAATGATTCACTACTTTGAGTAATTATGTTGATACATGTGCCAGAAATAATTATTAGGGTGCCAAACCACATATCAAAATCAGGTGTTTTATTTTTAACTTACTATATTCTACTCATCTTTTTTTCTCTATATATTATTCTGGCATTTATTAATATGGAGTTTTATAATATTTATGATGAAATTTCTAGTCATTAAATGCAAATTTTTCTCAACTTCTTATGATTTCTACAGCTGTATTTGGAGGTATAGCTTGATGAAGAAAAATATTGGCTTTGTTGTAATGAGAAATAAGAACACTACTTAATAAGATTTACTACCACACTGTGGGAAGGACTTGTAACATAAGCTAGCATAATTGAATTGTGACACAAACTATTTTTATACAGATTTTAAAACTTTCTGGAATTGAACCTGACCCTCCTAACCAAAAGAGTACTGGGATCTATTTTTTTTTTTTTTTTCCTTTTTGGCATTAAGAGAAGTCTTGGCTAAAGAGTACTATATCTTCACTCCCTTCCCCTGTTCCAAAAGAATTTTTGTCACTGATATATGAAAGAATCCTTGGATACATTCCTGCTAGTTGTATTCTCTTCAGAGTGCGGATTAGAAGTCATCTGCATTGATAACAGATTTATGCATTTTATACAACTTTCATTAGTAAGCTTTCTTTTTAAATGATGGAAAAACTTATAATAGTATTGTGGTTAATTGTCCTTATACACAAGTAAATTCTTTTTTATATCTGTAATTTTTGCTCAAATAATGCTTCCATTATGTTGTTGGGACTGAAATATTTAAATGAGTTTTATCTTTAATACACATGAATTATTACTAGGTTCAGGGAGAGTAAAAAGATGGCTAAAATACTTTCTTTTTAAATTCCCTAGTTTCTCCAAGGGTTGAATACAAAAGCAGTGAAGATGTAGATTCAGAAAGCTCGGGATTAAAATCTCAAAATCAAGATTGATTTATTGTCCATGCCAAGTAAATTCTAAGTTCTGTTTTTTTAATATTAAATAGAAGGTTGTTTCTACATGGTGAAGAGTAGGATCTTTGTAACCAAATAATTTCTGCCATGACCTGTGTGCACAGTACCTATGTGCTGTGCTAAATGTCATTTCCCTTCTTCCTCCTTCTAGTTTTTTAGTATTTTCACTCGAACATTTGCTTAAATTGTAAACCTTGAAAAACTGAGAAGAAAAGGATCCCAAGGGCTTTCATGTCATTGGGATTTAATCGAAGAAAGTTATACCACTACTTTCCCAAGAGACATCCCTTCTCTGTTCTCCTTTGAAGAGCCATTGTATCACTTCTCTACTCTTCTTAAAACAATTTTTCATAGACCTAACTGCCTCACATTTATTCAAGAACATGTGTTGTACAGCCAGTTGAATCACAAGCTCCTTGAACTTTCAGGAATTTATCTTATTCATCTTTCTATATCATATGACATTTTTTTAACATTATTACATTTTAAGTTGAATATTGTTTAAAAACTCAACAGATTTCATGTCTTCTTATAAGATGTCTAATGCATGCTGATAATCAAAAAAGTCTAATATGAAGTAACCGAGAAAGTCATCACCACGTGGTAGGAATGCAATTAATAATCCTGTACCTTTTACAGGGGAACTTTCAAAAAATATTACTTTCAGAGATACTTTGAACTTCCATCAGAAACCAATGATGAGAACAAAATATTTCAAAACTGTAAATTTCTTCAGTTATTTATAAATAAATAAGAACACCTACACCATTTTAACATAGCACACTTTCTAGAGTGGCCACAAAATCTTTATTTATCTTTACTCAAATAGCTTAAATGTGTTTCCCTCTAAACACACTGCTACAATTTAGTTTCACCTCTCCCAGGAAAAGCATAATGAGTGTACTCATTGTATGCAGTGCAAATTAAACCCAGAGAAAAGTTACTATAAAGAACATTTCCACACATGCCCTCCATCCCAGGTCCCTAGAAGATCTATTAGGGCATTCTGCACCAAAAGGAGAGAGGCACATTAACGATTTAACTCAAAATCCTTTGGTAATTTGTAATGGAAACTTATAAGAGCTGGATTTAATCTACACTGTGTTTCAGCTCCATGATGTATAAATAGAGTTTTCATCTTATATTTCAGGCAAAATTATGAATAGTGAATACCAATGAGATTGATAATTGAAATTTAACAATAGCAGAAAATACGCTGTGTGTAACCATTTCTGAAATTCATCTTTATGTTACTAAGTTCATTCTCCTTAGCATTTCTATTCCTTAAATCATTTCTCAAATTCCACAAGGAACTTTTTTTTCTCTATAATTACAAGTTGGAATTGCCCACCAGATAAAAGTTTCAGAAGGCTGCACACTTAAGATTAATGGAGGCACATTGATAAAAGCAGTTGCCCCAGGACATGGAGTGTACAACTGTCCTCAGAAATACTTCTGAATCAAGGGTGAATCTACTCTTGCTCAAGTGTCTTGGCTAAGTCTTTTTTATTACTGACAGCCTTCAAGGATTTGTGCTTTCACGAATGTACAGTACTCTGATACACTATTTGAGATTTCTTTTATTTGATCCTAGACCTGTTTTATGGTCCTACCCAGGCTCTTTTAGACCAGAGCATAGACTACTCTTGAGGGGAGCACATAGTGAGTAAACCATTCTACAAGATCAAAATAACTTCCCTAAACAAAGGGTTATCTAATGTTTTCTTCTAGTGTGGTGACTATACATTTCTGGATGAATAAAAATTGCCTATTAATATTTAAGATTGTGGAGTCATACTCAAAGAGATAATGATCGAATACTTATTTAATTAGAACGATTCA
>NW_012144411.1:577337-579760 GCF_000956105.1 Propithecus coquereli
ATATACAGACTCCTAAGACTTAACAATAAAAATCTAATAACTCAATTTAAAAATGGGCAAAGGATTTGAATAGATATTTCTCTAAAGATTATATGCAAATAACCAACAAGCATTTGAAAAGATACTCAACATGCTCAATTATCAGAGAAATGGAAGTCAGAACCACAATGAGATATTACCTCCCACCCATTAGAATGGTTACTATTAAAAAAAAAAAAAAAGGTGTTGATGGGGATGAAGAGAATTGGAACATCTGTGCATTGTGGCAACTCTAAAATGGAACAAGCACTATGGAAACAATATAAAGGTTTCTCAGATAATTAAAAAATGGAACTGCCATATGATTCAGCAATCCCACTCTGTGTATATATCCAAAAGAATTGAAAGCAGGGTCTCAAAGACATACATGCACATCCATATTTATAGCAGCATTATTCAAAATAGCCCAAAGTAGAATCAACCCACATGTCCAATTGACTGATGAATTGATAAATAAAATGTGATACATACATACAATGGAATATTATTCAGTCTTAAAAAGAAGGAAATTCTGTCAGATGACACAACATGAATGAACCTTGAGGACATTAGGTTAAGTGAAATAAGCCAGTCACAAAAAGACAAATACAGTATGATTTCACTTATGTGAAGTACCTAAAATAGTCAAATTCTTAGAAAGAGAAAGTAGAATGCTGCTTACCAGGGGCTGGGATGAGAGAGAAAAGAGGAGCTGTTATTTAATAGGTACAGAGTGTCAGATCTGTAGGATGAAAAAGTTCTGGAAATTTGTTTCGCAACAATGTGAATACACTAAAAACTACTGAACTGTTCATTTAAAAATAGTTAAGATGGGAGGAGCCAAGATGGCTGACAAGAAAAGCCTCCAGTCAGAAGGTCTCTGCAAAAAAGACGAATTTTAAAAGAAAGAGAAAAAAAAATAAGCTAGCAGAGAAACATAGATCAGGTGAGGGTCAGAAGGAAGGGTGCCTGAAACTACAGGAGACTCCACGGGAAGACGTTGCGGAGGAGAACTGGAAGGAGAAAGGTCCCGAGAGGCTTGGAGAACAGTGGCAAGGGTAGGTGGAGCGGTTAACTTCCCCTCTCTTGCATCTCGGACTGCTGGTGGCTCCTGAGCGGCTGGAGAGACCTGCCGACACCAGCCCAGAGATGGCTGCCGCCAGTGAGCAGTGGCCTCTTGCGGACTCAGCACCGGGCTCCCAGCACCCTCGGGGCACCTCCCCGGGCGCAGACCCGAGCCTAGCGGCAGACACCATAGTGCTCCATTCTCTCCTCCCCCTCCCTACCCGTGGGTGCCCAGAGAGACAATTTAGCCATCACACGGAGGCATCTCCAAGGAACGGGACCTTTTCTTTTGGGACCCTACAGCAAACTGAGGGGTATCGGACTGCGAGTTCCCTACCCGCCAGCCCTCCCAGATGCTACTTGCCTGGGGACTCCAGGAGAGTGGGGCAAATCCCAAGGTGGAGTGAAATAGATCCAGCTTGGGCACCCTGTAGGTGATTCAAGACCAGCACCTCTCCCCCTGGCAGGGTCAGGGATTGATCTCCAGGGGCCAGGGAACAGGCCTACAGACCAGACCTCGTACACCCAGGTCATGATCGCACTGCCCTGGCGCACGGAGGAGAGATCTCTGAAAGAGCCTGCTGAGGAGTGTGTGCCTTCAGGGGTAGATCAGCGTGCCTGAGTGGCAAACCTCCTCCCAAAAGAGGTCTGTGCACCCAGCTCAGGCTACAATCCTGGGTAGGGAACGTCCCGGCTATGTCACAGCCTGGGGAGATCCATCGGCCTGAGGTCCTGCCTGCTGGAAGAGGCCTCGGAGAGGACACGGAGAGGGGGAGATTGGAGGGGAGCGAGACCTGCTCCAGAGTGTGGGTCTTGGATAGCCCCACTCCCCAAGCCCAGACTTTCAGCAGAGTGGAGCTATTTCAGTCTCTTCCAGCAGATCTGCACAGAAACAAAGAGCAGAACTTTGATCCCTGCTAACAGCAGTTGTGAAGCCTGAGGGCAGGCTTACCCAACCCAGCCCCAACCAGACTCACTCCTCCCACTGAGGTGGAGAATAAGGACACACCTGGAAGTCCCAGGGCCCCACCCACCACCCGAGGCACAAGAGGGCCTCTCTAGAGGAATAAGAGCTAGCTATAGGACCCAAAAAAAGCACCGCAGCTCACTCTTCCCTGCAAGTGCCACCTACTGACAGGGAGGTCATCCTGCACATCTTTTTACTGCATCTACTGATTCATCATAAAGAGTGTGGTCGAATCTCACCCACAAACACCACCTACTGGCTCAGAGACTAAATAGGGCATGTCATTATCCAAACGAAAACCTAAAGGCAAGAAGGAACAACTGATCCAGATGGGAAGGAACCAGCGAAAGAACTCTGGAAGTATGAAGACTCA
>NW_012144411.1:580043-580499 GCF_000956105.1 Propithecus coquereli
TTTAAGTAGCCTTTTGGATAGTAGTGGATTTCTTTTTTCTGTGATTAAAATAAAACTTTGCAATTGGTTTATACTTAAAAATTGGTTGCTTGGGGAAAGCACATTCTCTTCAATAAATGATGCTGAGAAAGCTTAATATTCACATACAGGAGAGTGATTAGATTCTTACCTTATGCCATATGCAAAAATTAATTTGAAATGTATTAAAGACCTAAAAATAAGACCTAAAACTATAAAACTCCTTGGAAAAATATAATGGAAAAGCTTCATGATATTAGTCTTGGCAATGATTTTTTGGATATGACACAAAAAGTACAGGCAAAAAAAATAAAAATAGATTTAAAAAATAGGACTACATTAAACTTAAAAAATGTTGTGCATCAAAGAACACAATCAACAGAATGTAAAGGTAACCTTAGAATGGGAGAAAATATTTGCAAATCATATATCTTGTAA
>NW_012144411.1:593769-602848 GCF_000956105.1 Propithecus coquereli
ATTTTTATTTAAAGCTCAAATCTTATCAATGGTGACAAATAATGTAATTTATATTCCTTGTAGTGGCAGGCTTATTTTGCTCATTCCCAAGAAAATATATGCCAGATATCTTGGTCTGAAAAAATCATAGCTTGCTTGTTAGTTATTCTTTCAGTAAAAATCTTGTTCCATAAAAAATGTAGCTGGTTCAGCTCACAACCCTCAACAGTCTCACAAATGCTTTTCATCAAAATAATCATTTCAATTTGGTATATAGCAAAAGCCATTTATGCATACTTTCCATTTTATCCCACAGAATATTACAAAAAGTGGACTTAAGTAAAACTTTAATAAAACTGATAATTTTTACTTTATTATCAGGGACATTTCTAAATGAAACAGACATTTGCTTTTACTGAGAGTGTTTGGTGGTGGTGGATAAAATGTCAACGAGTACAATTTGATGCCACTATCTTAGTTCATACTAAAGCATTACTATAGTGGTCCCCAACCTTTTTGGCACCAGGTACGGGTTTTATGGAAGACAATTTTTCCACAGATAGGCATAGGGGTGGGTGTGGGAGGGGGAGGCGGAGCTCAGGAGGTGATGTGATTGATGGGGAGTGGCTGTAAATACAGATGAAGCTTTGCTTGATTACCCCACCACTCACCTCCTGCTGTGTGGCCCTGTTCCTAATAGGTCATGGACCAGTACCCGTCTGTGGCCCAGTGGCTGGGGGATGCAGCACTACTACATTTACCCACCACTAATTTTGCATTATCAGCACAAGTTGTTCCAGGAAAAATAACCAGAGTTGAAAATATTCTTCAAAAGATTTGAATATTTGAGTACCTCTAGTGTTTATTTCCAAGAATTCACATAAAAGGAAATCTACTTCATGACCAATTGGCGATAATATCAGGCAAATATGGAAAGTTCATTTATGCCTATAGATTTGTCCATTTTACTGACAAAAGTATGATTTTGCAGATAAAATATTATTTTATGTTTACAACTAAACAGTAAATATGATGAATTACTGTATTGTTGTACAGCAGCCATAATTTCCATTACTTACCATTTGTTCAGCAGAAGTTCAGCAATGTCAAATGTACCCAGTGTTATTATCTTCTCAGCTATTGTGTATGGTTTCCTAGCCAATATACTATAATATCTTAACTTCCTTAGAAGGTTTCAACAGTAGATTTATACAAGCTGGAGTCAGAACTGGTAAACTTGAAGATAGATAAATTGAAATTATCTAATATGAGGGCAGAAAGAAAAAAGAATGAAGGAAAAAGAACAGAGCATAAGAGACCTGTGGGACATCATCAAGCACACCTTCATACCCATGAGAACCCCAAAAGGAGAGGAGAGAGAAAAAGTGTCAGAAAGAATATTTGAAAAAATAACGGTTGAAAACTTCTAAAATTTGATAAAGACACAAATCTATATTCAAAAACTTCAATGAATTCCAATTAAAAAAAACACAAAGAGATCCACACCAAAACATGTTATAATTAAATTGTTCAAAGCCAAAGATAAAGAAGAATCTTGAAGGCAGCAAGAGAGGAGAAGCTTATATAAGAGGTCCTCAATAAGATGAACAGCAGATTTCTCATCATAAAGGCCAGAAAGGAATCTGGTATTTGTAAAGTGCAGAAAGAAAAAAATAGTCAACCAAGAATTCTACAACCAGCAAAACTATTCTAAAATGAAAGAGAAATTAAAACATTCCCAGAAAAACAAAAGCTGAGTGAGTTCATCACCAGTAGAACTGTCCCCAAAGAAATGCTAAAGGGAGTCTTTCCGGCTGAAATGATAGGATGCTAGACAGTGAATAGAAGCTAGCCAAAAAAATAAAATAAAATAAATAACTCCAGTAAAGGTAACTATAAAGGTAAACATAAAAGCGTGAATTATTGTGTTTTTGGTTTTTAACTCATTTTATGTTATTTATGATTTAAAAGACAAATGCATAAAATAATAATTATAAATATTTGTTAGTGGGCACAGAATGTATAGAGATTTAACTTGTGACAATGCGGGTTGAGCTATGTAACAGCGAAGTATTTAATACTATTGAGACTAAGTTGGTATCAATTCAAACATTCTTCAGGATAGATCATATGTTAGGCTATAAAACATATCTCAATAAATAAATTTTAAAAGATTGAAACAATACAAATTATCTTCTCCAGATATTATTGAATGAAGCTAGAAATCAAAAATAGAAGGAAAACTGGAAAATTTCTAAATATGTGGAAATTAAACAGCCCACTCTTAACCAATAGCATCTTAACGTTATTATAAAACAGTTTTTACCTTGTGGACACTCTAAAAGCATTTTAGGAATGAATACCAGAGTTCCCCAGACTACACTTTGTGAACCACTTAGTTCTTCCATATATAATCAGTTTGTTGATGGGTTTTAATTAGCTGGCTATAAAATGAAAAAATTTCCCCCTATTACTTTTTTCAAGTTTATGACATTTCTTCTAGGTAGTAGGTTTCAACATTCTGGCCAGATTTAATATTTACCATGTCACATTCAATTATTAGCACGGTCTGATTTGGGCATTTAAGAATCAGTCCTGTTTAGTTTTTAATGAATTCAAGACTTATCTGTCTCTCCTATCTTTCACTGTCCAGGGCAGAAAAGGGAGCTCTGGCTGATTAGCAGAGAAGAGACAGGTGTGATTTATGTCAGAAACATCTCTCTCCCTTTTGTAAGTGCTGTCTTCTTTCATGTCAGTAGAAGCAAGAAGGCTAGCTGGTGAAGGGAGAAGTCTGACTTGGCTGTCCACCTTTTTAAACCATGATGGTAAATTTACTCAACAAACATTTATCGAGTGTCTACTCCATGTCAGACATCATCCAAGGAGTTGAAATATAACAAAAACAGAACTGTCAAAAACCCCTGTCCTCATAGATCTTCCATTCTACTGGGGAAGCCAGTCAATAAACAAGGTAAATACACGTAGAGCAAGTTAGTTAGTTATAACTGATAAAAGAAACATGAAGCAGAGAATAGCAATAGAGAGTGGTTGGGGAGTTGTGATATTACATAAAGTGATCACAGCATGCCTCTCTGAGATGATGATATTGGAATATCGTCCAAAAGAAGCAAAGATAAGTGAATGTTTGGAGCAACAGTGGAATGGAAAGCTGTTCCTGGTCACTTTTTTTTACTCTGGTTTCTTCTGTTTTGAGGAGCAGGTGATGTGGTGTTCTGACTGTTTTCTTGGTGTAATGATTAGTTTTCCCTTCCCATGCTGTCTGCCACTAAAGACCCAATTAAGAAGAGCTATCATACCTCCTTTTAGCCCTGCAATCATGCACCCATGCACCCCTAATTCTCTGGTTCCACACTAGCCTTTGTGCTTCTTCACACGTAGCCTTAAAAAATGCTAGAGTTCTCCTCTGAACCCTCTGAATTACAGACAACTGGGATATAGTAGAGATGGCCTCCTTTTCTTTTCAGTCCTCCCATGCTAGTGCTCCTTCAAGCCTATTCCTGCTAACAACAGGCTACTGAAATTATTTCCCCTGTGGAAATGTATAGATCTAATACAAGAACCAGTGCCTCAGTTCAAGTACGCCCCCAATTTCAAGGGACATACATTATGCCCTCCTCTCATCTTCCCCACAGAAGGGTACCACACCCCAAACTTCCAGAATACACTCCTGAGAGCATTCCCCTCATACTCTCCTTAAAAAAGACAGTACCATTTTGGCCCTGTGGGTTCTTTAGCTCAGCAAGTGTGCCACCATGCTGATGGGAAACAAAATGCTATTCTCCCCTGCTGGGGACATCTTCAATCTTCAAGTGATTCTCTAAGCAGCCTTATCACAGGGCAATTGGGGGGAAGATCACTTCCTTCTCTCCACCCCATAGGAAAATATGGGAATCAGTTCTCCTTATGAACATCCTTCTCTGCAAGACTAACTACTTGAATTTGCAGTTATACTGACTGGGTGACATACACTGATAGTGGCATTGATGAAGGAATGGTGGTAAAAGTGGATCTGCACTGGCCCTTCCTAGGGAAAATAGCTGCCACTACTATTGGTTTTCTTAAGAATATGGGACATTTACAATCTTTTGTCTTTAGCCAGAGTTGCAATTCCTGTACACAAAAGTATCCCTCTTGGCATGATATTACAGTTATTTGATAGGTACCTGCAAAAAGTGATGGTATCTTTAATAATTCTGCCAATATAAATGTAAAAGAATATCTGTGATATTCTTTATTCAGGAATGGAAATTCCAAATTACAGTTTATCATTTCCAGAGAAAACAATTATATTTTAGTCTAATCAATATTTTATCTTTCCAGGTAAATGTCATATAAACTTTTG
Organism: Propithecus coquereli; assembly: GCF_000956105.1. Lineage (NCBI taxonomy): Eukaryota > Metazoa > Chordata > Mammalia > Primates > Indriidae > Propithecus > Propithecus coquereli. The sequence continues at coordinate 598,112 of NW_012144411.1, forward strand.
ATCTTTTAATTAAAATCCTAGATTATTTTAAAACTTAAAATATAACAAAAGGTTTCAGCTAAAGTTCTATGGCTCTCATAAAATAAATTTCATTTCAAAAAAACTTAAATAGCTTCTCCTCAATGATTTTAACTTACTTAAGTCACTAAAATCTGTATAATCTTTGTATATATCTAGCTTTATTTAAAGTGGACCCAGTGCTTTATTGGAATAACCATACTATTTGGCCATGATTTCTAAGAACTAAAGCCCTAAAATCATAATTTCATGTTTATGCTTTACAATTAGAAATATTTTTTATTGAAATATTCAAACTTATAAAATTATTGGATGATGTCCTAATCATGGAAAAGGCATTTTAATTACTTCAGTCAAGTTAGAGATAATGGATATTTTCCCTAACTTTCATTACCATGTGGAGAAAGAGGAGCACTATGAAAGAAACTAATACTAGACAGAGTAGTATGCTTTTGTTTTCTCAAAAGTGATACTTGGTACCAGTATCCAGTGGCCCACATCCAGAGAACACATTCAAATTTTATTCTATGTAAATGAAATTGTGCTACAGGGGCTACCATGCTCATATGACATAGAGTACAATGTGAATGGTGTCCATTGGTGTGTAACTGGCAGCCATGCTCAGAAAAAAATGAAATTTAATATTAACTGTATTAAAGTTAACAAAGTCACAGAAAGAAATAAAGATTTATGATTGAAAGGAGTGAATGTGAAGCCAGAAATAAAAGAACTAGTCAATTATAAAGGTAGAGGGAAGTGAATTATTCATTCATTTCTGTATAATCAGGTACCATTAAGTACACAATGTGTAAACAGAATCAGACTGCATTACTGCAAAGAACTGCCTCTGAATTACTACCTTCGATTTATCAAATCAGGCCATCACCCCAATTTCCATGCCTTTAGTGAGCCTGTTCAGACAAAAATGAGAATGGAAAATAAAGACAAACAGGGAAAGGGAGGAAGAGGAGCTTGGAACAGTTTGTCAATTCCAGGCTGAGGGATTTAGGGAACAGATACCAAAGGATAAGGGAAAGTCTCATGACCAAGTGGCTTTAAAAAGGAAAGTCTTTTTTGCTTTTATAGACACACTTAGCTCTCACCAAATAGCAGTTTGGGTTAATATAATAGCAATAGCACAATGAGAATTATCTTGTGCCAGGCATTGAGCTTAGGAATATATATACCTTTCAGTGATCTATTTCTTCACAAGAAACTCTTAAGCAGACATGTTTCTTGGCTTACAGAGGAAAAAGCCAACGTTTGTAAAGGTTTGAATATACAGTATGTTCAAAGTCACACACATGATGAGTGAAAAATTCAGGAATCCAACTCCAAAAGCCACAGGCTCCTAATTGCAATTTTATTCTACCTCCCAATACTATCCTCTTTCTCTTACTCCACATATGCATTCCATTCATTCATTCACTTTTTTTTTTTTTTTTTTTTGAGCACTTTCTTAGTCTGGTTATTAGTCAGCATCAGTAAGCAACAGCATGGACCATGTGTAATTGGACACAGAATATTCCTGATTTGCTATTTTTCTTTTTATTAAAAGTGATAATTCTACTCTTTCTTAACAAAATCAGATGATTATTTTTGCTTTTATCAGACTTTTAAAGAGGAAAAGTCAAGCACTACTGTATAGAAAGGAGGGAAGAAATAAAACAAGATGTATAGTAAGAGTCAGGAGAAAATGCTGTGAATTTGGATAGGGACAACTATGGATACCCCAGATGAATATAATTTTAAATTGTGTGGTAGCAATGTAACAGGTGAGATTAAAATAGAAGTAAAGAGAATATATTGTAAAGTATCTCCTTCAAAAAAGTATGTACCTAGTTTTCTAGCATTGCAATTTCCAAACACTCTTTCCTAAACTTACTATGTTTAACCCATCTGAAATTAAGTATTATGGTAAAACTGATAGGTATATTTAGTGTGGCAGTGTTCCTTTTTAACTCTCCCCCCGACCAGTGTTTTTTTTTTTTAAATGGATCGTGTGTCACAAAATCTATGGATTTTTATAAAATAGAAAGAATACAACATTTGACTATGCAACTTTTCCCATGTAACACCTATTAATAATTTACTGAACTGGTGTTCCTTAATACAGTTTGGAATACAGTAATGTAAGTATTAGTTCAAAGTTTGTTTAGGTGATTTTCCAATTTTTCTCTCCTAAGGCTCACTTTGACATTGATATACAGAAAAAAAATGATAAAATTGGGCAATAGAACTCTTAACAATTTCTCCAGAGTTCAATACCCTCCTCAGAAAGACTCCCTTAAACATTATCTGCTGATGACGTTTTATTTCACCAGTGCTTCCATATTGTACAAATGCTACAAGTAGGAAACCAAATTCCTGGTTTTCATGTTCTACACCTTATTGGAGAGAAGAAATTTTCCCCAGGCTTAGCTTTTCTACCCTATAGGGATTTACAAAGTAATGTATGTGTGCATATTGGGGACAGGGTTGGGGGGAAGGAGAAGATTAAGGAAGAGAATAAGAAGTGTTTGAGTTATTTGAATTATATTACTTTAAAGTTGAAATTAACGATATCCAAAACAAAATTTATTATATAAACTTTGTAAATCAATGACACAGATTATGTCCCAGTATATGCAGGAAAGGGAATAACTGTGAAGCTAGAAAGACACTGCAAATTTTCACATCACAGACTCTAAATGACCCTCTAACCCTTCCTGTAATAACATTAGTAATATGAAATTCAGGCAATACAAAGAGGAAGGCATTGTGATAAGATGGTTTCCTCGGAAAATTTCCTGTTTTATAAAATCAATCAATCTGGGATTGATTTTGTATAGTACAACCAGTGTTTACCATGAGAAATAAGAGTTATAGACTATAAAAATAGGTTTGTAGAGTCAAGGAAGTAATTTTAATTATGATAGTGTTTGTCATTATGACAACAAAGTGTGTTATTTTTTTCTTACAAAGATCCTTTCAGCTTGAAACTAACCTTTCTTTTTCTGGGTTGATCTGTATTTTACTGCATCAGAAAATCATACTCTCTTTCATAATTTCAACAGTTCGAATTGAGTACTCTGAGGAGCCATAAGCATGGAGAATCACAAATGCTGTGGAATGACACACCTTGCTACCAGTCATTTCAAAGTTATATCTGACATGTCTGTCTAAAGTTCATTTCAAACTACCTGTGAGGATACACTCAACAAATTCCCTGTGTCTTTCACACAAGAAAATTGAAAGATACATTCATATGTTTCTGGAAGACATTGGAATCAGTTTAGGACTGAGCTCCTAGCATCTTTCCTTCTGTTCAAAGCACAGGTATGGATGAACATGGAGGACTGTTATAAAGGTGAACAGATTGAGATAGGGACTCTCTGGAGACAACTCTCCAGGTGATGGCTCCTCTAAGATGTTTATAGCATTTTTCATTGATATGCCTGGTAAAATATTTGGGCTAGCACATATCCTATTGCAATTGCCTTTCTTAACATAGAAACAAATCACATGTTTCCTAAGAATTGTTTTGTATGTTGAGTCATACTCATTTCCATAGTGCCCATTGTACTTGGCACTTTATGGCAGAAAATTACTAAAAATAGTTTAGATTCAGTTACTGGCCAAAAAAAACAAAAACCCATAGAATCTAGCTGAACATGTGCCTATTAAGCAAATGAATTATCAAAGTAAAGTGTATCTGAATTATGTAAATCAGAAGAATGGATATAGAGAAATGGTTAACACACTGTTATGGAATAGTCGTGTGGGTTTACTGAATATGAAGTAGGTAAAATTTGATAATATGAAGAGTAAAGAGAAAATATGAATATTACAATTTGCAATTACAAAGAAGAAAAATTAAAGATTGAGAAATGGAAGTGATATTAATAAGGGAATTAGAACAATAGGGTAATTTAAAGCTTTCGATCAATGGAAGTAGAAATAATTAATTCTCTTTTGAATATGCCAAATTTAAGGTAAAACTAATTCTGCTCTAAAACAAGTGCAATTCTCATTGATACAGAGGCATGGCATTCCAAATTGGGAAACTTTCTTCACATTCAAGTGCTATAAACCTTCTAAAAGAGTACATAGGTATAATAGAAGAAGAGAGGATAGGCGATAGGATGGCTAATAGGTTATTTTTCCATAGACTTGAAATATATGGCAAGGATCTTTAAATTAGTATTTGAAAGTAAGATACAAGAAAGTATATATACAAATGAATTATTGAAAGTCTTTTTTTCCTGGCATTATCTTCAAACATAGACCCCAAAATCATTATTTTGCATTATTTCTGTATAAATTTTGAAACAAAAATATCTATCATCCAGAAAGATGAAACATGTTATCCAAATGACTTCAAAAGCTTTAAAAAAATATTAAAAACTCACAAAAGTAATAATTGCCATCACTGGAGTTATTCTGAAAAATATGCAATGAAATTTGAAAAAAATTTCAAAGGAGCAAAAGCTGTGTGATTAAGCATATGGCACCATAAAGGATCTACTTGGAAGGTGAAAACACACTTGAATAAATAAGTTCTAGTATGATGTTTAAAAAAATTATTCACTTTACTTTGTATTTCTACCTTGTATTTTTAAATCAGGATAAATAGATAAATCTTTATCTCTGACTCAAATCATTTTTGAAAGAAGGTAGAATAATGACTATTTATATCCTTTCTAAAACAATTCTGTGAATTAATTCTTAGAGTAAAGA
>NW_012144411.1:602898-622134 GCF_000956105.1 Propithecus coquereli
CTTGGAAAAAAAGGGCTAAATTTTAGGCATAATTTTGAAATACGTGAATTTGGACTTTGCCCTCTCAGCTCCTTGTTATACTTCCATATGTTACTCTTTATCTCTGACTCAAATCATTTTTGAAAGAAGGTAGAATAATGACTATTTATATCCTTTTTAAAACAATTCTGTGAATTAATTCTTAGAGTAAAGAGTCTGCCTTCAGCTCTTTTACTTATATTTCTTTTTCTTCCTACTTTCCTTAGCTTTACATGGTCAAGATCTGGCTTTTCTTGCAAGTAGCCTGAAAGAATTAAGTTTTGTCATGGTTCATGAAACTAAAAAGCTAACATAAAAAATCTTCTTAGAGTAAAGAGTCTGCCTTCAGCTCTTTTACTTATATTTCTTTTTCTTCCTACTTTACTTAGCTTTACATGGTCAAGATCTGGCTTTTCTTGCAAGTAGCCTGAAAGAATTAAGTTTCGTCATGGTTCATGAAACTAAAAAGCTAACATAAAAAATCTTCTTACTCTAAACAGATTGCATACAGGTTGGGTACTTTAAACATAATAATCAGCAATATGTTTTCAATTCTAGAGGGGTTGCAGTGAAGTCTGCAGTCAATGACACAGTCTTGTATAGTCTGTCGCTATGGGTAATGGTGCAGAAAAAAACAATATACCATGCGTGACAGATGAACAGTGAAGATTGAAAATCAAAACAGAGCACTTTGTTCACAGAGTTACTGAGATACAGTAATCAATTTACCTATGATCAAGTAAGTGTTAGGACAGTAAAAATTTCAGAGACTGATAGCATTCTTATCTTGGGAATCTTAGGATCTTGGTGACAAATACAGCAAGAAAACAGAAGAATGCCTATCACCCCCAGCTAGGAGGATCTAGACTTTTTCGTTAGCAAGCAGCTGGTCCCCCTAAATAAAAGAGGCTTTCTTTGGACATTAGAGAAAACATTTACATCATCCAGTGTCAGATTGCAATAATGCTCAACATTTCCAGACATTATAGGGATTGACTACAAATACACCCTCTCGTTGTGGAACCTTAGCTAAAACACACAGACACACTTCCTCCTGATGCAGCCCAAGGTACTATTATCCACCCTCACACTCCCATGCTGAGAGGGACAAAAAAAAGATTGTCAGTTTTCTCATTCTCATCAACTTTCTAAACCATTATTAGAACTTACTAGGCTGTAGGGTGTAAAAAAGGGTATGCAAATATTGCTCCAGTTTAGGAATTTAAACTCTAAAACTGTAACAGAGTTATCGGAGATGCTAGAGTAAATGAATACTCTATGAAGAGCTGTCTTCCACATTCCCAGATAATTCTAAGAAATGGTCATAGATTTTTTTTTTTTAAGGGAACAGGGAGTAATTATAAGGTTGCGGAAAAATCCATGCTCTTCTGGCAAATCCCCTTAATCACTGTGATGCCTAATTTTATGTGATAACTGAACTAAAGGGTGCCCAGATAGCCCATAAAACACCATTTTGGGGTATGTCTATGAGGTTGTTTCTGGAAGAGATTAGCAATTGAATCAGTAGACTGAGTAAAGAAGATGGGCCCTCACCAATGTGGGCGGGCATCATAGAATCCCTTGAGGGCCCAAAGAAAACAAAAATGATAGAGGAAGGGTGAATTCTCTCTCTCTCTTCTTGATTTGGGACATCCATTTTTTCCTGCCTCCAGACTCCGTGGTTTACACCAACAGGTCTCATCCCACCCCACCCCGGTCTCAGGCTAGGAGTTACACCATCACTCCATGGTTCTCAGGCCTTTGAACTCGGGCTAAATTATATCACCAGATGTCCTAGTTCTCCAGTTTGCAGATAAAGATAACAGATGATGGGACTTCTTGTCCCCCATAATCATGTGATCCAATTCCCATAATAAATATGTGTGTGTGTGTGTGTGTGTGTGTGTGTGTGTGTATATACACACATGTATATATCTTATTGGTCTGCTTCTCTAGAGAACCCTAATATAATCATCAAAGCCCCCCATTTGTTAAATAACTTGCCAACATTAGAAAAGAGCATTTTACTAGGAAGGTGATTTTTTTTTCTTTTTTTTAACTTTAAAAAATATTTTTAATTGACAAACAGTAGTTATACATATTCATGGGGTACATGGAGTACAAAGTGATGTTTCAATATATATAATGTATAGTGATCAGATCAGGGTAATTAGCATATCCATCATCTCAAACATTTATCATTCCTTTGTGTTGGAAACATTCAATATCCTCCTTCCAGCCATTTGAAACTGTATAATGTATTATTATTAACTCTAGTCATCCTACAGTAGTATAGAACACTAGAACTTGTACCTCCTTTCAAGCTGTAATTTTGTATCCATTAACAAATTTCTCCCTATTCCTCCCTTTCTCCTACCCTTCCCAGCTTCTAATACCCTCTGTTCTACTTTTTACTTCTATGAGATTAACTTTTTTTTATCTTCTATGTATGAGTGAGAATATGTGGTACTTAACTCTGTCTCTGTTCCTGGCTTATTTTACTTAACATAATGTCCTCCAGTTCCATCCATGTTGCCACAAATGACAGGATTTCCTTCTTTCTTATGGCTGAAAAATATTCCATTGTGTATATACACCACATTTTCTTTATCCATTCATCTATTACTGGACACCTAATTCCGTATCTTGGCTATTGTGAATAATGCTGCAATAAATATGGGGTTGCAGATGTCTCTTCAATGTAATGATTTCCTTTCCTTTGCATAAATGCCCAGTAGTGGGATTGCTGGATTATATTGTAATTCTATTTTGAGTTTTTTTTGAGGAATATCCATACTGTTCTACATAGTGGCTATACTAGTTTATACTCCCACCAACAGTATATGAGTTCTTTTTGCTCTGTATCCTCCCAGCATTTGCTATTTTTTGTCCTTTTGGTAATAGCCATCCCAATTGGGGTGAGATGATAATATTGAGGTTTTGATTTGCATTTCCCTGATGATTAGTGAGGTTGAGAATTTTTTCATATATTAATTGGTTATTTGAATGTCTTCTTTTGAGAAATATCTGTTCAGATCATTTGTTCATTTTTTAATCCGATTGAGTTGTTATTTTGTTTTGTTTTGTTTTTTGATGTTGAGATTTTTCAGTTCCTTGTATATTCTGGATATTAATCCCCTATAGGATGAGTAGTTTTCAAATATTTTCTCCCACTGTGTAGATTGTCTTTTTACTCTGTTGATTGTTTCTTTTGCTATGCATCATCTTTTTAATTTTATATCACATCTGTTTATTTTTGCCTTTGTTGCTTGTGCTTTTGAGGTCTTATTCATAAAATTTTTTTTCCAGATCAATGTCCTGAAGAATTTCCCATATGATTTCTTCTAGTAGTTTCATAGTTTGGGGTTTTACATTTTGGTCTCTGATCCATGAGCTGATTTTTGTACAGGATGAGAGATGCGAGTCTAGTTTTTTTCTTCTGCATATGGATATCCAGTTTCCCCGACACCATTTATTAAAGAGACTGTCCTTTTCCAATGTTTGCTCTTGGCACCTTTATCAATATCAATTGGCAGTAGCAATGTAGATTAATTTCTGAGTTCTCTATTCTGTTCCACTGGTGTAATGTGTCTGTTTTATTCCAATACCATCCTATTTTGTTTCCTATAGCTTTGTAGTATATTTTGTGGTCTGGTAGTGTGATGCCTCCAGCTTTGTTCTTTTTGCTGAAGATTACCAATGATATTCTTCACAGAGATAGAAAGAATATCCTGAAATTTGTATGGAACCACAAAAGACCCTAAATAGCCAAAACAATCTTGAACATGAAAGTGCTTTTTAAATTCACTGGTCTTCACAGTAATCTCTCAATGACCATATGAAGATTGACATTACAATAACACCAAGAAAAATAGAATAAATTGAACAGACAAAAGATGAAAATAAGAATATTTCTGTATTAGAAATGTTACAAATTGCCAGAGAAACCAATAATTTTGTTTTCTATTTATTTAAAAGAGACAAAAATCAACAGATAATATTTTGTAAAATCTTTTCCAGCCTTAATTTATTGCTGTTCCCCTGCCCAAAATATCATGTCTCTAAACTTATGTAAAAATGAATTACAAACTGTTGTATTTTATTGACATTATTTTTAGGTAGAACTGATAGGAATGTACAGCAAGAAATTTAATTGGTATGATTAAAGTAAAACTCTCTCTGAAATTGAATAAAGATGTTTTACAGAAAATTCTCTCTCTTGATTCTGAAAAATGCACAAATGATGCAATTCTCCATTGAATTTGTCCCTTTTTATGTATCATTATACTCTTTTTTAGCAACTTTCTTTTATTATTCCTTTCTGCTCATATCTTAGCATTCGTCCTCCATGCTCATCTATTTATTCTAAGAGATATTAAATTACACAATACATTTCTCAGTGGTCTTTTATAAATTAACAGATAATGAGATAAATTCTAGAGTTAATGCAGCTTCATACTAGAAGGTGTGAAGCTTTGTGAGAAACTTCAGAGAAAATGTTTCTTCACACTAAAAGATTATAGAGAATCTCTCACACGCAGAAAGACTAAGAAAAAAAAGCATAAGAGCATTCATATCTGAAAAAAAATATTGTGGACCTACCTGGAGGACCTTAATCTTGAGGAATCTAAACTTTTGGTAAAAAAAAAAAGAATGTATTTTGCAGTTTCAAGTAGTGAATTTTACATTATTAATTCATTAAAAATGACATAGGACTTACTCATTCCAATGAAGTCATTCTTTGAAGATTTGTTAATCTTTCCATTCATGTGGCATATTTTATAAGACTTTTCTAAATTCCAATACCATTTCTCAGTTACTAAACAGAACTTTGCTGAAAAAAGTCAAGCTTTTCTGAAAGGTGAGAAATTTGTCCCTTTACGGACCAAGCAGTATAGTCACAAATAGTATATAACCTATTTGAGTCATAAATATGTCATAACATGAATGTATTAAAATTAAAAATCTTAAAATTAAAATGTCTCACTTGAAAACATCTTACGATATTACGAGAAGCTGAGTTAAAATAGTACTATTTTTGTTTATAAATCCCTTCTCTATTATACCCATCTTGTTTTCCAAACTAAGCTTTAAATTCCTCGTGAATTTGAACCATTGTCTTCAGGGATCACCATGATCTCCATTGTACATAGCCCTGAGACAGTATCAGGAACATACAAAGTTCTCAATAAATGTCATTAATTTGGAGTGTAGCTGTATTCCACTGTTGGTTGCCTTACATATGATATTGTATAAAATATTTAAAATAAATAGATTTTTGTGTAAAACTTATTTTGCATGTATTTTGACATATTATGAAACACAACATTCAGAAATAGCTTAAGTGAATAGATTGCATTTAAGCCATTCGGTTATTTAGGGGACCATAACACTTATTTTTAGTTTGACTTAACCTTTAGTTATTCGGACTGCTGTTTTGGCTTTAAGTAAACACAGCCCAAAGAGTCCATTCTGAATTGAGTATTCTTGAGAATTAAGATCTCTACTAAACAAGCATGCATAGTTTCTGAAGCCTTACATTTTAGAAGAGTTGTGCAGCTACTATTTTTACTAGAATTGAAAATCATGTTAAAAGAAAGTTGTAAAAGCCGTTTTGAGATATGCTTGTAAATGGTTATTTTACAACGCTAATTAGTTTCTAATGTCTGAAATGGTACTTTGGCTGATGGTAGAGATATACTTTCCCTGGGTAGAAAAAAAAAAAAGGAAGAGGGAAGAGATTCTCCCTTTTTAAGCAACACACCCTTACAAGGATTATAAAACCAAACTTCAAGCTCTCTCAAAAGCAAAATGCAAGCAGGAAAATATTTAAAAATTCCAAGACTTCAACATTGTGAACTTCTACATCTGCTACGCAAAGTAAATTGAAATATTTTTATTTAAAATTTCAATGACCTTCCTGAAGAAGATTTTAAGCCCAATTTAGTAATAGTAGATTGGCATGTTGACAAATTAGTGTTTTTGGCTGAGAATAAAATAGAACATACGGATAGAGGCAGAATTTTTCTAACACCCCAATTTGTTCCACATTGCTTCAGCCTAGAAGTCTAGAGACCTAGCTACAAGTTCTATCATTTTACTGCCTTGTGACTTTTTCAAAGCCTTTTAATCTGCCTATGGCCCCAAGGTCCTCATCTTTGTAAGCATGGGGTTTTGAAGAAAAATATCTGTGCATCAGATGACTGCATTATCAAATGGTTTTTTACCTGTGAATGCTGAGAGGGAAGCAGGATGGCTTTCACATCTGAGAAAGATGACACTGAGGGGTTGCAGAGCCTGCTGCAATCACTCCTGCAGACAGCTCAGAGGAGGAGGCAGAGCATGTGAGTGTGTCCCGGAGGCAGGAGGCAGGAGCAGGCAGAACCTGTGGGACAGGCAGAGCAGTGAGAACATCTGGAAGAACAGGCCTGTGGGAGTCAGGAAAAACACAACCTGCCCTGCATTCCCCTTGCTTCTGCCGAGGGTCTGGTAAATCTCAGCTATCATCTGTAATCAGGACCATGGAGGGGAGGAATTATAGAATAAAGATAAAGAAATGGGGCATGGCCATAGAAGGGAAGGTTGAGGAAGGGAGCAGAGAAAGGTGAAAAGGGGAAGAAATCATGTCTGTAGGGCTATCCAGTTTTCAAGACTACACGATAAAATGAAAGAAAGAGTGAAAGTAAGAAAGGCTAAGGAACTTCTGGAAGGGAAGGAAAACCATGAAAAGCATCTTTAGGAAGCTGCACTTCAAAGGGAATGAGAGCAGCTGCTTAGCAAGGGTTATGTGATGGAAACCATTAATATCACGAGAATTCAAAGAAAACACAAGATTAATAGCAGCTGATACATACATGAGCTCCTAACATTTTGCCAAGTACTGATAATTTGTTATAATTCAAACATGAAAAAGAGAGGTGTTAGATGAGAACTTTAAACTGCAAAAAGAAGTTACCTTAATTATAAAATTGCGACAAAACATCTATGATTAATAAATCAGATTTCAGATTAGGAGTTTATTTTCTTTAGGAATAAGACAGTGAAGATAGGGAAATTGCAACTCAATTAAAGAGACTGTACTATGAAGATTATCTGAATGGAAATGCAGTCAAGATTGACATTTTAATTGTAAGGGAGGAAGACAAACTGTAGCAAGAGGCTGATGGATTGCTCACTGGCAGATATTGTCTAACGTAGTACCTGTTTCATAGTAGAAACGTAATAAATGTTTGTTGGCTCATCAACATATAAAATTTACTATTCTATTGTACATAATTTGATATGGCTGCCATTCTCTCTCATTCCGGAGTCACTCACTAGTAGACATGGTCCAGTTTTCTACAGAGAGCTGCAGGTCTAAAATAGATGTGCACTGGCCATGGGAAGGCGCTAGAAGGAAGAGATTAAGCTGCACTTCCTGAAAAGTAGGAACAAAATAGTATTTAAAGGGCAGTTAACATATAGAGGCCAGGACAAAGGAATGCCCTAAATGCAATAATATGGGTACCAGTAACTGGATAGTCTACCAATAAGTAATAGATCCACAAGCTTTGTGGTCAAAAATAAGAAAAGGGGCATGGTATGAGTTAGGTTAGGCCACCGTTTCATAAAGGCACATAGATAGAGAAAGAATTGCCTACAAGAAATTGTTTGGTTATCATTGATGCAAAGTACTTTATGGTATGAATTTAGTTAGTTTTTGAGGTAAGAAGGCAAAGATAGCCAATGAAAATCAGACTTAAAATTGACTTGCTAAAACAGAAAGACTAGTGGTAAAAGCATTCTATTAGAATCTGACTATGTTTTGTTGATCAAAAGGAGAAACTTGTAGAAATAATTTGATGAAAGGGTGTTGGTTCCACCTTCCAATTCCCAATCCCAGAAACTGTAGACAACAGAAAAAGTAACAGCAATTAGAGCTAGGAACTAACATTTCTTGAGTACTGACATTGTAACAGGAATAGGCTTGATGATTTATATGTATTTTTTATTAAAATTTCTCAGCAAAACTTTGGGACAAATATTGTTATTAACTATTTGACTAATAAAAATTTTTTCATAGAGAATTGAAACAATTTTTCCAAGTTACAAAATTCCTACATTCCAGATTCAAAATTCACATCAGATTTGTTTTCCTCCATAGTCAGTGCTCTTAGTCATGATGATATGAAGTAATAATGTCCAAAAGAAAAAACATGTTTTAATTGATCGGTTCAAAGATAAAAAACATTACAAAACCCTTCAGGAAATGAAAGAATACAAAGCAGAGGTGTCAGGGGGACACTTTTGGTTTGTTTGTTTGTTTGTTGATAGGTTATCAGAGTGAAAAGAGGAAGAGATGTCAGCAAGAAAAAAAAGCACCACTTATTCTCCACGTCACAATAAAAGATTTCAGGAGCTATTAATAAAGTCTGTAGGAAAAGAGGAAGGGGAATGAGTTAGCAAATTTTAGCAAAATGAATTTACCAAGCTCTATTGGAAGAAAAAATAATGAATGATTACAATCTGAAAAATTTAGTACTAATCTTTAGAAAAGCTGAAATTTTGAAGCCTCTAAATGTCAGACCAATCAGTCACCAACTGTGGTTAATATAATCATGGAAGTATCTTTTGAAGACATTTTGGATGCCACCTGGTTGCCACAGGCGTTCCTAGTTAGGGTTAGATCTGAGAAGCAGGATCGTAATGAGTGACGTGGAAAAGGGGATTCACCTTACTTCATAGTGTGAGCAGATGAAGAGGGTGATGAAAGGCTCTTGCTCTGCTTCTGTGGCAACAGCCTGAAGGTCACTGTAGGTCAACAGGACCAGCAATCATGAAGAAGAACAACAAAGAACAAAGACAAACTGGAACCTACAATCAAACTGGGAACCCACAAGGACAAAATGGAACCTGTTTCTGTTTCTCAGCACTTCCAAACTCAATGATTCTAGTGACCAGCTCGAGAAGCTGGTTCCCTTCACTGGAATGAGCAAAGGAGCAGCCCAGAACTCAGAGAATTTGAATAAAGAAATCCAGTAGGAACTGAGAAGCTGCAGGCCTGATGACTGCCTCATGCCTAAAAGATAAGCCAATCAGCAGTGATGTCCACTGCAGTGATGCCGGAGGCCCTACACCAACTTTCAGAGAATAATGGTGTCTCTGAATCCCACATGAATTTTTCTTTTTATGGTGAACCCTAACAAAGAGCCAGACAGGGATGAGAATTCTGAGTTCATGTTTTAAAGTGTTCATGCTTTATAACTTATAAATATGTTCCATGCATTTTTTATATAATCAAATATATAATAAACAAATTTACAATTAAAAAAGAATAGAAAGGGGTTGGAAAGTAAATGTGTGGACTTAGAGATAATAAAAGACAAAATAAAGTAAAATAATTGTGTTTTTCTTTTTCCCAAGACAATTCCAGTTTCCATCTGTTGTCTCAGTATAATTGTTAACAGCATAATACTGTCCCTTTTCACTCTCAAAAATATCCCAATTTGGACACCTTTGTCGCCCAACATTTCTGTCCCTTGGGGACTATGACTATGATGGATTCCACTCTCGTGCTTCCGTTACACGGCACAGTTGGCTTTAAGAAAGAGAGGCTACCCTGGGTGGACCTGACTTAATCATGTGAGCCCTTTAAAGGGACAGGGCTCTTCTTGAAGAAAGAGGTTTGGGTTGTGACCAGGATATGACGCAAGAGAGATATTCCATTGCTTTTTGAAGACAGAGGAAAGCCATATGGCAAGGAATGCAGTCAGAGAACAGACCCTGGGTAATAGTCAGCAAAAATCTGAAGCTTCATTCCTACAACCACAAGAGACTGAATTCTGCCACAACCATGAACCTTGCTGGTTTGCTCTTATAGTTGCATGGTGAAGACAATCATTCAAAAGAAGAAATAGAATCCTACTTGATAAGCGCTGCCAAGAGATATAAACCAAGGGGCAGAGCAACAAAGAGAAAGGATGAAAAAACTAAATTTACCTTTAAAATTTCAAGAATGTCATAAAGAACAGGTAAATTTTGAGCTGCATCTTTAAGGATTATGTTCCAACTATTAATTGCTATGAGTCAAACAACTAAGATAGAATTCAAATTTTTTGCATTTCCTAATCTATTTTCTTAGTATCTTTCTAGTGAGTTCCTCCTTTCTCCTACTCTGCTTCATATACAAACATTAAACTCACTGGAAACTCCTTGTTCCTTGAATATTCTAACCCTTTCAAAAATCTTTGCTTTCGTACATTTCTACATGTTCTATTGATATTTCCTATCTTTTCAGTTATGCAAATTTCTTATCATCTGAGGCATACAGTATTTTTCAAAAGACTTTTATAACAATATCTTAAACTCCAAATCTCTCCTACAACTTTGCAGTTTCCCAAATAAGAGTTAATAACTATGTCTCCTCTTAAACCTAAGTAGGATTCTGTGTCTGTCTCAACAAATAGAGTATGACACAGATGACACCATGTGAAATCCAAGGTTAAATAATAAAAATGCCACGAACCTCAACCTTATTTACTTGGATCCTTAGCTCTTGAAACCCAGCCACCATGCTGTGAGGAAGCCCAAGCAGCTTGGAGAGAGGCTCGTTTGTAGAATACCCAAAGACCTCTCAATCGATAGTGCCAATTTACCAGTGAGTGAGTCACCTTGAAAGTAGCTCCTCCTATCACTATTTCGGCTGCCTCAATAGAGCAAAAGCAATTGTTTCTACCACTACACAAGATACAGATTGATGAGTAAAATAAATGATTGTTGTTTTATGTAACTAAAGTTTAGGTTTGTTTGTTTTGTAGTAATATATAGTTGGAACCTAATACTTAAGGATGCAGCTTAAAATTCATCTATTCTTTATACAATCCTGGAATTCTAATGATAAATTCAGTTTTTTATTTCTTTCTTTTTGCTCCTTTACCACTTGGTTTGTATCTCTCCTTCAGTACTTATTATATAGTATTTTATTTTTCCTTTTGAGTAACCATTTTCCTCATAGGACTAAAGAGACTCCCAAAAGCAGAAACTATTTTATACATTTATCTGGTCCCTGGGCTGGTGAAAGGAACATATAAAAATAGATACTTAGTAAGTTCTTATTGATTTATTCAAAGATAAACTACATCAGGAAAATAAAGAGGTGAGGAAAGGGACAAAAATGATAACTTGACTCTAGTGTTGAAATGGTCATTGCTTTTGTTTGCCCGGAGGCTTTCTTCACTGGTCCTTTTTTTCTGTTTGTAACAGATTCCATTGCCTTGGACACACAAAACCAGTTTCCCCACCTTGATCACAGGCCTGGGGATGGAAACGTAACTAAGGTTAAGTGAGTTTATCAAACTCTGTCTTCTGTGAATTTGGAACTTGAATGGAGACACAACCACTGAGGGTTATTAGAGATTAGTTATCATAAATCAATTCTTTAGTTCATGGGTCAACATTTTTCTATAAAGGCTCAGAAAATAAATACTTTCAGCTTCGTATGTCACAGAATCTCTGTCATTGGAACTCTGCCATGGTAGTTGAAAAGTAGCCGTAGAAAATACATAAATGAAGAAATGGAAGTGTCTTCCAATAAAACTTCATTTATAAATTTTAAAACTTGAATTTCATATAACTTTTACATGCCGCAAAATAGAAATATTTTGATCTTTTTTAACCATTGGAAATTTTTTTAAAAACATGCATACATTCTTAGCTTAGCTGCACAAAACAAGCAGTAAGTAGTATTTAGCATTTGGCGTGCAGCCTGCTGTTTGCAGATTTCAAGAAAAGTTCTACAATATCTTGCTGCTGAGTCTTCCCAGCCACCTGACCCTTCTCCAAGAGCTTTGATTTCCGGTAATCCTTGAGTAGCCTTTCAGCTAATCCCTCTCTCTTTTCTTTCTTCCTTTTTTTTTTTTTTTTTGCTTATTTGTTTATTGCTTAAATTGACCAGAGTTTTTTGTGTGTAACTGTTCCTGAAAGACACCAATGTACACTCAATCTAAAAGTTGCAAATATTTTATGTTTATGACTTAATGTCAAGAAAGTAACTATAAACCCGTAGTGAGAAAATAACTTTCTTCAGAGCTTGTTTGGAGGTTCTACCGGGGGAGCGCAGCTACTCGTATACCCTTGACGGAAGACCGGTCCTCCTCTAGCGGGGAAGGTCGTCCTCTTTGACCAAGCGCGCAGCTTCGGGAGGGACGCACATGGAGCGGTGAGGGAGGAAGGGGACACACGCCTAGCCAGCCAGATCAGCGGAATCAACCCTGGCGATCAATGGGGTGACAGATGTCGCAGCCAGATCACCCTCACATCCGAAAATAACTTTCTTAGTTTAAAAGAAAACCATATCTCAAGATAAAGTGTGTGAAAATAGCCTGAAGAGCATGATTCACTATTTAATTTGCTATTTCACATAATTATAAAAATACTAAAAAGTAGCGACTGTATCTAATAACTTTTACCCACAAGGTCTCAAGAAATGTTCCATGGATATATTTTGAAAGTAGAAGGTTTAATAAAGAAATGAAATAAAAATCTCCCGAGTGAGGCTTTTAAATTAGATTGTCAGGTGTGCCTTTGGTATAAATAAATTCACTAGGTTCCTATGCTATTTTTTGCAACTCCAAATTGAAAAATAATTCTTGACAATAAATATAAATATAACTTGAACCTGATATTGACTTTAATACCACATTATATAACTACATGAAGTGTTTTTAGTTAATTTGGGTTTTGTGGTATATTACTAAAAATAACTGCAAAATTCAGTCAGGTATTTGACTATTCCATCTAGTCTATCTCAGTTCCACTAGTTATATATAGAACAGAAACAAGCTCTCCACCTGCACATAAACATCAGCCACAGGGCATGAGAATCAATCCTGTTAGTATGTTTTCTCCCAAAACATGTGTGCCATCTATCCACGCATGTGTCAATTTTTGGGGTGAGAGAGGGTTTTTTAACAGCACCATCTAAAATAATATATGAATGTTTTTGCATCTCTATGGTAATTATTAACTGGTTATATTAAAATTATTTTTAATATTTTAATTTTGTGAAAACCATCAATTTGGTGACTGCATACTACCTAAATGATTAATATCAGGGAGTTGTTTAGCAATGACAAATATCAGTGACCCATTTGTTATTGGCCATGAGTCACATATGGATGGTTTGGTGTGTCATTTGAAACTTTTTTCTTTCCGTCACTGATTTTAAGTCAAAAACAAACAACAGCAAAAGTCTATTAGAAACATGAGGGATATTTGAGTATACCCAGTTGTTTTAGGTCAATCCTTTGCCTTCTAGAGTCCAGAATTTTTTTTTCCATCTGTGATATTTTTATGCTCATGACACATCTATCCTTGCACTTTTACATAAGGAGATTTAGCCTCCTGGAGGCTATGAATTATCCCCCCTGCTTAAATTTTGCCAAGAGGCTTTGATTCAGTTCATCTTTTTCTTCACAGTTATGGAATAGCTGAATCTAAGGCAACACTCTGATACCTTAACTGTAATTACAAAATGTATGTATGCCTGCCTACATACACACAGCAGCCTTTAAGAAAAAATAAGATTGTGAGTTTTCCTTTAAGCTTCTCTGAAAGATCATTTAAATGGCTGTCATTTCGACTTTTTCAGCTTGTTCATCAAATTATGAAAATATTCAAGTGAGAAAATTAAATCCTTATTTATCTTCGTACTTTCAAAACTGCCATAGGCAGCATTAAATGACTTCAAACTTTTCTTGGAAATATACACATGGTTATTTTTATCTGAAATTTTTTGTTGTTTTTGACAAATTTCAAAATTAGACCGTGTATATTTATTTAGACAAGTTTTTGATTGTAGTCACATCAAATCATGTTAAAGGGATTAAAATAAAAATGAGCATAGCTGTGCTTGGCAATGCCCATATTATGAGAAACTCACACACGAGAATTGCATGCATACAAATAGCAATTTTCAAAATTCCTCTTAACTTATTCAGTGACTCAAAGGTCACTCTACTTCCAGTCCTGCTGTATCTGGGGACTCTTGCAGCAATCGAGGCCACATTCTTGGCCTGCCTCACAAATTCTCTGTCCAAAGATTTAAATCTTTTTTTTTTTGCCTTCCTCTTTCATTAAAGAAATACATGATATATGCAGAAATTTTGTGGGTTTCCTATTCTATTATCACATATGAGTTAGTATATTCTACTTTAAATATATATTTAGCATGAACAGAATCACATATTAAAGTTAAATGGATCTTTGTGGTTCATTAGTGAAAACACCTGGACATTAAGTCAAGCATTTGACTATTCTATATAGTCCCATCATGTGTAGATCTGGAATAAACTCTCTGATATTCCATTTATGACTACATAAAATATGGATATTTGTATATTTATATAAAGCCTATATGATTTGATGGTTAGGTAAGTGGACTCTAGAGCCAGATTGCCAAGGTTTCAATGTTGATTCCACCAGTTCCTAAAAGTGTGAAATTGAGAAAGTTACTTAATTTCTTTGTTCCTTAGTGAAATGGGATAATATTAGTACCTACCTTATAGTATGAGGATTAGAGTATTTTATACATGGGAAGCTCCTAGAACAAGGTCTGGCAGACAGTTTATATGCAATAATCGTTTAGCTATTATCATCCTTTTTCAGACTTTAATTTCTTCCTCTAGGTTTTCCAACCCTCCCAATTATCTTAAGAAAAATTCATCATTCTATATTGGAATTGAACACATATGTGTGCATACATGTTCACACATATATGAAGAAATAAATGGCCCACATTTTGCTGGAAACAATTATTAAAGAAAGCCTTGAAGAAACCGAGCCATAAACCACTCAAAAGCCCTCAAATACACCCTTTTAGAAGCTTTGCCCTAGTATTCATCTACCTCTTTGTCTTTCTACATCTTCTCTCAAATTTAAAATAAAAACATATCCTATTTAATTCATTTATTTTTATTTATTTGTATTAAAACACTCTTTTATTTACTTTTTAAAGAGTGGTCTATTCATATTATGTGTAAAGTTGCTAAGATAGTTTTTGATTCTTAATGAAAAAAAAAAAAATAATATCCAGCCCCACCACATGTAGGGCGGCCAGCTAAGAATTGTAACAAAAATAGCCTATACCTGACTCCCACACCTCAGTAATTTTTGCCAGCTTTTCTTTCTCTCTCTTGCTGACCATGAATTCAGTTAAGTTCAACACTTCCCCTGCTGAAGAAATCATTGGCAATAGCACCTTCCCAGCACATCTGTTTCTATTCCATATTTCACACAACTCTAAGATGGCACAGCCTGAGTGATGGTCATCTTTGAATCCTTCCTTCACTTCATTTCTCACACCCAACAAGTCAACAAGCTCTATTGAATCTGCACCCTAAATACCTATCGAATCTTTCTATTTGTCTTCCTCACCACTGACATGATGTCAGATCAGCGGTCTGAAGTGTACCTCCTGGAGTTTCCTCAACAAAGCTGAATATATCCAGGCTCTTCTCCCTCCAACTGATCCTTCAAGTTGCTGGCAGAGCAATTTTTCCATAATGCTTCTTGTTACTCTACAGATTCCAAGCTTTCGATGTTTTTCTATTGTTCATGGAATAACAGTCAAAACCTTTAATAAAACTGATCCCACTGATGGGAACCTTTACCTTTCTGGTCTCGTGGTGCTTGTGGCCCTGCCAACTAACATTTTTTCTAGTACTCCCAATATACAATAACCTCTCTGACCTCTCCTTCTCCTATTGGCAATACTGCTGTTCTCCACTTTCTTTTCCATTGAATCCTTTTTAAAACTACCCATCTTTTACTCATCTTTTCTTTCTTAATTTAAAAGGTTTCTCCACTAAACAGACTTCTCTACCCATGTTGGGTCACTTTGAAGCACTTTATATTCCGTCTTCCAGATCACTTGTCACTCCATCTTGTATTAATAATTTTTTTTGTAAAAAAATTGTCCATTTTCCCTTCCCATGGTTAGCTGTGTGGAGCTAAAACATTTTTTAGAAGTAAACACATAGTTTACTTCTGTCCCTTGGATATTGAGTAGGGTCTGGCATAAGAATAAGGAATAGTAAATATCTACTGCACTGAGCACACTTGTTAGCCTCCCAGAACTTCATAGAATAACAGTATACAACTGCAAAAGTCAACTGGGAAAATCTGAAGGAGATTCATCCACAAATAAAATCTCAATATATTTCTGGAAGAAGGAAAGAAAACTGAAATATGTTCTCTGATAAAATAAAGAGAAGGAATATGCATCCCAGAATATGCTTTCAGAGGGCTGCATCTGAGGGTAAGAGTAAACTTGTTTGTTGGGACCTAGGAGAAGATCCTATCTCAGATTCCGTTGATATGATAGAGGGTGGGATTGACTAAACAAGTAAGGAGCTGCTGGTTCAGTCACATTTTGTGCTTAGAACATCAAACCAAGGTAAAACCAAGGTATTTATTGCAAGATAAAAAAAGCAAAGTTCTCTCCTATAAATTATTTTTTTAAACATGGAGAAAGCTCTGGGCTTTTAGAATTTTTTGTTACCCTAGATTTATATGTCAGGCCCATTTATATAAGGCTGTCACCCCATCTTCTAACCCTGAATAGAACCTGACAGTGGACTTAATTTTCCCAAGAATATAGGGATCCTCATCAATCATTCTTCTACTTAAGTGTCCTTATAAGGAAATAGAGAGCAAAAGAGTCCCAGAAACATCTAGAAAAATTAATTTTGTTCTTCGACCCTCAATATAAATGGACAACTAGTATTTTCAAACATGGGGACAGTTTGAAAGACAGAGCCAACAATAAACAAATAATTGATCTCAGGAAATTAGAATAATTCAAGGAACAAAGAGAATATTTAAAAATCCTT
This sequence comes from Propithecus coquereli, assembly GCF_000956105.1. Classification (NCBI taxonomy): domain Eukaryota; kingdom Metazoa; phylum Chordata; class Mammalia; order Primates; family Indriidae; genus Propithecus; species Propithecus coquereli. The sequence continues at coordinate 619,785 of NW_012144411.1, forward strand.
AATGGATTTCTCATGAAGATCCAAAAAAAATATTGTATTTGTAAACAAGATGGGAATATTATGAAAAAGAAAACAAACAAACCAAAAACTCCTGGAAATTAGAATATATAACAGCTAAAATAATTTTAACTTACATAATTTTAGTTACAAATATCCTGTCAGACTGTTTCTCCATTCCTAAGGGTTCTCACATCAACAACCACTTCACCCTTTCCCATTGTGGAGCAGCCTTGGGTATACTACTCCAAGACAACACGAGAAAATCTATCCCATTACCCATCGATTCATGGCAACCCATTGGCTCAAAGGTAAATTCAGAGAGGAACATGTAAAAATTTAGATACATAAAATTCAAGGAGAAATTCTCCAGAAGTTTCTCTAGAAAAACATCCTTGGTCTTAAGAGAGATAGGAAAATGTTATCACTCTCTTTCTCTGACCATTAGCTTACATGGATAGTAGTCAAAGAGTGTCTGCAGCCCTCTACCTGGTAGCCTGGGGATAAAGTCAATACACAGAGAACAGAACCAAGAGCATCATGGTGAAAAAGGCCAGAACCCACCCTCACATCCACCCTACCTATAGATTTTAAGTCAGATAATCCAATAATTTTAAAAATTATTTTAAGCCAATTTTAGTTGAGCGTTCTCTTACTAGCAGTTGAGCTGATGCAGGATTATCATGTATAGGAGGAGGAAATGTCTCTGCTCTATGTGGGGCATTCTGGGTCCTCTCTGGCCTCCACTGAGATGTACCTTCCCCCAAGCCATGAGCCTTCCTGTGTTGGTGTCTTCTCAGATACAGCTTGACTGGTTGATCATGGAGGGCCTTATACCAGTGCAGCTATTCAAGTCCATGGTCTCTGCTTTACTCTCATACACAGCAGCCCCCTTGTCACTACTCCAGGTAGTATTGAAAAACTGGATAAACTTGAAAATACAGTGATTTGTCAATTTTAAAAATAAAATTATAACTCTCAGGAATTAAAAGAGTAATATAAAACAATCATCACCCAAATAACAGTAAAGTCATTTAATAAAGTAGCAGAAATATTTTATTGCATAAAGTAGCTAAAATATTTTGAGGATGTATTACATTCCCATACTGTTTTAAATATTTTATATTCCCTACATTGTTCACATTTTACAAATAAAAGATACTGAAGAATTAACAGATCAAATAATTCACAAGTCACACAGCTCATAAGTGGCAGAGCTAGGATACGAACCCTATCTACAAGCCTAGGTCTTTAAAATGCTTCCTTATAAAGAGGCTGAAACAATTGATAACTTATATTACAAGAGACATGGCCTCATCTTCATGCTAGGAACATAATCCTTCAAGAGGTCTATGGAAAACTTGGTTTATGGATAAAGAAAAGCAATACTATGATGGTATTTACTTAGTAGTAACAATTATTTACATAATCATAATAAAAAATTTATTAGAATTCAAATTGTAAAATTAACCTATCAATTGAGTACAAAAAATTAAATATGGTTACAAAGCAGAGAATAAACACTGAAAATTTATTTTTAGCCCAGAAATAAATGCATGCATTTGCAGTCAATTGATTTTCAACTAATTTTCCAGGAATACATAATGGGGAAAGGGAAGCCCCTTCTATAAACTATGTTGGAACAACTGGATATCCATATACAGAAGAATAAAATTAGACCTTTATATCACACCATATATAAAAATTAACTCAAAATAGATTAAAGATTTAAATATAAGACCTGAACCTGTAAAATTGCTAGAAGAAAACAAAGGGTAAAGCTCCATGACATACATACGGCACTGGCATAACAAAGAGACACACAAACCAAGGGAACAGAGTAGAGAGCCAAAAAACAAAACCACGCATTCATAGTCAACTGATTTTAAACAAAGTTGCCAAGAATACATGTGGGGAAAGGATAGTCCCTCCAATAAATGAGGCTGGGAAACTAAATATCCACATGCAAAAGAATGAACTGGATCCTTATGTTATACAACATTCAAAAATCAACTCAGAATGAATTGAAGACTAAACTGTAATATGTAAAACTGTAAAACTACTAGAAGAAAACATAGAGAAACAGCTCCTTGACATTGATGTTGGCAATGATTTTTTGGATATGACCCCAAAAGTACAGGTAACAAAAGCAAATATAGACAATTGAGATTATATCAAGCTAAAAAGCCTCTACACAGCCAAGGAAACAATCAAGAGGGGGAAAATACAACCTATGGAATGAGAGAAAATCTTTTCAAGCCATATATCTGATAAGGGGTTAATATCCAAAATATAATAAGGGACTCAAACAACTCAATAGTAAGAAGACAAATAATCCAAATTTTAAAATTGG
>NW_012144411.1:626292-626782 GCF_000956105.1 Propithecus coquereli
TTATGGTAAACAGTATAAAATTTCCTCAAAAATTTAAAAACAGAACTCCCATATGATCCAGTAATCTCACTTCTGGGTGTCTACGTAAAGGAAATAAAATGAGTATGTAGAAGATACATCTACACCAGGATGCTCTTTGCAACACTGTTCATAATATCCCAGGTATGGAAACAACATAAGTGTCCATAACTGGATGAATAGAAACAGAAAATACACATATGAATAGAAACAGAAAAACATATATAAAATACACAATGAAATATTTACCATGAAGCCTTAAAAAAAGGAGGAAATCCTGACATTTGTGAGAACATAGATGAACCTGGAGGGCGTTATCTTAACTGAAATAAGCCAGGCACAGGAAGACAAATACTTCATGATTTTACTGATTACATATGTAATCTAAAAAAGTTGAACTCATAGAAGTAGAAAGTAGAATGGTTATTACCAGGGCTTGAAGGGAGAAGGGGATTGGAGAGACATTGGTCAA
>NW_012144411.1:628842-631386 GCF_000956105.1 Propithecus coquereli
GTAAGATACAAGTGTGTTATTATAATATTTTATCAAGTGGAAATAAGCAGGTCTTAAAGTTTTAAAAATTGATCACTTATTGACCTAGTTAAAGATTATCCTTAAGATCACTTTCATTTTTAAATGGCTATTATTTATGAGATAAAAACTGTTGTGATGCTAAGAAGTAAATTTATTTGTCATCAAAAAGAAAAATAATTATCTGGTAGATTTTGAATTTCTTTTCATAAATCTATTTACCAAATGACATACTATGAAGAAACAAACAAACAAACAAAGACCCAAAAAATCTGAGGAACAGATTTCAAAGAATCAGGGGACCAGATTCCAGCACCATCTGGGAAGTCAAGGAGATGCTTAATTCATCTTCTGATGTCAAAAAATGAATAGGTTACATACAGAGGGTGCAGAGATTTAGAAAGAAAAGTTTTTGAGTTTACCTCAAGTACCTTTTCTGTTACTACTTCTTTAAGCACCAAAAACTTAGACATAGTCTCCTCCTAAATAAACTACTCCTTTCGAAGTATGATCAAATTTCTCTACAAAGATTAGGTTACATACATAACCTAAACATCTGTACCCTCATAATATGCTGAAATAAAAAAAAAAGAAAAAAAAGATTAAAAAGTCTTTGGGCTCAAACTTCAGAGTGGTTTCCATCACAATACAATATGTCTTTGTATCACCAGTTTAATAGTCCAAACAAATGTTAATGTTATCTTTAATAAAAGAACTTGATAGATTATTAAGTAGGTATCTTTATGGCAAAGAGGAACAGTAGAGAACAAGGAAGGATTTGTATAACTGCAAAAGCCTGTCGTGTGGATATTGTCTATGATTAAAGTGAATGTATTTTTTTCTCAAAATATTTTTTCAGACCACTTTCAGCATTGCTTTTGCTAAAAGTGTAACACAAATTTATTAAGATTGCATCTATATTACAAACCTTGTACACTTTTAGGGTATGGGGTATACATAGATGGTGAGACTATATCAAACACATTCATCAGCGCCAAAGCAAATGAGTTTGTTTCAGAAGGAATTAGAGAGAGATCAATCAGAGAGAGATCAGTCACTAGAGAGTTGAAGGTTTTAGTCTCTATAGCCACCAGGATAAGTCATAGTATGTGCCTTAAGTTTTTTGCATGTATGATAATTTTGAAGTTGCAAAGCATTTTCATAATAATTGTCTCATTGAATAAATACAAGTTAGTGGTTTTGCTTTCCTTCACTCCTTGTGTGATCATGAGCTTTGTGAGTTTTGCCCAAAACCTGAGCGGAAGTAATAGATCTAATTTTTGTGAATTAAATTATAACTAAATACTATAGGAAGACAAGCTAGTTCAGAAATAAACTGAAATAATCATACTATAAAATGAAATGTCACTGTAATACTGCTATTGACAACTAAAGGACTGTCCCCTAAACTTCCAAGCTTCTCTAATCTCCTTTATCATTTTGCCATACCTTCATACAGTATGCAGTATTATCTACTTCACATTTTTTTTAACTGCTCATTCTTTTAAGATATCTTTCTAATGCTCATGAAATCAAGATTTGGATGTACTTGTTACATTATTTTAACATCCATAAAAATTAAAATTAAAATTAAAAAGAAAATTGATCACTAGCCTTCTCCTAATATCATTTTCACATTCTACCACTGCTATGTTTATGATATGTTGGGAAATACTATTTTACTACATCTTTTGTATGCTGTACATTTTATATTATGTTTTCATAAACAATTACATGTTTATCTATCAGTACTTATTAAACAGAAGTCATGAATGAATATAAAAATATAGTTTAAAGGGCATGGGTTGACATGTTTTGTCTTTAGGTAATTTAGATAAAATTACATACAAATATTCAACAAAGATTTATAATATGTCCAGGAGGTCTAAGAAAAAAGAAAAATGAGCTAACAGTGCTATTTTTTTTTCGGTTAGGCTTAGGTTGAATATTTGATTCTGTACAACTTTCAGACTGATAAAGCATGTGTTCTTTCCAGTTCAGATTTAAGAGTGGGTCTATTCACATTTTTTTAGTGATGATACAATTTCAAAGCCCAGCTTATTCTGAAAGAAAAATGACATTGTTCTTTTAAGTTCCATTGGTTTATTGGACTAATATCTCCTAACTTGATAAATCAAATGATAAAAGAACACAAGAAAAATATCTGTGACAGGGAATTGTTCAGGCTCTGTTTATTAGCTAAAATATTTTTGCTAACAAAATTGAATAGATTCCTTAAGGTCATTATGTTTTAAAAATCTTTAAAGATACCAGGAATCTTTATGTGTGTAGATTATGGATGGTTCTAATATTTACAGTAGCCAAATTATTTACTATCTTAAGCAAAGGATACTTAAGAATGTTTAAGATAACCAAAAAAGAAATACTGAAATCACTCAATATTTTTTTTTCCTTTAGTGTAACAACTGTTAGAAAATGTACTTAGGGCCGGGTGTGGTGGCTCATACCTATAATCCTAGCACTCTGGGAGGCCGAGGCAGGTGGATCGTTTGAGCTCAGGAGTTC
>NW_012144411.1:631981-636390 GCF_000956105.1 Propithecus coquereli
CCAGACAGTGCGCACCGCATCCATTAGGTGTGTATATCCCCTCCTCTCCCCTCCCACCTACCTGACACCCAATAAATGTTACTACTAAATGTGCACATAAGTGTTGATCCGTTGATACCAATTTGATAGTGAGTACAAATGGTGCTTGTTTTTCCATTCTTGTGACATTTTGCTTAGTAGAATGGGCTCCAGCTGTATCCAATATAATACAAGAGGTTCTAGATCACCATTGTTTTTTGTGGCTGAGTAGAACTCCATGGTATACATATACCACATTTTATTAATCCACACATGTATTGATGGACATTTGGGTTGTTTCCACATCTTTGCAATTGTGAATTGTGCTGCTATAAACATTCTAGTGCAGGTGTCTTTTTTATAGAATGTCTCTTTTTCCTTTGGATAGATGCCCAGTAATGAGACTGCTGGATGAAATGGTAGTTCTACTTTTAGCTTTTTGAGGTATCTCCATATTGCTTTCCACAGAGGTTGTACTAGTTTGCAGTCCCACCAGCAGTATATGAGTGTTCTTATATCTCCGCATCCATACCAACATTTATTGTTTTGGAACTTCTTGATAAACGCTATTCTCATTGGAGATAATTGATATCTCATTGTGGTTTTGATTTGCATTTTCCTGATGATTAGAGATGTTGAGAATTTTTTCATATGTTTCTTGGCCATTAGTCTGTCTTCTTTTGAAAAGTTTCTGTTCATGTCCTTTGGCCACTTTTTAATGGGGTTGTTTGACGTTTTCTTGGTGATTTTCCTGAGTTCTATATAGATTCTAGTTATCAGCCCTTTATCAGATTTGTAGCATACGAAAATTATCTTCCATTCTGTAGGTTGTCTGTTTGCTCCTATGACAGTTTCTTTGGCTGTGCAGAAGCTTTTTAATTTGATCAGGTTCCATTTATGTATTTTTTTTGTTGCTGTGATTGCCTTTGGGGTCTTCTTTATAAATTCTTTCCCCAGGCCAATGTCTATAAGAGTTTTCCCAAGATTTTCTTCTAGAATTCTTATAGTTTCCTGTCTTAGGTTTAAATCTGTTATCTACTGTGAGTTGATAGAAAGAGATACATTATATTATTGCTCTGAGATAAAGATTTTGACAAGTTTGATCTGAGAAACTTACTTTTATTAAAAAAAATTATCTAGTTCCTGTTCTTTTAGAATATCAATCTTTGAAATAACTGTACTATCATCCTAAGAAATAGGTAGGCAGGCAAATCTAAATTTACATTTACATTTCCAGAGATGTCTAGATATAATTTGTAAAGCCACTAATTTAAAATCCCTTTAGGATTTTTTTTAAAAAATTGTGGCTGAAATGCCATAAGCAGTGAGTTTTATCACGACACACGCAGAAGAGTCAGCAGATTCAAATTAGTTAGAAAAAATAACAGAGAGAGAGAACTTAGAAGGTTCTATATGCTAACTTTATAATTGTAGGTATTTTTAGAGTGTCCAAATAATGACCAATTTGAGCTCCAAATTTTCCTTGATGAAATTTGCACATCAGTTTAAAAATGTACTCAAGAATGGGCCATAACATAGTTGGCTAGAGTCCCATAAAATCTAATATCCCTTAACATTTGAGAAACCCATTCTGTTTCACATTAATATCTCAAGAGCAAAAAGAAAAAAAAAATCTTATAAATCCCATCAGAGAATGTCAGGATTTTGGACTGGTATTTTAGATGGTGATAACCACACTAATGGTTTTTAATTAGCCATCCTGCAATCACCATTTTGACTGTTTATTTTTGCTCTTGTAAGATGTTTAGAAACAAGCAAGAGAACACAGCCAAATCATTTACACATGTGTATAACCAAACCAAAATGAAACCAAAACCAGAGTGCTCACATAAATTTTAATCCAAGTGTACAGAGCAAACAAAATATTAAACTGAAATGCTGGAAAAAAAGAGTAAACTTATCAGAAAAGACATGCCTCAGAGACATAATGTAAATTCTATATAAACTAGAGTACTCAAACCAGAAGGATACTTGTGTTACCATAGAAACAACTTGATGGAAAAGACAAAAAGTCTTTTATCATCTCAAGAATAACCTAAGGTCCTTTGTTAAAGTGACCTTATAACCAAAACAAGTTCCGAATAAAGTCAAAAAGCCTCTACCAAAAATAGAGAGGCATGGTACGAGAGAAGACTCACCAGGAAAGAAAGACAAGCCATGGAAGCGGAGAGCTGAAAAGGCTCCAGTGAGTGCTGCACACCAGTTCAGACAATTGCCAATTCCTTCTAAAAGTTCAGGTTTTGCTACTGGACAGCAATTATCTCAAATAATACACAGAGCCTCTCTGAATGAAAATGCTATTTATTCAGGAATAGGGTATTTCAAAGGAAATATATGTGCCATAGTAAACTATGTGCATATTCAGGAAAGTAAAGGAAGACAAAAGTTTTGTTTGTTCGTTTGTTTTTCAGATAGCATCTGGCTCTCTGTTGCCTGGGCTGGAGTGCAGTGGCATTATCATAGTTCACTGCAACCTTAACCTCCTGGGCTCAAGCAATCCTCCTGCCTCAGCCTTCTGAGTAGCTTGAGCTACAAGTGCTCAGAGGAAAAAAAACCTTACCTGTGAAAGACCAAAGATGAGAATGATATCTGACTTTTCAGAACCATGCAAACAAAAAGAGAGTTGAATGAAATATTTAAAGTGTTGAGGAAAAAAACCCTCAACCTAGAATTTTATACCTTGTAAAATTATCCTTCAAAAGTGAGGGAAAAATAAAGAATCTTAGACAAAGAAAAATTGAGGGAATATGTTGCCAGTAGATCTATCCTGTAAGAAATGTTAAAAGAAGTACTTCAGAAATAAGTAAAATAATATGAGTCAGAAATGCAGATCTATAGAAAGAAAGAGTGGTAAAGAAAGAAGTGAAGGTAAAATAAAAATGTTTATTTTTCTTATTCTTTATTCATCTAACAGGTAACATATTGTTCAAAATAAAAATAGCAACGTGTTTGACTATGCATATGTGTGCATATACACACATATATATAAGGGAAATGAATGGCAGCAATGATATAATGGATAAGAGGCAAGAATTAAGAGTATTTTATGATCATAAGGTACTTACACTACCCATAAAGATGTATAATGTTATTCAAAAGCAGCCTTAGATTCATTAAAAATGTATATCTCATACTCTAGGCCTAGGGCAATCACTAAAATAGTAAAAAAAAAAAAAAATAGTATTACTGATATGCTAAGAAAGAATCATATAAAATGCCCAGGTACAGCTAAAAATGGTAGAAATGGTGTGAAAGACAAAAATATGAACAAAAAACCAGGTCAACAAATAGAAAATTGTAGCTAGTATATAAGACAGATATTAATCCAACTACATCAATAATCACTTTAAATGCCAATAGTCTAAATATACTAATTAAAAGACAGAGATTGTCTGAGTGGATTAAAAAACTAGGCCCAACTATATGTTGCCTACAAGAGGCCCACTTTAAATATAAAGACACATATAGATTAAAAGTAAAGGGAAGGAGAAAAATATACCTTGTTAATACTAATTTAAAGAAAATGGGAGTATCTATATTAATTTAAGACAGAGCACACTTCACAGCAAAAAAGGTTATCAAAAATAAAGAAGGGCATTAAATAGTGATAGGGGCAAATAGTCTAAGAAGATATAAAATCCTTTGTATATAGCACCTAACAAAAGATCATCAAAATATGTAAGGCAAAAACTGATAAAACTACAAAATAAAAAAAATGAATCCACTACTATAGTTGGAGACTTTAACATTCCTCAATAAGAAATAGATTCAGCAGTGAGAGAATCAGTAAGTACATAGTTGAACTCAGCAATGCCATCAATCAATTGGATAAAATTGACATTACAACAGCAGATTAAAATGCTTTATAAGCACATTGGAACATTCACCAAGACAGATCACATACTGGGCTATAAAACACACCTTAAAAATTTAAAAGAATAGAAATCATACAATGGCTGCTCTCAGACTACTAACAAATTGAACTAGAAATCAATAACAGAAATACATCTGGAAAAATCTCAAAATACATATACATTAAACAACATATTTCTAAATAACACATGGGTCAAAAAAGAATTATTAAGAGAAATTTTACAATATTTTAAATGAAATTATAATGAAAATACAATTTATCAGAGGGAAATCTATAGCTTCAAATGTATATTAGAAAAAAGAAATATCTAAAACCAATAATCTAAGCTTCCTCCTTAAGAAACTAGAAACAAAAGAGTAAATTAAATCGAAAGTAAGTAGTCAAAAAATAAATAAATTAGAGAAGAAATTAATGAAACAAAAATCAGGAAATCAATATGGAAAATAAACAAAACAAAAACCTGGTTCTTCGAAAACATAAACAAAATTAACAACCG
>NW_012144411.1:636440-650477 GCF_000956105.1 Propithecus coquereli
AGGAGCCATTATTATTATTCCAATCTTACAAATTTTGAAACTAAAATTTACTTCACAAAGAGATTAAGTAAATTTTGCAAAGTCAGCAGCTGGTAAATTGTGGAGCTGGGATTCAATGTGCAATCATATAACCACTTTTTCATAAAACAATAGAAATTGAAGGAAATTAAATGAAATTAGTAATCTGACACACACTGGGAATCACTGGTACATCGTATTACAGTTTTCAAAGTTGTTTCTTATGGATTTTCTCATTTGGAAGTACAATCACTCTATAGATAGATGGCACAGAGACATTTTATACATATTAAATGAAATTATTCCAAATTTTCAGAGCTAGTAAGTGATGACGTTGAGACTTCAATTGTGATTTACTGAACTCCAAAGTATATTCTCTGCATTATACTAGAAAAAGCAAGATTTTCTAACGTAGGACATTGGAAATGAGGGTGGGATAAATAAACAAAACAAAAACCTGGTTCTTTGAAAAGATCTATAATATAGATAAGCCTCTAGCCAAACTAACTAATAAAAAAGAGAGACAACATAAGTTACTAATATCAGAAATGAAAAAGGGGACATCACTACAGAACACATAGAAATTAAAAGAATATTATGAACAGCTCTATGTCTTCAAATTTTGTAACAGGGATGAAATGAACAAACTCCTTGAAACATTCAATCTGAAAACACTCATAGAAGAAAAAACAGACAATCTGTATAGGCCTATATCTATTAAAGAAATTGAATCAATAATAAATAACCTTCCAAAATAGAAAGTACAACACCCACATGAGTTCAAAGGTAAATTCTAACAAACACTTAAGGAAGAAATTATATCAATTCTTGACACTTTCTTCCAGAAAATAGTAACAGAGCAATTACTTTCTAACTCATTCTATGAAGCCAGCTTTACCCTAGTACCAAAACCAGACAAATACATGATAAGAAAAGAGAGAAAACTAAAATCAATATCTCTGTGAATATAGCTGCAAAAATTCTTAACAAATTATTAACAAATTGAATCCATCTTTGTATAAAAATAGTTATATCATGACAAAGTGGATTCATCCCAGATATTCATCATTTGAAATCAATTACTATAATCCATCACATCAGTAGGCTACAGAAGAAAAACCACATGACCACATCAATAGAGGCAGAAAAAGCTTTGACAAAACCCCAAACCCATTCATGATAAAAACTCACAGCAAACTAGGAAAGGGGGGAACTTCCTCAAGTTGATAAAAAACATGTACAAACAACCTACAGGTAACAACATGTTTAATGGTGAGAAACTTGAAGGTCTACCTCTAAGATCAGGAACAAAGCAAGATTGTCACCTGTCATCATTGCTTTATAACATCATACTAGATGTTCTAGCCAATGTAATAAGTCAAAAATAATAATATAAGGTATACAGATTAAGAAAGAAGTAATAAAACTGTCGCTTATAAATGGAACGATCATTTATGCAGAAAATCTGAAAGAATCAGCAAAAATACTTCTGTAACTCATAGGTGATTATAGCAAAGTTGCAGGATATAGAAATATTCCTCTTTTTTTTTTTTTTTAAATGGCTATAGATGGGCCAGGCGCGGTGGCTCACGCCTGTAATCCTAGCTCTCTGGGAGGCCGAGGCGGGCAGATTGTTTGAGCTCAGGAGTTCGAAACCAGCCTGAGCAAGAGCGAGACCCTGTCTCTACTAAAAATAGAAAGAAATTAATCAGACAACTAAAAATATATAGAAAAAATAAGCTGGGCATGGTAGCGCATGCCTGTAGTGCCAGCTACTCGGGAGGCTGAGGCAGGAGGATCACTTGAGCCCAGGAGTTTGAGGTTGCTGTGAGCTAGCTGACGCCATGGCACTCTAGCCCGGGCAACACAGTGAGACTCTGTCTCAAAAAAATAAATAAATAAAATAAATGGCTATAGATATGCAATAGTTTATTCAACTAAAATCCTATTGAGGTCATCAGGGTTTTTGTCATTACAAATAATGCTGTTATGGATGTAGTCTTATGGATATATTTTTGAATTTTTTTGCTAGTATATCTCTGGGAGACACATATCTCTCCCAAATATTTATATGTGTGGTGGGGATTCAGTTGAACTCCAATGCAAACTATGGACTTTGAGTGACAATGGTGTGTCAAGTAGGTTTATTGATCATAACAAAGGTACCAACCTGGTGCTGGATATCAATAGTTGGGGAAGTTGAGGGAGCCAAGGACAGGAGAAATATGGGCAGAGATAGATACAAACTCTCTGCATTTTCCACTCAATTTTTCTGTGAAACTAAATCTGTTCTAAAAAATAAAGTTTATTATTTTTAAAAAAGAATATTGCCAATGCTATGCAAATTAACCAGTGCTTGACAATGTGCATATCATTCCGTAACAAGAAGTTGGGCAGGGAGAAAAATGGACTACTTGTTAAGCAGAATTTGAACAATTATTGGTAAAGCTCAGAATTTTACAAAGTACTCTTTAAAAGAAAGTTTCTTTTAGGGAATAATTTTGAGAAATGCTGTCTATTATATTCTCTTGGAAAGCAATAGTGCATATTTGCTAGTAAGTCCTGAAGTAAATCAATCTACTTAAGTTTATTTAATTCAGTGCTTATTCATTCAGCAAACTCTTATCTAGCACTCCCTTTGTAGGAGGAATTCTTCAAATATGAACTCTTTTAACCTCTAAGAAACCTTTGAAGGAGCCATTATTATTATTCCAATCTTACAAATTTTGAAACTAAAATTTACTTCACAAAGAGATTAAGTAAATTTTGCAAAGTCAGCAGCTGGTAAATTGTGGAGCTGGGATTCAATGTGCAATCATATAACCACTTTTTCATAAAACAATAGAAATTGAAGGAAATTAAATGAAATTAGTAATCTGACACACACTGGGAATCACTGGTACATCGTATTACAGTTTTCAAAGTTGTTTCTTATGGATTTTCTCATTTGGAAGTACAATCACTCTATAGATAGATGGCACAGAGACATTTTATACATATTAAATGAAATTATTCCAAATTTTCAGAGCTAGTAAGTGATGACGTTGAGACTTCAATTGTGATTTACTGAACTCCAAAGTATATTCTCTGCATTATACTAGAAAAAGCAAGATTTTCTAACGTAGGACATTGGAAATGAGGGTGGGATATGGGGAGGTTGTAGGGGGATGTTAGGCTGTAAGATAGGAAAGGAATTTGGAAGACATATGTAAAATTGTAAGGAGCCTTACTTCCAGGCTAAAGAGCTTGGACATGATTGATTTAAAAAATGGTGATTCAATGAGAGATTTTGAGCTGATCAGAGGAACAGTCAAATCAGTTATCTTAAAGACAAGTCTATACAACATGAACAATGCATGGGATGAAGAAAGAATGGAAGCTGGGAGAATTGCGAATTATTCAATTAATAGTATGGTCTAAACTAAAGGTTGAATGGTAGAATAAACTATATGCCTTTAATTATACCAAAGAAAGTTTACATATGTAACATTAAAAATAAATTTACATAAAAATTGAGTAATATTTTATTTACTCTTTGTATATATGTCTATTTCATCTGTAGGCAGAGTGAAGTCCCTCCTTGGCTTCTCTTCAGGAGGAGGGTACTGATTGCTCTCTTGGACTAGAAAAATTATTGCATTGCTACTCTATTGCACAGAATTGGGGAAGCTTGTGCTGTGAATCAGTCTGCAAGGAATCTCTTGCCAACTCCTATACGTCCTTTATCTGAATTTTACAATAAGGCCTCCTTTTTCTTAAAGGCACCTGAGCTCTTTTCAATTTAACATTCTAAGCCAACAAATACAAAAGAAAAGGTCTTAAGGCAATTATATGGCACTGTTTTCACCTGATAGGTCAACCTGCCAAATACTCAAAACTGAAACAGAACTCTAAACTGTGTAGCTAACAAGGACATAAGCACTGCCTCAATAGATTTTTCAAGGTTGTGACAAGAATATAATGTAAGACTCCCTCCCCAAAAAAGGCAAATCTGAGGAATGGAAAATCAATTGTGACCATGAAATATATATGCTTATAGTTTTTAATGTGATTTTTAATACTGGATAACTAACCCAAAATTTCTATGTATGTTTCCATCTTTGGTTATGTGTTCAGCCTTATTTTCTATAAGGCTGAAAATGACCTCATGAGCTGATACACACTCGCTCTCAGACTTGCAGAACTCTAGGACTGTTTTCAGGTAGGCTATTGGGCAAACAGGGTCAGGCACTACAAGGATCCCCATCTTGGCTCGGGTGTATGATGCACATTTTGAGCCCATTTCTGCAGGCGCTGTCAGTATATTACACTGAAGGCTGCATGAGGTTTCTATTCTGGTTTCCATTCTGTTGCTTTCAATGTTTTTGGAATCAGTTGAAGTTGAAACATCTTGGAAGAAAAGTTTGGTTTTTGAACCCCCTGTTTTCAATTATTTCTAAATCTGACGCACAAACACTGCTTTTAAAGATATGTGACTGAAGTGCCAAATAAAGATCTTTTGATTTTTTGAAATACATGTGGTTGAAATTTGAGACCTGGCTGCTGCCAAGCTACAGTTCAGGGAATAGAATACTGGCACAAGAAAACGAGCCGTTGTTCAGAGGATAATGTTAGAAGGAACTGTCCTACAGAAGGAAAATGTAAATTTTCATGATTTAGCTTATGCTTGTGGGACAATTCCATAATCCTCTGTTAAACATGTAAAAGTTGAAATGCTGACTCTCCTGTTGTTTATTCAGGTTCTAAGCTAAGTTTCTCATATACATAAGCCTGGTTTAAGTTGAACCTTTATAATAATAATTTTTTTAAATGCATTCACAAGATAGTATACCACATTCACAATAATTCAAATAGTTCCACATTTTTCAGTGTAATCTGAAGATACTATGTACTGATTTCTCTAAAACTGCAGTAGTTTAATAGACTCTTCTGGTACAATTGGAATTGTGATGAAAACATTCAGTACCTCCAATAAATTGTACTGGAGAAATCATTGTAAAAGTCACTGTAGTTCATTATCTAGCATTTTAGCCAATGTTACACATAAAAAGTATTAATCAAATCAATAGTACTATCAGTTTTGACTGCTAAGGTAGATGCTACACCTGGCAAAATATACCAGGAGCTCTTACATCAATTGGGAACATGTAAAAATTGAAACTAGATTATGCTGCCAAGGAGGACCATGAAGAAATGGTAAAATCATACAAGAAAATTAACATGCAATAAGAGCAAATAGGGGAAAATTTTAAGGATCATAACAGGTATAGAAAAGATATTTATGTTTAAATATTTCCAGAGTGTATTACCAAATCCTTAAAATTGATTATCTCATGGATATTTCAAGTATACTGATTTGATATTTACAAGTTAAAATAAATTATCACATATACCCCAAAACTATGTTCATAGATTATATGTCAATTAAAATATGAAAAAAAGAATTGATTATCTTAGACGGGAAAGACTAGAGGAGGAAAGCAGAATAGTAGCACTTTTCATACAATTCTATATTATTTGAATTACTTATTCAATAAGTGAACAAGTGAAATTCGTATTACTTTTAAAATAAATAGTTATTAAAGTTTGCTTTTTGAAATTCACTATAAATTCCCAGAATCACTATACTCTCCTAAAAAAATATAGTACCTACTCTTCATCCTGTTCTTTACAGTAATGAAAAAATTTATGAAGAAAGATAATAAGTCCCTTTGGTAATTTATGCTACAGCAGCCATTACATTACATCAAATCTACAGATTAAATGTGAAGACGTAAGTCAGCTAAGCATATGCTTGGTTTTACAGAGGCCAGATGTCCAGATAAATTAATGCAAATTTTACTATTCTTTCTTTAATAGTGTAAGGCACAACTACAAAAATGTTATCTGTAAGTATGAAAGAAGGACAAAATAGATACATATCACACGACTTAAATTTAGAGTATCATAGGGAAATAATTTGAGAAAATATTTGAAGACAGAGCATTTTATGAACATTATAGGTTTATGGGAAAATCTAGAGTAGAAAGTGTTATGTTTTTCTAGTGCATCTTAATAGTATTCCAAAAAAAATATTTAAGATTTCAGAGTGTTTATTTGGAAACCAGATAAAGGTTTCAGAATGCTGAAAAGAATGGTAGATTTCAATTATAGGCTTGAAAAGAGACATGGAGGCAGAAATTGATTAATGGTAAAAAAAAAAAAAAAAACTATGATATGAGAACTGAAAAATAATATCATGATTAAATCTAAAGCACCCGTCCTTTTGGAAAGCCCACTCTCTTCTAGATTTGGTATTTTTATGAATACCTATAGTTGTATGAGTCATGTTAAAAGTGATATCTACCATTCCTATTGACCTATTTTCACTGTCTCCTTAAATGGACCACTGGGTCTGAAAGAATGTGAATTTAAGAGGGCTAGAGTGAAAGAAGGCCATCACACATGCTTATTTAACTTTCTGAAGTCGAAGGATTTGATACAATAGTATAATTTATGGAGTTAATCTTATTAAATCACCATTCTGTAAGAGGAATAGTTATTATTCTACCATAAAACTTGAATGCCTTTTTTATTTTTTAACTTGGGTAATTTTATTACCTAAATAATGTCTGCACGTTGTGTTGTTTATCACCAGAATGACCCACAGCCTATGTAGATACATACATAGGCCAGTTCCTAACATTGAGACACATAGTCTGCAAATAAAGATTTCTAAGCCATCCTGCTTAAAGGTGTTCATGGTTCAGGCTTAAAATTTTTATAAAGTGCATTTAGGTGACAGCTATTGTTCTTATTTACTACACAGTTTTGCCACCTTAACCATACCTTGTTTATGCCGGCAGAAAAGAAGCCTGGAGAGAGAGTAGCAATAAAATCATGAATGGTGTTTTCCACAGCTTGTTGAGAATTGAATAGTTTTCCTTGCAAGCAGTGGTCCAAAGCCTGGAAAAAGTGACAGTCCGTTGGTGCAAGGTTTGGTGAATACGGTGCAAGACAGAGAGTTTCCAAGTCCAGCCTCTGTAGTTTGAGCAGCATTGTTTGTGCAACATGTAGTCCAGAGTTATCTTGCAAGAGGATTGGCCTGTCTCTCTTGTTCAGTCTCAGCTGCTTAATCACAAGCATCTTCATCATTTCATTTGGTTGCAGTAGACATCCACTGTAATTGACTGACCAGGTTTTATGAAGCTGTAGTGGATAATACCAGCGCTGGACAACCGAACACCATTAGCTTTTTTTGATAAATATTTGGTTTTGGACTGTGTTTCAGCACTTCATCTTTATCCAATCATTTTGCCAAATGCTTGTGATGTCAAAAAGAATCCATTTTCATCACATATAACAATATGGTGTAGAAATGGTTGCTTTTATGTCACGACAGCAAAGAAAGGCAAGCTTCAAGGCGATTTCTCCTCTGATGATCATTTAATTCATGCAGTACCTATCTACCCAGCTTCTCTACCTTGCCAATTTGTTTCAAATGGTCCAGTATTGTTGGAATAGTAACATCAAATCTTGCTGCTAATTCACATGTAGGTTGACATAGATTTGCTTCCACTACAGCTTTCAGCTCATCATTATCCACCTTGGTCTCAGGTTGCTCATGTGGCTCATTTTCAAGATTAAAATCATCAGAACAGAAATTCTCAAACCATCGATGGAATGTGCATTCATTAACCACATCCTTCCCAAATACTTCATTGATATTTTGAGCTGTCTTTGCAGCATTGGTTCCATGACGAAACTCACAATCAAAAATAACACAAATTTTTGACTTACCTATGGTTTCACAAAAATCGCTCTAAAAATTTTTTGGAAAGATAATCACAAACCAAACCATGTGTTTGGAAGAATGAGGATGTACCTTCACAATAAAAATAAAACAAGAACTGTCAAAGCGAAATATCAGAGATGCCAACTGTCAAACTTAGTACTTAAGGAAATCAGACATTTCATACTTAATAACCTACTTAATATTTAGATGGAGATTGAAAAATTACTTGGTAGCTCATTATATGCCTGATCAAAATTATTATTTTAATTTTTATTTCTTTAAAATATGAGCACTATTATGCAGTTTAATGTAAAGGTAGTCTATTTGCATTTCTTTTGGGTGGGTTGGTTATATGACAGTTTATATATATATATATAAAGTACTATATATATGTAGTTTCTAATGTGATTTGACATATGTATATATTTTATATATGTATAATATATATATGTGTGTGTGTGTGTGTGTGTGTGTGTGTGTTTCATGGTCACAATTGATTTTCCATTCCTCAGATTTGCCTTTTTTGGAGGGGAGGGGGGTCTACATCATGTTATTGTCACGACCTTGAAAAATCTATCGAGGCTGTGCTCACGTCCTTGTGAGTAACACGGTTTGGAGTTCTGTTTCCGTTTTGAGTACTTGTCAAGTGTGATCCAATCACGTGAAAGCAGCACTATATATAATTGCCTTAAAACCTGTTCTTTTGTATTAATATTTGTTGGCTTTAGAATGTTAAGCTCAAAAGAGCCCAGGAGTCTTTAAGAAAAAAACCTTTTTGTAAAATTCCAAGAAGGAACATACAGCAGTTGGCAAGAGATTCCTCGCAGATTCACGTCATATGCTTTCCCCATTCTGTGCCACAGGGTAGCAATAGTTCCTTCTTCCCCAAGAGAAGCCAAGAAGGAAGTTCACTGCCTGTTCGTGATTTTTACAATCTTTTTTTACATTACAAGGCTTTTTATTGACTTGTTGTACGCATAATTAGTCCATAAGAATCGATAGATGACTGATAGATACCTAGATATTTAGATACCTAGCTCACTATCTCTTTCTATATGTATGTGTGTGTGTGTGTGTGTGTGTGTGTATGTATATATATGTGTGTGTGTGTGTGTATATCTTCTTTTTAATAATTTTCTAAAATTAAAGGAAGGTGAAAGAGAGGAAGAAACAGAAAGAGAAGAGAAAGAGGAGGAGGAGGAGAAGAAGGTAAAAAAGCCACCTCTCACAGGGACTGATTTCTTTCCATTGACTCTCCCAAATATTGGATTCTTGATTTTTCCTGATCTCTTTAAACTAACTCCTTTGGTAAATTGCCTTTAGTGTGGGCATGAAGTTTGATCTCTTCCATCTTAACAAAGGAGAATCTTTTATTACTCCCAAATTATAAATCAATCAGTGGACTATGTGGCCTGATTATTTCTAAGAAGGAAATTTTTTAAGCACGTTGAACATTTGAGAAATTACTGGTATAAAATGCAAATCAGAATTAATCACTGTTTTGGAGCTTTTTATTTATTTATTTTTTAGAATTTGGTAGCTATTAGGCAATTTTTAGGGTCTATACTAAACCCTCTGACATAACAACTCAACTGGCCATTGTGAGAAACATTTTACAAATAATTCTTGTTGATTTCAACAGAATTCAGTTCTTCCCAGAATTAAATTTTCCACAGGGACTATAGTCTAGTTCTTTTAGAGATGGAGGCCTTGATAGGTTAGACTTGTATTCAAGGTGGGCAGAACACTCTGAAGTTTATCAGCCTTATGGCCTTTTCGATCCTATGTCTGAGAGCACGTAGGCCTTTACTCTTCTAATTTATGCAGCAGATTACATCATGAGATTTTTTTAACTTCTTAAAGTTTTGGAAACTTACAGTGTACTGATTGTATGATTTTTTAAAATTAATTACATATGCAATTATATAGTTTTAAGCTATAAAATTGGCATTTTCCATTTGTGTTTTATTTTAGCATTACATACACAAAATCACTACACTAAAGAATGAGCATAATTGAAATATTATGGTCAAGCAGACTATCCTGCAAAATTTGCAGTCATTGCAGTGTAGATTCAGGAATATCGATCTATAATTACCACAGAAGGAAACTGACACTATTCCTTTTGGGTGTTGATCTCAGAGAGAGTAACAACATGACAGTCTGTATGACTAAAGCAAATGGTGGTACAAAAAGGATTTTCTTTACGAGTTGTATTTCCTGTCTGCTAACATATGACAGGGTTAAAATTTTTATACAAAAACTTTTAATGAGATGCTATAAATAAAGTAATACACTTTAAAGAAAAAGTCAAGGAAATTTAATTACAGAATTAACGGGCGTTTACTTGAATAAGGTTAGATCAAAAGGGGAGAAATAACTCTAAAGATAGAGCTGGCAGATATTTATGTAAAAACAGTTTTCCGGTCATTAAACTATCTTTAATGAAAATGTGAGAGATAACAAAACTATATCAAAGTCAAACTGCTTGGAGGAATATAATTCCCAAAAGGCTTTAATTCTGTAGCCTGGAATATCTTTCCAAAGAAGTAGCAGAGGATTAGATACATGAGGCAAATTTTCTCAACCACATTCAAGTTAACCACATTTACCACAGAGAAAGTCAACACCTAAGATACACACTAACTGGGGAATGAAATTCTATGGACTGTTTGCTTTTAATACAGCCTGAGAAGAGGGACACTCACATACACCACAGAGTTTAGGCCCATTGTGGATATATTAATACCTGTTCAGAAGGTGCCTTTGATCCTTTTCCTGCTCTTCCTCTCACTCTTCCCAAATACAGTTCAGCTGGGATCTTACGATCATTTTACCCAAAGAAAGAGAGAGAACTTAATCATCTTGAGAAAGTTGATAGCAGGGATGGAAAGAGGTTGTGAATTGTAAATATTTCTTCTGTTGCTTGAAACAAGGAAGCGGGCGTGAGAAGTTGTCTGCTCCAGGTGCAAGCTACACAGGAGTGAATTGCAGGAAGAGGAATCAAAAAATGGTGAGAAAGACAACTAAAAGTTAGGCAGCCTTTTACTGTTATTATCATACGTTAGCAATTAGAAACAACTTAAATGATAAAATTCTTCTCCTGTCTCCCCCCGTCAAAAAAATTCTTGTTGGGCTAAGTCCAAGATTGGTAAACTTTTCCTGTAAAGTTCCAGATAATAAAATGTTTTTAACTTTCCAGGCTGTTATGGGTTGAATTGTGCCCTCCAAAAAACCTATGTTGAATTCCTAACTCCCAGTACCTCAGAATGTGACCTTATTTGGATACAGGGTCATTGCAAGTATAATTAGTTAACATGACATTTTACTGGACTGAGGTGGGCCTTTAATCCACTATGACTGGCATCTTTATAAGATGATATGAAGACACAAAAGGAGAATACTATATGATGCCACAGACAGAGATTGTACTGATGCTTCTACAAGGGAAGGAATGTCAAAGATTGCCAGCAACAACCAGAAGCTAGGAGAGAAGCAAGAAACAGATTCTCCCTGTAAGCCTCCAGAAGGAACCATCCCTGCTGATACCTTGATTTCAGATTCAATCCTCCAGAAATACAAGACAATAAATTTCCATTGTTTTAAGCTACCCAGTTTGTGGTACTTTGTCATGTTACCTCTATCATGACACAGGCCATACAGTCTCTGCCATTATAGTGCGAAAATGGTCATGGATATACACAAACAAATGGATGTTTATGTGTTCCAATAAAATTTTTTTATGGACACTGAAACTTAAATTCCATCTGATTTTCATGTTATGAAATATTCTTCTTTTGGTGTCTGTCTAACCCTTTAAAAATGTAAAACCATTCTTTAGTTGACTGGCACTTCAAAAAACAGGTGCAGGACCAGATTTGGCCCAAGGGCAACAGTTTACAAATTCCTGCTCTAAGTCTAAATATTGCTGCTGTTACTGCAGAGTTTTAATAAGATATATTATGCTCCAAATTAGCATATGTTCTTTATTTAATAAGAATAGTATTCTACAGGCAAATTAATTTGGGAAACTCCAAGTTATCCAGTCAGCACTGAAACCCACCAAATCAGCTACCCCAGCTATCTTTCTTCATTTAAAAGTAGGCCAGGGCCGGGCACTGTGGCTCCCGCCTGTAATCCTAGCACTCTGGGAGGCTGAGGCGGGAGGATTGCTTGAGCTCAGGAGTTTGAGGTTGCTGTGAGCTAGGCTGACGCCACGGCACTCTAGCCTGGGCAACAGAGCCAGACTCTGTCTCCAAAAAAAGTAAATTCATAATGGCTTGAAAGAATGTGAGCTCAGTTTCGGTACAGTTCACAACTCCAACCCTTGTGACTCAACATATTACTGTATCTGTACATTCAAAATAAATAATGATAGTACAGTGATTGTAGAAATAAACAAGCAGTACTTGAGTTACTTTAATATTGTCATTCTATGTACAAATCATTCTCTGAATCTTGCAGAGTTCATTGCCTTGAAGGCATTTCATCATATATTTCTTATTTTTCAAAAAATATCTTAATGAAATGAAAAAGTATTAATCCATTTTTTTCTTTTTTAAATTTTTACTGGCATGATTATATATACAAAATTCAATAAAAGAAAATTTTCCTTTGTGCATTTCTTTTCTCTGTTAGTGCTTGTTTAATTTCATGATTATTTTGTCATATAGAGAAGGGAGTATTCTAAAGTGATCCACTTTTGGGGTCACTTACATTAGACACACCACTGTTCCCTGGGTTTATTAAGCAAGTATATACATTTTAAGCATTTATTTACTTTGTAAAAAGTTTAAATGTTTTAGTAAGTATAAAAAGAGTTAATTTAAGATTAATCTAAGGAATCAACAAAGCGCTAATAATATATGAGAGAAAATTCAGAGAAAACAAAGATTGAAATTTTGCAAGACTAATCAGATAAAATAATAGTCAATAGTAAGCAAGCTGCAATCAACATGAAAGGGCATAGTTTAAGAAAAGTGTTATAACTGAGATCACAATGAACTTAAATACCAACTTCATCACTAATTATATCTGATATAAAAATGTCTTTCCTCAAAATAAGCTCTTTTTCATATACATCTATCCTTTTTCAAACATCATCAGAAAGCCAGAAGGAAGACATGGGTCAAAATCTTACACATCTATTATCAATTATATATCAGTTTTGCAAGAAGTGAATCACTGGACTCATTAAGTATTATTGTATCTAAGAAAAAATAAGATTATTAACTTGTTCAAAAGGAAACATAAGAATGAATAATTTAAATGCTTTTAATATCATATTTTTTACCACTTAAACTTACTATATGGTTTTAGGGAAGATCATAATTTATTGTTCAATTAATTCAACAAATCTTCACTGAGAATTTACTAGGCATGAGTAAGAAATATCAACACGAGCTTTCGTAAGTCCATTTTTCAACCAAATGTAAAAAGGGTATGGGGGATGAAATGATAGAGTGAGAAGAGAACAAAAGAGAAAAGAATATTAGATTACCTCACTGGATCTCAACTGCAAAATATGTGGTATGCAGAACTTAATTAAATTCCATTGTTTTGTTGTCAGACTAAAATTCCTCATTTTTTTCAGAAAATCTTGGCTCTGCAAGTATGATATCCTTGACAATAAATATCTATATTGTTTCTGATATGTTTTCTCTTTAACAAGATTTATGAACCTCTTCCACCATTATAAAACAGCTGTCTCACGTGTGCTGCTATTCACTGGTGGAACACAAATCCAAAGAATTGTCATGGCAAGAGGTTTGGGTGTCACTAGGACTGGGCTAAAATGTTAAGATTATTCCAGAGTTCTTTCATCATTGAGAAGAAAATAAATGTACAAAATAAATGTACAACATATATATTTTCCCCCAAATCCTTTAAAATTATGTGTTTTGGATAATTTTGCAAAATTCCCATGATCATGAATCACTGCCGCAGTGAAACAAAGCACTGAAGCCATCAGGAACCTTGAGCCAAAATTCCAGTAAGTCACCTAACCTTATTAAGCCACAGTTGCTTAAAATAAGCAAATGACACCTATATCCTGAGATTGTTATAAGGAAATGAATCTAAAAGCAAAGAATGGATTGGCAAGAAGAAATTGGTTTGTAAAGACAAAATCTCTATTGAATTAGATTGCATTCGGTTAGTGTATCTCCAAACTTAATTTAAAACTATAAAAGAATTTTCTATCTATAATTGGTTGCTAAAGTGGTGCTGAAATGTTCAACAGAGTA
>NW_012144411.1:650527-652432 GCF_000956105.1 Propithecus coquereli
TATATATGTGTGTGTGTGTGTGTGTGTGTGTGTGTGTTTCATGGTCACAATTGATTTTCCATTCCTCAGATTTGCCTTTTTTGGAGGGGAGGGGGGTCTACATCATGTTATTGTCACGACCTTGAAAAATCTATCGAGGCTGTGCTCACGTCCTTGTGAGTAACACGGTTTGGAGTTCTGTTTCCGTTTTGAGTACTTGTCAAGTGTGATCCAATCACGTGAAAGCAGCACTATATATAATTGCCTTAAAACCTGTTCTTTTGTATTAATATTTGTTGGCTTTAGAATGTTAAGCTCAAAAGAGCCCAGGAGTCTTTAAGAAAAAAACCTTTTTGTAAAATTCCAAGAAGGAACATACAGCAGTTGGCAAGAGATTCCTCGCAGATTCACGTCATATGCTTTCCCCATTCTGTGCCACAGGGTAGCAATAGTTCCTTCTTCCCCAAGAGAAGCCAAGAAGGAAGTTCACTGCCTGTTCGTGATTTTTACAATCTTTTTTTACATTACAAGGCTTTTTATTGACTTGTTGTACGCATAATTAGTCCATAAGAATCGATAGATGACTGATAGATACCTAGATATTTAGATACCTAGCTCACTATCTCTTTCTATATATATGTGTGTGTGTGTGTGTGTGTGTGTGTATGTATATATATGTGTGTGTGTGTGTGTATATCTTCTTTTTAATAATTTTCTAAAATTAAAGGAAGGTGAAAGAGAGGAAGAAACAGAAAGAGAAGAGAAAGAGGAGGAGGAGGAGAAGAAGGTAAAAAAGCCACCTCTCACAGGGACTGATTTCTTTCCATTGACTCTCCCAAATATTGGATTCTTGATTTTTCCTGATCTCTTTAAACTAACTCCTTTGGTAAATTGCCTTTAGTGTGGGCATGAAGTTTGATCTCTTCCATCTTAACAAAGGAGAATCTTTTATTACTCCCAAATTATAAATCAATCAGTGGACTATGTGGCCTGATTATTTCTAAGAAGGAAATTTTTTAAGCACGTTGAACACTTGAGAAATTACTGGTATAAAATGCAAATCAGAATTAATCACTGTTTTGGAGCTTTTTATTTATTTATTTTTTAGAATTTGGTAGCTATTAGGCAATTTTTAGGGTCTATACTAAACCCTCTGACATAACAACTCAACTGGCCATTGTGAGAAACATTTTACAAATAATTCTTGTTGATTTCAACAGAATTCAGTTCTTCCCAGAATTAAATTTTCCACAGGGACTATAGTCTAGTTCTTTTAGAGATGGAGGCCTTGATAGGTTAGACTTGTATTCAAGGTGGGCAGAACACTCTGAAGTTTATCAGCCTTATGGCCTTTTCGATCCTATGTCTGAGAGCACGTAGGCCTTTACTCTTCTAATTTATGCAGCAGATTACATCATGAGATTTTTTTAACTTCTTAAAGTTTTGGAAACTTACAGTGTACTGATTGTATGATTTTTTAAAATTAATTACATATGCAATTATATAGTTTTAAGCTATAAAATTGGCATTTTCCATTTGTGTTTTATTTTAGCATTACATACACAAAATCACTACACTAAAGAATGAGCATAATTGAAATATTATGGTCAAGCAGACTATCCTGCAAAATTTGCAGTCATTGCAGTGTAGATTCAGGAATATCGATCTATAATTACCACAGAAGGAAACTGACACTATTCCTTTTGGGTGTTGATCTCAGAGAGAGTAACAACATGACAGTCTGTATGACTAAAGCAAATGGTGGTACAAAAAGGATTTTCTTTACGAGTTGTATTTCCTGTCTGCTAACATATGACAGGGTTAAAATTTTTATACAAAAACTTTTAATGAGATGCTATAAATAAAGTAATACACTTTAAAGAAAAAGTCAAGGAAATTTAATTACAGAATTAACGGGCGTTTACT
>NW_012144411.1:663157-664561 GCF_000956105.1 Propithecus coquereli
GAATTATAGTTAAATTTCCTATGAAAGGAAAACATACAATCAGTGGAGAATTCAGCAATGCTATAGTAATCCTATCTTAGGAATTGTTTTTAATATTGAACATAATATTTTTCTTACTTTTTAACAAATAATACATGTGCATATTAGCTTACAAAATTTGCAGCAAAAAGCAACACTTTCCTCTACCTCAAACCCAACAGAAGGTCCAGTCCTACTAGCCAGAGGCAATAATTTTTCAGTATTTCCTGTTTAAGTCATTTTGTCTGTTACTTTCACAACTTCAAGTACCATGTTACTTCCTAGTTTTGCTACTTAGGCAATATATACCAGTTCCCCAACAATTAGTAACTCGTTGGTTCTTGTACATTAATGATTCTTTCACTATTTTTTCTTTTTGCTTTTAAACTCTTTGCTTTAGAAGTTATTCTCAAATTTATATTCTAGATTTTCTAAATTGAAGAGCTTTGCTTTGTTCTCTCAATGTTTCTTTTCCTCTCATTGATTTTCACTCTTTATGGATACAATTCTCCTTGTACTTATGATACTATTTTTGAAAAAAATTTAAGTCATTTTCTCATTCTTGAATTGCCTATTTCGATTGTTATTTTTGTGTATCAAGGTCTATCTCACTCGTGCCGTGAATTCTCCTTACAGGGCTAGTGACTGTGATTCCCATGTCATGTTTCAGAAAAGGATTATGTGGATTACAGAAGAATCTGGCCTGTTTCCTCTATAGCAGGAAGTCATCCCCACCAAGCCTCCCTCTCAACTGGGAAGTTTGCTGGGTATTCTGTGTATGTGATTTGGGAGTACTGAAAGATCTATTTTGGGGTGTGTATACTGGAGATACAGCCTTGGTGGAGGCTCCACAATTTTCAGGATGTCAGACATCTTCATTTTGGAGTGTCAAATACCCAATTTAGAATCCTTAACTGTCCCCAGAAATATCATCAGTTTTCTTTTTTTTCTTTATTTTTTTTATATCAGCATATTATGGGGGTAGGGATGTTTAGGTTACGTATGTTACCCTTCCCCCCACCCCAAGTCCGAGTTTCAAGTGTGTCTATCCCTTGGATGGTGCGCATTGCACTCTTTGTGTATGCATATACTCGTCCCATCCGCCCGCCTGCCCCCTCGCCCCTGCCCAACATCCAATAGATGTTATTTTTATATGTGCACTTATGTGTTGATCGGTTAATACCAATTTGATGGTGAGTACATGTGGTGCCTGTTTTTCCATTCTTGGGACACTTCACTTAGTAGAATGCGTTCCAGCTCTATCCAGGAGTATACAACAGGTGCTATATCACCATTGTTTCTTAAAGCTGAGTAGTACTCCAGGGTATACATATGCCACATTTTATTAATCGACTCATGTATTCATGGACACTTGGGTTGTTTCCA
>NW_012144411.1:675799-676613 GCF_000956105.1 Propithecus coquereli
TATGATACTATTTTTGAAAAAAATTTAAGTCATTTTCTCATTCTTGAATTGCCTATTTCGATTGTTATTTTTGTGTATCAAGGTCTATCTCACTCATGCCGTGAATTCTCCTTACAGGGCTAGTGACTGTGATTCCCATGTCACGTTACAGAAAAGGATTATGTGGATTACAGAAGAATCTGGCCTGTTTCCTCTATGGCAGGAAGTCATCCCCACCAAGCCTCCCTCTCAACTGGGAAGTTTGCTGGGCATTCTGTGTATGTGATTTGGGAGTACCGAAAGATCTATTTTGGGGTGTGTATACTGGAGATACAGCCTTGGAGATACAGCCTTGGTGGAGGCTCCACAATTTTCAGGACGTCAGACATCTTCATTTTGGAGTGTCGAATACCCAATTTAGAACCCTTAACTGTCCCCAGAAATATCATCAGTTTTCTTTTTTTTCTTTATTTCTTTATTTTTTTTTATATCAGCATATTATGGGGGTAGGGATGTTTAGGTTACGTATGTTACTCTTACCCCCACCCCAAGTCCGAGTTTCAAGTGTGTCTATCCCTCGGATGGTGCGCATTGCACTCTTTGTGTATGCATATACTCGTCCCCTCCGTCAGCCTGCCCCCTCGCCCCTGCCGAACATCCAATACATGTTATTTTTATATGTGCACTTATGTGTTGATCGGTTAATACCAGTTTGATGGTGAGTACATGTGGTGCCTGTTTTTCCATTCTTGGGACACTTCACTTAGTAGAATGCATTCCAGCTCTATCCAGGAGTATACAAGAGGTGCTATATCACCATTGTTTCTTAAAGCTG
>NW_012144411.1:680480-682165 GCF_000956105.1 Propithecus coquereli
TTGTAGGGTTTCAGTTGAGAAATCTGGAGTTATTCTGATGGGCTTTCCTTTGTATGTTACTTGTTTCTTTCACCTTACAACTCTTAGAAGGGCCTCTTTAGTGGCTATTTTGGTCAATCTGATGACTGCGTGATGTGGTGTCTTCTTATTTGCATTGAATTTCCCTGGGGTCCATTGAGCTTCTTGTACTTGCATATCTAGATTTTTAGCAAGGCCTGGGAAATTCTCCTCTATTAATTCTTCAAATAGCTTATCAAGCCCTTGAGTGTTTTCTTCTTCACCTTCTGGAACCCCTATCACCCTCAGGTTCGGTTTTTTCACATAATCCCACATTTCTTGTAGGCTTATTACTTTTCTTTTAATTTTCTCCTCGATCTCTGTGACGGACTTATTTAATTGGAAGGAGTTGTCTTCAATCTCTGAGATTCTCTCTTCTGTTTGATCTACCCTGTTCTTGAGGCTTTCCACGGTGTTTTGTAGTTCCCTAAATAAGCCTTTCATTTCCAGGAGATTGGTTTGATTTTTCTTTAATATTTCAATTCCTTTAGTGAATTTTTCTTCCAAGTCTTGGATTTTTTTTTGTGGTTTCTTTGTGTTGGTTATCCAGTTTTTCTTGCATATCATTCAGTTTTCTTACAATCCATGTTTGAAATTCTTCTTCTGTCATTTTAGTGTTCTGAGTTTGGTTAATGTCCAGTACTGGGGGACTGTTGATTCTCTCCGGGGGTGTGCTTTCTGTTTGAGTCTTCATACTTCCAGAGTTCTTTCACTGGTTCCTTCCCATCTGGATCAGTTGTTCCTTCTTGCCTTTAGATTTTCGTTTGGATAATGACACGCCCTGTTTAGTCTCTGAGCTAGTAGGTGGTGTTTGTGGGTGAGATTCGACCACAGTCTTTATGATGAATCAGTAGATGCAGTAAAAGGGTGTGTAGGATGACCTCCCTGTCAGTAGGTGGCACTTGCTGGAAGGAGTGAGCTGAAGTGCTGTTTTTGGGTCCTGTAGCTAGCTCTTGTGCCTCGGGTGGTGGTTGGGTCCCTGGGACTTCCAGGTGTGTCCTTATTCTCCACCTCAGTGGGGGTAGGACTGGGAGTGAGTCTGGGTGGGGCTAGGTTGGGTAAGCCTGCCCTCAGGCTCCACAACTGCTATTAGCAGGGGTCAAAGGTCTGTTCTTTGTTTCTGTGGAAAGCTGCTGGGAGGGGCTGAAAGGGCTGCACTCAGCTGAAAGTCTGGGCTTAGGGTGGAGCTGTCCAAGATCCGCACTCTGTAGCAGGTCTTGCTCCCCTCCACCCTCTCCCTCTCCATGGCCTCTCCCAGGCCTCTGCCAGCAAGCAGGACCTCAGGCCGATGGATCTCCCCTGGCTGTGACGTGGGCCAGGAGGCCTATCCAGGATCGCAGCCTGAGCTGGGTGCACATCTCTCTTGTGGGAGGAGGGTTGCAGCTCAGGCACTCTGATCTGCCCCTGAAGGTGCACACTCCTCAGTAGGTTCTTTCACAGATCTCCCTTCTGTGCCCCAGGGCAGTACAATCGGGACCTGGGTGTACGGCGTCTGGTCTGCAGGCCTGTCCCCTGGGCCCTGGAGATCAATCCCTGACCCTGCCAGGGGGAGGGGTGCTGGTCTTGAAACACCTACAGCGTGCCCAAGCTGGATCTATTTCACTCCACCTCGGGATTTGCTCCACTCT
>NW_012144411.1:682215-683028 GCF_000956105.1 Propithecus coquereli
CAGCTGTTCTGTGCTTAGGGCCAAGGGGAGGAGGAGTGCAAGGGTACTGTCTAGCATAAGGGCTTTATGACAAATTTTCATTAGCTCCTTATTCCAGCTATTCTTGTAACATCTACCCTTGGTACCTGCATCTCATATATTATATACATGGAGAGATGTACTATATATAATACTTCCCCTATATGCACACACACAAACACATGTACACACACGTATATACATATATATATGTATATGTGTATATATAAAGTGAGAGAGGGAGTAAAGAGAAATCTATAGTCAGATTTAAAGTAGATACCAGAGAAAGTATTAGGAACAAGAGAGAACTATATGAAATCTGTAACAAAATGAGATGATTCTGGAAAGGCAGACCACCTATGATCAAGGAGGACTTTGAGGATAAAGGCTGACCTTGGATTCCTGTGTTTCTAAAAAAGGGCATCAAAAACGTTTTGATTTTAATTTATATGAATAGATTTCATCCCTTCTCCTTGTGGGACAAGTGTAGGGCTTCGCCTGAAATCTGATGTATGCCTGTTATAGCCAGAGTATCCTGAATAGATTTCATCCCTTCACAGGCCTAGGCCAACCTGAAAAGGGTTGTTAAGCAGATCTTTAGCCTTAATCAAAAGAAGAGGTATTTGGTCAAATACAGTTTACATTAGTCCAAACCTAAAGTAACTTTCTAAAAATAATTAATTAGTCACTTTTGATCTTTTCTAAATGCCTAGATAAGTTATATAAAATCAGTTACCAGAATGGTGTTCTGATATCAATTCCAATCAATTGAGACCAGTGGATAGATTTAAAATA
>NW_012144411.1:683078-683522 GCF_000956105.1 Propithecus coquereli
AACATAGATGTAGGAGGAAAGAAACTGGTTTCAGCCTAGATTTACCATCAATTACTTATGTATATTCTACCATAATTTTGTTTAATGAATTTTTTAAAATGCCTATGGGACCGGGGAGATAACAAATTTAAAGAGGCAGTTTGAGTATAATACAATAAGTACTGGTGGGTATCAAATTGGAAAACCCATGCCTTGTTAATTTAACAAATATTTACTAAAAGACTACAGGTTGACTTATGTGATATTTATTGAGCTTCAATAGTCAGATACTCTTTCTGGTGCTCAGGTTGCACCAAGCAACAAAACAGTTCTTCATGAATCTTCATGGAATTTACATTTCAGCAAATGTGTGTAGAGGACAATCTCTATACCTCTTGTTAACAATAGCCATGTAGGAAGGCTTTCTCAGTGTTGCCAGATCTTCCAATTTTTCAAGAGAAGCCA
>NW_012144411.1:683637-685088 GCF_000956105.1 Propithecus coquereli
TGGTTTCTTTGTGTTGGTTATCCAGTTTTTCTTGCATATCATTCAGTTTTCTTACAATCCATGTTGGAAATTCTTCTTCTGTCATTTTAGTGTTCTGAGTTTGGTTAATGTCCATTACTGGGGAACTGTTGTTTCTCTCCGGGGGTGTGCTTTCCGTTTGAGTCTTCATGCTTCCAGAGTTCTTTCGCTGATTCCTTCCCATCTGGATCAGTTGTTCCTTCTTGCCTTTAGATTTTCGTTTGGATAATGACACGCTCTGTTTAGTCTCTGAGCCAGTAGATGGTGTTTGTGGGTGAGATTCGACCACACTCTTTATGATGAACCAGTAGATGCAGTAAAAGGGTGTGTAGGATGACCTCCCTGTCAGTAGGTGGCACTTGCTGGAAGGAGTGAGCTGAAGTGCTGTTTTGGGGTCCTGTAGCTAGCTCTTGTGCCTCGGGTGGTGGGTGGGGCCCTGGGACTTCCAGGTGTGTCCTCATTCTCCAGCTCAGTAGGGGTAGGACTGGGAGTGAGTCTGGGTGGGGCTGGGTTGGGTAAGCCTGCCCTCAGGCTCCACAACTGCTATTAGCAGCGGTCAAAGGTCTGTTCTTTGTTTCTGTGGAAAGCTGCCGGGAGGGGCTGAAACAGCTGTACTCATCTGAAAGTCTGGGCTTGGGGTGGGGCTGTCCAAGATCCGCACTCTGTAGTAGGTCTTGCTCCCCTCCACCCTCTCCCTCTCCATGGCATCTCCCAGGCCTCTACCAGCAAGCAGGACCTCAGGCCGATGGATCTCCCCTGGCTGTGACGTGGGCCAGGAGGCCTATCCAGGATCGCAGCCTGAGCTGGGTGCACAGCCCTCTTTTGGGAGGAGGGTTGCAGCTCAGGCACTTTGATCTGCCCCTGAAGGTGTACACTCCTCAGTAGGTTCTTTCACAGATCTCCCTTCTGTGCCCCAGGGCAGTGCAATCGGGACCTGGGTGTACGGGGTCTGATCTGCAGGCCTGTCCCCTGGGCCCTGGAGATCAATCCCTGACCCTGCCAGGGGGAGGGGTGCTGGTCTTGAAACACCTACAGCGTGCCCAAGCTGGATCTATTTCACTCCACCTCGGGATTTGCTCCACTCTTCTGGAGTCCCCAGGCAAGCAGCACCTGGGAGGGCTGGTGGGTAGGGAGCTCACAGTCTGAGTACCCCTCAGTCTCCTGTAGGGCCCCAAAAGGAAAGGTCCCGTTCCTTGGAGATGCCTTCGTGTGCTGGCTAAATTGTCTCTCTGGGCACCCACGGGTAGGAAAGGGGTAGGAGAGAATGGAGCACTATGGCATCTGCCCACAGGCTCGGATCTGCACCCGGGGAGGTGCCCCAGGGAGCTGGGAGCCCGGCGCCGTGTCCACAAGAGGCCATTGCTCACTGGTGGCAGCCATCTCTGGGCTGGTGTCGGCAGGTCTCTCCAGCCGCTCAGGAGCCACCAGCAGTC
>NW_012144411.1:688316-689088 GCF_000956105.1 Propithecus coquereli
CAAACAACTTTTCCCAACACATAAAGTATTACATCTATATTTTTGGAACAACATAACATACTTCTGTCTGACAGCAAAATGACCAAGACCACCCCAGGCATGCATTATACAACCCTAAGCTGTGTTTGTTCAGAAGAGAAATAGAATAGAATTTATGACCTTCACTTTAGTAACTTCTGGTGATTCATATTGATATTATTTCAAACAACAGAACACTTCTTCATTTTGCAGGTGGTGCTTTAAAGCTTTTATTATAGATTTTAAAATATCATTCATAAGACTCTTAAGCCCCTAAGACCTATTAATTAACCCCATATTATCAAACATTTTAAAACGAATCATTTACCTCCTTGTGTGAGCTGAACAAAATGCCAACTACTGTCACCTTAATAAGTTGAGTTGGCTCAACAGCTAAGATAGGTGTATGTTCAACATGTATTCTATATGTTGTCACGGTTATTTGGGTTATGAGAAATTGCTCATTGTGTATTTCAAATAATTACCTTTCTGTGGGAAATTCATTAATTTCTTTCTGTCATCCTCCTCTCCTCTGCTCCAAGCCACCCACTAATCTAAGGCATTCTTGAACAAGAACATTATAAGAAGTGTTT
The DNA here is from genome assembly GCF_000956105.1 of Propithecus coquereli. Classification (NCBI taxonomy): domain Eukaryota; kingdom Metazoa; phylum Chordata; class Mammalia; order Primates; family Indriidae; genus Propithecus; species Propithecus coquereli. The sequence continues at coordinate 688,928 of NW_012144411.1, forward strand.
CTTCATGCATGTGTAATATATTGGCTAACTAAACGAAATGCATCTGAGGAATATGAGGTGGACATTGAAATGGCCCATTAGGCAGCTGCACAGAATAGACAGAGGAGAGTGGCAGGAAAATCTACCATGAAGATGCCTAGGGTCATACATGCCATTTCCAG
>NW_012144411.1:689340-689784 GCF_000956105.1 Propithecus coquereli
AACATAGATGTAGGAGGAAAGAAACTGGTTTCAGCCTAGATTTACCATCAATTACTTATGTATATTCTACCATAATTTTGTTTAATGAATTTTTTTAAATGCCTATGGGACCAGGGAGATAACAAATTTAAAGAGGCAGTTTGAGTATAATACAATAAGTACTGGCGGGTATCAAATTGGAAAACCCATGCCTTGTTAATTCAACAAATATTTACTAAAAGACTACAGGTTGACTTATGTGATATTTATTGAGCTTCAATAGTCAGATACTCTTCCTGGTGCTCAGGTTGCACCAAGCAACAAAACAGTTCTTCATGAATTTTCATGGAATTTACATTTCAGCAAATGCGTGTAGAGGACAATCTCTATACCTCTTGTTAACAATAGCCATGTAGGAAGGCTTTCTCAGTGTTGCCAGATCTTCCAATTTTTCAAGAGAAGCCA
>NW_012144411.1:700124-703648 GCF_000956105.1 Propithecus coquereli
AAAACATCCTATTTTCGTTTTATGAAAACTATGTGTTTTTACCAAGGAGACAATAAAGAGTTACTAAAATAAAGTTATATTTAACTTAAAAGTTTTGATGTGAACTTATTTACATGGAGTAAATGGATGATTAAATAAGATTCCAATTTGTACAGGTGACTTTATTGCCTGGACTCATCAATAACTATAAGTAATATCTATGTGACATCAAATCAACAAGCTAGTAATAAAATTAAAGAATTTGGTTTAGTATTCTGATTTCTTTTGTCCATGAAAAATCAAATGTATCATCTTTTATTCTGTCACAGAAGCTTTGGCTCTTATCATAAAGTTAGAATCTCCTTGGCTGTATTGGCAACTGTGGGACAGTGACTCCATTCACATGTATAAAATTTAAGATATTTTTCAAAATATTCCTAGCATTTGCAAGTGTCTAAGTTCTAAAAATTACCATCTCCCAGGAGCAGAAGACAAGGCAGAAGAAAACATGTAACATTCTTGTCTCTTAGCCCCATGAGAAACAATAATATACAAAATGGCCTCTTTGATCAATAGCCCCTGTACTTAGGCAGGCCTAGTAATGGATTGAGGATAGGGACCACTGCAGTGATCTGTGATGTGCAGGCTGTTTCCTTTGTTTGCTCCCTAAGGACAGTCTACTTAGATCTGCTCTATGTCTCCACCTAGAAACTTGAAACCGCCTCTTCCAGGTTTTGGACAACCATCTCTCACTTACACAAATAATTTTGCAGAATAAGAGAGCAACAGAATATTTTCTGGGAAGCTTTTCTATCTACATCAGTAATGTAAACAATCAGGAGAGAAGACAGGATGCAATGATGCTTTAATTTCAAAGTACAAAGAAGAAAAGAAGGGATTTTTTTTCAAAACACATCTAGAAATGCCCATTGTCAAAAGGCAGCCCATCAGAGTGTGTTGCCTGGATATTAGGTCCTCAAGCTGCCTTATAGAAGATGGAGTTCTATAGTTGAATCTCTCTGGAAAACAGTGCCTATAATATATTTTCACTCTCCTGGAATAGCACAATGCATATAAAAGCCAAAATCCTGCTTTAAAAACAGCAACATTTAAAACCCTTATCTGGTTGACTTAACATTTCCAAAACACATTTGACTCTGGGGCTTGTTACAGACTCAATCTCTGTGTCCCCCTAAAATTCATATATTAAATTCCTATCTCTCAATGTGGTATTATTAGGAAGTAAGACCTTTGGGAGGTAATTTGGTTTAGATGAGGTCACAAGGGTAGAGCCCCTGTAATAGGATTAGTGCCCTTTTAGGAAGAGGAAGAGAAAGCGGAGCTGCTTCTCTTCACAATGTGAGCATAAAGCAAGAAGGAGGCCATCTGCAAGCCAGAGCTTGACCGTGATGGCACCCTGATCTCAGACTTCCAGCCTTCAGAACTGTGAGCAATAACTGTTTGTTGTTTAAGCCACCCAGTCTATGGTATTTGTTATAGCAGCCTGAGTAGATTAAGACAGGGAGATGGATATACATATGTGTGTGTGTCTGTGTGTGTGTGTGTGTAATATATGCCTGTTACATAGTTACAGAGAGCATAGTTTGGCAATATTGATATACACTATCAAAGGCTTTACATAGAAGAGGAACATAACCATGTGCACTTTGGAAATCCATCACTCTGGCTATATTCATGGAAAACAGATGGAGGCAGGAAATCCTAAAAGCAGTGTGGTTAGAATATACTAATGGAACAGATGAGGGAGAAAGAGGGATCAAAGATGGCTCCAGGATTTCTGGGTTGAACACCTCGATAGGGGGAAGGTATCATTGACTGAGATGGGGAGGACCAGGAGAGGAAAAAGTTATGAGGGAAGGTCAAGGTATAGCCCCAAATAATAATATTATATCCTATGTGTACATATACCTCAATCAACGGTACTGTCTCATCATTTTACTTACCTCGGGATTTTTTTAAATGGAAGGTAATATAAAGTCCTGGGACCTGTACACATAGATTTTTTTCACTAGGCCTAATGTGGGGCTAAACAATTTATATTTCTACAAGGTTTATGAATTATTTCTGAAATCAAACTTTTACAAGGATCACAGCTAAATCTCTTGCCTCGTCTGATCTCTTAATATTGCTTGAAAGAAGAACACTGTAATCCAAGGGAAGAACAGAGTTAGAATCTTAAATTTCAGGAACTGGGAAGTAGGAAAACTGCAAGAGAAAAACTTATATACGCAATCAGGATGCCTGAAGTTTAGAACCTACTCAAACACTAATTGGGCTGATCTTCATTTGCTTCCTCTACAAAATAACCCATAATGACTCTTCTGACTCCAAAATTCTGTATTTTCAAGATATCAAATGGTGACTGGGATGGGTGATTTATCAGTGCACTCGGGACATAAAAAGCTAATTGGTCTTTAGTATAGGAAGAATACAGTTGAGGAGCCATAACTGCTAAGATGCATTCTACGTAACATAAATTCATAGAGTTCAAAAGATTACCTATGCAGGAGGTATTTTAGGTACTCTATTATGATGTTTCAAATGTTCCATCATCATTGTAGAGACAATTTATAAGGCAAGGGTTTATAACTTCTTTGAGAGGAACAATTTGCCACAAAATTATGCTGGATCTACACTGGAAACCATTTATACCGCTTGAAAACTTTCTGAGCAAATTCAAAATCCCAGATGTCTTTGATGCCCAAGGTTCTGCAGCTAGTATCAAAGGGACGAAGGAAAGATGAGATGACTTCAGTCCTAAGAGCACACTATCTACAAAAACTTCCAGGGAAGGGCATACTGAAGTTGAGTCAGGCCATGGCAGAGGTTCACATTGTTACCTTAGCTCTCCCTCAAGCAGGAATTATCTTTCAAGTTGTATTCACTCGTTTAACATATTTTGTGTACTTTATCAAAGATACTAGGTTAGGTGTCTCTTACATCTCTCGTCTTCAAGTATACAACACCCTATCCTCTAAAAATCTATTAACTTTCCAGAGAGAACAACAAAACAAACTACTGAACCAGGAAGATATGGTATAAGCATAGTACTCACCACTCAATTTTTAATTCTGTGTTCAAAGCACTATTTTTTTCCTTCTTAATTTGCTTCAGATAAACTATGCTTAAACTCTTTCTCATCTCCTGCAGAATGGAAATATTTACAGCAATGTATCCAGTCACTACCAAACAATTTAGCTGTCTCATGGAATTCATTATAATGAAATTTTTACCTGCTCTTGATTATTTCATGATCCCTCCCCCACTTTCTAATCTTTTTTTTTTTAACCAACAGTCTGATGAATTCAACGTGAAGTGCCTGCTACACAGATGTGTATTGATTTATGCATAACTATATATCTCATCTGGCTCCTGGTGTTGAAATTATTTGCTCTGACCTATAATATCAGAGCAGACCCTCTTTCTCCTCTTTCTACCAATACATTCCTAAATTTCGCAGAGCTAGAATTTGTCATACTTCCAAATTGGCTTACCCATTTCTAATTATTTAAAAATACTCTGTA
>NW_012144411.1:703698-704219 GCF_000956105.1 Propithecus coquereli
TTTTTTTAGATTAACAATTAGACCCATTGCTTTAAATTTAGATATTCTTCACCTAAAAAAGTGTTTAGAGATTGAACAAAAAACATATTGAGCATATTATTTGAACTATAATAAACACATTTTTAAAATTAAGTTTATGCAATGTTTTCCTGACATTGGACAGTCTTTAAGTATGGGTTTAAGATTCAACCAAAGAAAATCATCCACAAATAAAAGATAATTATTTTTTCCGGCTTTATTGAGGTATAATTGACAAATAAAAATTATATGTGCTCTGGAGATCACTTTTAAATTCTTGAGTCAGGTAGAGTTTTCTCCACATTTCACTTATTGCAGCCCCAGAGAACACTGTCACAATGAGCAGCAACGAAGGGAGTGACTGGCTATAAGTTCTCTACTTCTTTAAAACATGATCAATTTTGCTATGACATGCAAATGTCTAACATTGTAGCCTATGTCTTTCTGCCCTTCTGGCTGTAAAACAGGCAACAATTTCAAAGAATATCTGGTAAAACAAAGGC
>NW_012144411.1:714774-716568 GCF_000956105.1 Propithecus coquereli
TATAAAATAATTTTTCATACATCACACACATTTACACACTATTACTAACATTCTAAAGCAGAGTTTGCCAGATTATATACCATTGTGGAAGTGGTTTCCAACCATTTAGTACACATTGCCTTAGACGGTCCCTCTTTTATGAGGTACTTCATGACCTTTGAAAATTTGACTATTGAACCTATAAACTATATAAACTATCCCCAAAAAAAGGAAAAAGGGTTATCTTTCATTTATTGCATCTAAGAAAATTATCACTGTCCAAATGATTCTCCAGCCAATAAATGGACACTTTTATATACTGTTCGCCTTCAGATTTTCCTTAGGACCTGGATTTCTATAGTCCGTCCCCAAGATAGTGATATTTTATCAAAAATCATATGCAGAAAATAGCAACTAGTTTGATTTTTTTAATTTTTTCCTGTAAGAAAAGTAGTAGATTACATAAATAGCAAGTAGAAAAAGTTTAAATTTCTCAGAAAGCTTTAAGAAAAAAATTGATGTGCTAAGGTCAGATTATTAATATTAATATCAATAAAACTCAAACTCTTACAATACTCTTTATTGTCGCAGCAGAAAGCAATCCCACACTGACTAGGAACATTATTAACAGAAATATTTAATTACTAACCCCATTTTTCCAATTTGAAAAACTATCACTCTGAAGTCCACCCCTTTACAAGTCTTAATATGTTTCTGTTACTTTCATCTAAAACAGTACCAGAGAGATATTAACAACTCAGTAAATATTTGCTGAATGAAAAAACAAATGAATTTAACAAACAAAATATTGATTTTCATACTGCTCTTCAGGAGTTAATTTGAGAACAGATAATATTTTCATGACAAAGACCTAAATTTGGGGCAAGAATTTTATGGTCTTGGAAGCCACTCTCCACAACATTGCATTGCCTCTGAACGCTGCCTCTCTTGTCATCTGACTCCAATCTTATTTCCTCCTCCTTCTGGACGTACATATAGACTACATTTCTCAGTATCCTTTGCAGTTAGATGTGGCCATGTGACTGAGTGCTGGCCCATGGAATATGAGTAGAATTGATAACCACTATTTCCAGGCTATCCCCATAAAACTTGATATTTGTAATGCCCCTACTCTTTCTCCTTCTGTTGTAATTTTAGAAGCCAAGTGTTGAGATGGCAGAGCCAACAGATAGAGGGAAATACGTTACTGAATCAATATTTTCAAGAAAGCCGCTTGCCCCTCAGGAATTCCTGTTTTGAACTTTTCATAGCAAGAATTAAACTTCCAATGTGTTAAGTCACTGAAATTGTGGTATTTATATTTTATGTGAGTTTTGTTACTTTAACTAGCGCAAGCACTTTCCATTTTTTCCATAATATAAATATTCCAGTTCATTACCAACAAAAACTTAAGATATCCATCACAATTTGTACATCCTTTGACTGAATAGCATAGGTAAGTTCAGTGATATTTACCCTATGTGATTACTTAACAAAAATGCCAATAATTCTCAAAGAACTGACACACACCAAAATGTTACAAAAATCAAGAATATTCAAATAATTTAGATCATTGAAAAATATATAATTTTATTCTACAGTATTATTCCTAAAGCATTTTTTAAAATCAAGTGAAGTTTATGCCATAAAAAGCTAAGAAAAATAATATAACAGACTTCAGGTAAATAATTTATAATTTTAAGAATGTCTGTCAGGTGTCCTTATGTATTTTAACTTAATAAAACCAAGATCTACTGTGCTTCAATAGAAAAGAAAATAATATAGTATGTGAAATTTGAATTAAAAGTGCACTTA
>NW_012144411.1:719273-720293 GCF_000956105.1 Propithecus coquereli
AGTTCAACTGAGGAAATATACTGGGCCAATATATACTATGAAAATTGGACAGAATTTAATAAACACTTCAGTCAAAGCCAAGTCTTACCTTCCAGACAACTAAACTAGAGTAAGTTGAAAAAGGATTTGAGATATATCTGTAGATTTCTTGCCATAATGTAGCTCAACCCCACTATATACAGAACATCACGATATTGGAGTATATAAAATTTTGCAAGACTCACGCCTCTTGCATGACAAGGTATTATTTGGAAGAAAGTTATACCTTATTCAGCCAAACACTGAATTCCAGAAGAAACTAAAGAAATGAAACTAGGGACAGGACAGATCATTAAGTTCTCAAACATAGTTAGCCAGAAAGGAATATCAGTAGAAGTCCTTGGTCATCCAAAAGACTGCAGAACTCTGCCTTAGAAGAAGAAACACTGAAAGACATAGGAAGCTACAAAAAGTACAAAGATGGCCCAAAGGGAGCTTTCTCTCTCATGGTTTGGGCTAGAGCCCATTCTATTCCAGACCAAACTAGTTTTAGGTTATTTCCTGCCTCTTTCATTAGTCATTAAATTATTTTTTCCTAAATTACCTTAACCTTGCCCTCCTTCTATTATAAAGATGAAGGAGGGAGGAGAAGCCAAATTATTTTCAGCTCCTTAGAATGGAGACTCTCCATAAAGAACATTATTTTGGTGTCACTATTATAATTCTACAAATTCTTTTAGGAATATCTTGAATCTTTCACCTAATTATAGATCACAGAGAAAAATGTGCCATGACTTGGATAGCTTCTTCCTGCCTAAGCCAATCTTTTTAATTTTCAAAATCAATGCAAGTCTTTCAGAAAGTCACATCTTTAAGACAGCCATGGTATCATGGCTGGAAAATCACAGCTTGATTTCTGAAGTTCACTTATACTTTACCCTTGAAGGTGTGACCCTGTAAATAATTCATCCTCTCTGGTTATAGCTTAATACAAAGATTTCTAACCCTACTCTATGTTTGGGAGCCATACTTTCTCAAGCA
>NW_012144411.1:721788-723683 GCF_000956105.1 Propithecus coquereli
CAGGTTAATGTTATTGAATAAACGAGCTCAAAAGATATTACATGTATCTATGCAGAACTTTGAGTTCAGCATGACTTCATTGTGCTTAGTACAGATCTATAATCATGAGGAAATACACACTCATTAACACCAATTTGGGGAATATCTAATGCTACATATTTGCATGTCCATTATGTGTAAGAAATTCTGAACCCTATATTTACTGTTTACTTTGAAACATACCAGTACATTTTTTTAAAAGTCAGGAATATAGTTTGTGTTTATACCAAAATAACACCTTACACATTTATGATGCTTCACAGTTGTCAAGACACTTTCAGGCACATTATCTACATTATGTTTTTCATACTTCACAATCTATGAGGAAGCAAAGAAAGATGAGGAAACTGAGATTCAAAGGCCTTAGAGACTTGGGCAAGGTTGCATGTTTAATGTGTGGTAGAGTCAGGATGAGGTTTTCTGAATCTTGATCTACCATACTACTTACTACCCTATATCCCCTCTGAATTGGTAGCTGGAAAGATAAGTCATAGAATAGAAGCTTTCTGTCTTGAATAAAGGAATTCTATAGATTTCAATCCCAAACGCAATAATTACATTCAGTTTGATTAGTCCTCTAGCTTACAATATGATCCAGCAAATTCTCCTATCAAAAATGAAAGAAACCTTTTTATAAAATCACACCCAAGAGTGTCATACAGTATTATTTATTTTTTAAAAAAGGTCCTTCTATTATAAACGATATAAAAGAGGAAAGAATGCAGTGTAATTGAAAGGCACTTGGCTTGTCCTTGCAGTCATAGTTAGGATTCTACACCATCTTTCCTGTTCCATGCCAGTGGTACTCAGAGAACTTGTAACCCAAGGAAAGAGTCTCATCAGACAAAGAGATTTCTAGCTAAAATAACAAGCTACAGTTGACTCATCTAAAAAGATAAAGGTGGTGATCAATACTAGCCACTGCACCCTTCGCCACCCACTTCACCCAGCTAGTTTGGCATGTTACACATTTCATAAAAGGAGATGAATAGAACTAATAGTCTGTAACAATTTCTTCCAGTTCCTTTAATCCATCACTCTAATTGGTTGCATGGCAATCAATATTGTGTGACCCTGTAAATAATTCATCCTCTCTGGTTATAGCTTAATACAAAGATTTCTAACCCTACTCTATGTTTGGGAGCCATACTTTCTCAAGCAAGTATATATGTTTGTCTCCCCATTGTTGCTATAACCCCAAACTAAAAAGGCACAAACACACAAGAAAGACTCCAGATGACTACACATGTGCCAAAGTGAACACTGAGACAGTCCAACCTTCCACTCATAGAGCCCCAGTTGCTCACTTCACCAGTTATTGGAGACAATTTCCCACATATTAAAGAACCGTCTCCCCACTTCCTTCACACCCACCCAAACTAGTACAAACTTCACAGGGCAGTACTTGAAAGACTCATTTCAATACTCATTTCACTCCATTATCTAAAATGTTCTCTATCCACCCACCCACCAGGACAACAATAATAACAAAAACCTTACAGTAAGAAGCAGGAAAAAGAATCAAACTATATCTATACACTTCTACAATTTGCCCCTTACTGTTTCTGCAATTAACAGGTTTTATTTCTTAAACAGGAATAGAAAACCATTACAACTAAAGGCAGAATTTGTAAAAGCTGGAAGCCCCATTCATAAAATTGTCATTGCCTCCTAGAAGCAGCCACAGTAACTCCCAACAGGGACAGAGACAAATCTCATCTTTTGAGTGTGGTGGTTGTCTTTTTCTCAGTTACTTGTTATCAATTGCTATTGCTATTGCTGTTGTTATTGTTGATTTTAAGTGATGAGTCTGAATTATGCCTGTAGACAAAAATCCTGATTCTTTAGCCATTATA
>NW_012144411.1:723733-725127 GCF_000956105.1 Propithecus coquereli
ATTCCATCAGGGTCAGTTTTATAACTACCTAACAGAGACAGTCAAATTCCAAAAATATGAATGTAGCAATAAATAATGAGCAATTGATTTACAAATATATAATTGATGTTGGAAGATTCAGTGTTCACTGATCAAAAACACATCCACACACATCTCTGCAACATTATTATAAACCTCAATTGCAAATACGAATACTTTAACTGTCACGTATAATTTAACCTGAGTAAAATAATCATATTATTAACTCTGAAGAACTATATCTCTCTACAGAAGAATCTGCAAACTAGCTAAATGCCAAACTTAGATCAAAAACATATTTTTGTACCTTGTTGGTAAACCTCAGTAAATATGTTTCTCATAATCCATCAGTATTTAATTAACATATGATAACTGTCCTATTAAATCTAAATTAAATCCTTATTGCAAAGATAGTTTAAAATTCAACAGCAGCTTCTTTTATGTAAATTATAACTATTGACAAAGACCAAAACCAAATCTCAAATGCAAACTATCTGACACGATTATACAGTTTGATTTAGGAGAATGGAAATGTAGAAACCAAAAGAAAGCGAAACTTAGGGAGGGGAGGTTGACATGCATCAATAATTTCTCTTTTTCTTTTATTATTCTTTTTTTTTATTTTGCATTTACACCATGAGTTCAACTGGATTCATTGAGATATCCAAATAGAATCAGATCTAAAAATGCTTATATGCTTTCCTCCTCCCTAGCAACCCAACTGCTTTTGACTGCCTCCCAGAAAATGTGCCATTTTTCCTTCTGTTTATTTCTCCAGTATATCAGCATTCATCTGTTTGAGTCTGCTTTAATGAAAGTCTTTCAGTATGCCATGCAAGGTTTTGCTGGGGGAAGGAAGGGCTCTGACTGACAATCATGTGTAGTAGACCAAGGCTGAGGGTTTGCAGTGAGAACCAAACATTAGGACCGTCTCTTTTCTGGGAGCTCTGAGAATGTTTATAGTATATTCTGTTAGGAAATGTCTGCAGGAAGGAAAGTCCCCAATAAAGTTTGTTTGGAATTAGTTGTAACCTCCTGGTTTAAGGATATTGTGCGATTTGAGGATGACATCAGGTAGGAATAAAAGACAGAAATAAGACCAAGAATGTGTTTTACTTTCTTTGTAGGCAGCCAAGAATAACTTGCTCCGCATGATCATGGAACCACTTCAATAAAATGTTTAAATCTCAGGATTTTATGCATAATAAACCCACAGGAGCATTTAAGCCTTGAACAACCTCCTTTTCTCAAGCCAACCACATAAATCACTACTCTACAAAGCATAGATTATGGGTACCTGAAAAACATGTTCAAACAAGTATTAACAGGTATGATATATTACATATCATTTATTTTTTTAAATGGTCTTGGTAAGA
>NW_012144411.1:728772-734973 GCF_000956105.1 Propithecus coquereli
ACTCATCTAAAAAGATAAAGGTGGTGATCAATACTAGCCACTGCACCCTTCGCCACCCACTTCACCCAGCTAGTTTGGCATGTTACACATTTCATGAAAGGAGATGAATAGAACTAATAGTCTGTAACAATTTCTTCCAGTTCCTTTAATCCATCACTCTAATTGGTTGCATGGCAATCAATATTCAGACTTCCACAGTTATGCAAATAATATTTATGTATCTTTGAGTTATTAAGGAGGAAAATGTGATGGTACTCTGGGTTTTTCCTTTCTATATTCAAATAATTCTTTTCTTAGTAAAATGGGAATCTTACCTCATAATGCTAAAGCTTAAAAATGTCAAGGTTTATATCTGAGGGATATGCTGAAGATTATTCAATCAACGTTAAGTCTATACGAGTAAAAATGATTTCAGCTTTAATCCCCATTATGTCACTAGCATCCACCCAAATGCCTGGAATTGGTTAGCTGCTCAATAAATATGAAAGGAAGAAAGAAATGAGGGAGGGAAGAGTGGGAGGAAAGGAGAGAGGGATGGAATGAATAATTTGACCTAATGAAGAACACAGCAATTCATTTACTTCAAACTATTTATAGTATGAAACACACTATAAAAGTAATTAACAAAATAAAGTACTTTTTATTGCATAGTAAAATATTCATAGTTACCCCCAAAATTTGTGCTCTACTTCCTTCTTTACATTGTGGTAATTAATCATTGAATGGAAATTAACTGTACCAAAAATATAAAATCCGTATAACTAATTTAAATGTTGTCTGTGGCAGATCTTAGTGTGGTGATTCCAGTCTTTTTTCTTCCTAGCTAAGCTTTTTACACTATTACTAAAAGTCAGAGTATGGTTTCTATTTGCTAAGATAATTTAAATTTGTATTCTGTGTTTATGACTTCCACAAGTGTCCAAACCAAGGAAGTGATGTGCGTGCAGCCACTGTGTCTAGAAATCACAAGCAAATAAAGGATTTGCATAGTAAGTTCACAATTTCCTGTGGTTCTGCTCTGCATTCGATTTCTGTGTGCTCTATTTAAAATAAATTCTAGTGTCTGAAATGCAAGTTGTTTCCTTTTCCACCAAATTTAAAGTTTGCTCACCTGAATAATGTGAGTAAGTATAAAAGAACACTTTACATGATAAAATACCAATCTTCTAACCATTAGGCTCCTTTGGAACCTCAAAGAGATAAATTCAAATTATATTTTCAGAAAATCAACCCAATAAGTTTTAGATTTCCCTTCTGGTCATCCCTCTTACCACCACCATATCGAATTCTAACAGATTCTTAGATTTCTTATTCTCTACTTTTTCACAATGGACAATTCTCCTTTTGTGAGACCAACCAGCAATAGCGAATCGCCAAGTCACTTTCCCACAGTCACTTGGAGCTCCTTGCTTTTCACTGACAGACTAATTAACATGAGCCAGTATGTTACGTGCATCGTATTTAATGATGATACTTTGGCCTGTCCCATCTTCTTTCATGTTAACACTAAACACTATTCCATAATTCCAATTTGTCCTTTTAGAGTTAGCTTCATCTAAAGCAGATTGGGGCAAGAAGAAAGACTCACTCTCCTAATTCTAAAGGCACTAGTGAAGTGTGAAAATCAATATTTCTCTTCCTTCAATATGTATCAATCAATGCAAAAGACCACAATGTATGTTATAAATATTTTTATTCAACTCTTAACAAATGATGTCCTTATCATCTAAATAACTAGAGCCATGAGTTTTCTGGGGATTTTGATGCTATCAACTGCTGAATTCATGCCAAATTTCTCTCTCGTTCATAACTACAGTACAGACAAAGCAGCAACCGCATTTGGTCAGCTGTATTGTAGACGGTAGTCCAACCAAAAATATAATTGGATATATCTGTTTCCTGTTTTACAAAGCTGGCGTTTTGCTTTAGGCATTCTTCACTGCATTAACACCTCTCTCAATTAGGCAGTGAGAGGAGAGGGAAAATATGCACAGACTGCTCTGGCATTTCAACAGCAGTGACTCCAGTCAATTCCAGCAAAGCTCCTTGCCTCCTGATTTAATCCTTCTTGTCAGTTGTTCACCATAAACTATATAAGTATGTTGCATTTATTTTCTAATTCAATAATTCTGCAACAGGAAAGATATATCTACTAATGCAAGAGCAAAGCTTGAATTACAAGAAAGAAATTTGCATGCCTTTAAAATTTTATTTGAGATAAAGTAATGTACATTCATCCTAATTGCCAAGGTATAATAATTGATGATAAATTTTATAACATATATATAGACATAGAAGAAGAGAGGGAGAAAAAGAAGAGCAGTCATGTCTAAGTTTACTTAATGATAACTAAGCTCATCAAATGGGAACTTGAGCAACAGATTTACAAACTCTGCGCTTGGTGTTCTCCATTGTATCTGAGAAAAATGAGTTTTGTCTTAGCACATACAGCCCAGCACAACAAAGCTGAGTATGAAAAAAATGGCATTCTTTCTGTATATGAAATCACTTCCCTATCAGGGTAGAAATAGGCTAAAAACTTGAGACAATTGTCCTTTAATATGATATCTATTTTGCATCTGCTACTTGTCTTTTTGTTACAAACAATTATAAATGAACAGAAACCTAAGACTCCTTACACAAAGTCATGTTTTGGGCATACATGTCCTGCTATTAAACATTCCACTCTCACTAACTTTATCTGTCTCCTCCATTCCACTTACATCTAACTTACATCATCTTCTTTAACCCACTGTTCTTTCACTTCTCATTGAAACACTGATTCTTCCCTTTCAACTAAATTTATTATTATAAATTACTTTCCTCTTGTTTTACTCAATGAAAAAAACAGAACATTAGTTCATGGCACTTTGCATTAGTAAACAAAGATTGAACCCTGGCTGTTGTCATTTTTCTTAATACATTTACTTAGGTGTTACATGAGAATTTATACCAGAGACTTATTTTTTTTTTACTCTATAGTGTAAATCATTTGAAAGAATAGATTCTTTATGAATAAACTAAAATTGAACTAAGTATGACCTCACATCTCTTAGCCATGAGAAGCCAGGCTTCAAAAGCAATCCTATATTTGTGAGGAAGAACATCCTTCTTAGCAAAACCCACCATTCAGCACATGAGGAAAGGCAAGTAAAGAAGGGTTTTGTGTACAGCAACTCTAGACATTTTCATGTGCCTTTTGTCAGCAACAGCAGCAAAGAGTATGTACTCATTAGAGGAAATGAAGTACTTTGGATATAAAAACCAAAGCTATGACATAGCCTCTATCATCCAGGAGCCAATAATTCAATGAGGAGATAGATAAAATACACACAAAAAAATCAATGTAAATAGAGAAAATAACTGTGAAAAGAGACTGAGAATGAAAAATTGCAAGGTGGAGATGGAAAGAATGTGAAGCTTGCACTGGGATTGTGCAGATAGGTGAATAAATAAGAAGAAAATATATCAAATCTCCCTTTTATCTTCTACCAAGGAAAATGTGTCAGGCAAGACTGGAGCCCCAGCAAACCCAGAAAACTGAAAGCTTCATAAGTGTTCTCTTTGATGATTGGTTAAGCACTGTAGTTGAGTATTAGCTTATTCATTAGATTCACAGGTATTTGTGCCTATCACTCACCAGGCACTTTCCTAGGAACAGGTAGCTTATATATCACTTACCTTCAAATTGCCTTTAATCTCCTAAGGAAGATGAACACCTAAAGAGACAATTACAACACAAATACTCAATTCGGTGGATGCAGAGACTACATCAGGGAATATAAGAAGAGCTCCTAAACCTATGTGGAGATTAGGGAAGGATTCTTTGAAGGAGAAGGAAAAGAAATCTGAGAACTAGCATGTCTCAACCCATAGTCCTCCCAAAGGATCGGGGCATTAGAACATTTGTGAAACTGATGTCCTCAGTGTCATCCCTTTTGTCTTCTCTCTTCTCTCTCTCTCTCCCTCTGTCTATACCCCACCCCTTCTCTCTGTCAATCCATGTATCCCCTTTCTATTTATAAAATTCTAAAGTAAGTGACAGGGCTCCCAGATTTAGCTTTAACTCTGTCATCTAGTGGGATACAAGGGTGTCTTGGCAGGCATGATGGATTAGTGGGGGCACTTATCAGGAGATGGTTTACATGAAAGCTTTGAAATAAGTAAAGGTAACCTTGGGAAAAAACAGAGTTCTGTGTGTCATGGTTATTGGTTACTTCACAAAGACTCATGGACATCTACCAGAGCTCAAAGAAGGAAAAGGCAGTGAGTCAAAACTCAGCCATAAAGAAAGGATGAATTAATGCTTTTGCAGCAATTTGGAAGGAACTGGAGACCATTATCCTAAGCAAAGTATCTCAAGAATGGAAAAATAAATACAACATGTACTCTCTAATAAATTGGAACTAACCAATGGGCACACAAGTACACAGAGGGAAGTAAAAGTCATTGGAATTCAGGTGATGGGTACATCTATAGCCCTGACTCAAGCCACATATTAAAAACATCTGTACCCCCTTAGTATTTTGGAAAAACAAAAACCAAAAAACTGAAGGAGCTTTTTCTTAAAAACCTCAGATACTCAAAAAAAGTACAATACTGGTACCCAGCTCACACGAAAACATACTGCAAGTACTTGAGAGCAAGGATATCACTGATAAAGAGATATCTTCCAACTTTTTCAAAGAAAAGACAGAACATTTTTGACAGCAGTTATTTATATTACCATATTCTAACAGAATCTTGCAAAACAAAGGCCTTTTCTACCTGACGGACTCTCTCTCTTTCCTGATATTTCTATATCAACATTTCTCAACCTCAGCAATTATTTTTACTCAGCATTATTGGACCAGATAACCCATCATTGTGAGCACTGTGCTGTACATTACAGAATGCTACTAAACATTTTACAGTGGCTGCCCCCAATCAATGCCAGCAGAACATCTCTGCTAATCGTGACAATAAAAATGTCTCTAGACATTGCCAAATGCCACTGGGAGGCAAAATTACCCCTGTTGAGAACCACTGTTCTACAGTAATATGTGGTCATTTGGTACTTTTATATCTGCTGTCCTTGTCTAGTTTTTCCATGTGCCTATCTCCCTAATAAGCTCCCACTCAGTGATGATCACATAGTAAGAACTCATTGATTGAAATGAATAAACCTTCACAGCAACGCATATTTTTACTTTTTCTAAATTCTTTCAAGTTGAGACAACTGCACGCTTTCCCATGTGGACCTCCCTCTGTGAGCAAACAGAACAGGCCAACAACCAAAGGCAGAATTTGGCTCAAAGAAAGAAAATGTGTAGAACAGAGTTATTTATTAAGAACAATCCAATCTGAGAAACATCCTTAAAGATAATTTATCTTCCCTTCAATTGCATCCATTTTCCTCCAGGGAAGCTTTATAACTGTGTATAAATGTTTGTAAACTGTTGCTTTCTCCATGGTTACAAACTATGCGATCCTATTTATTTATATTAAGAGGTCAAGACTGAGGCTATTACCAACCAGAGACATAGTAAGATAATGATACTCCACTGATATTATTTGGGGCAAATATTTGTCAAAAATATAAATTGAAGCCTCTCTAAATGAGTCGGACTTTGTATTTCCTTCCATAACTCTAAATTCTGGGAAAAAAAATGTCTTAAAGCAGAAGTAAAACCACAGGGAAAATAACTATGATGATATGAAGCTGGGCAGCATAGGAAGTGAACCATGGGTAAAAAGAACACAAACATTAGGGAATGAGATACTCTTAACGGCATGCAGCATCTGAGAAGAAAAGTCAAGCTTTGAAACTCTGTAGTCTACAAATCAGGGCCTGACAAATGGCACAACAAAGGGGGCTGGCACCCTGTCCCCAGACTGAGTCTATTGCCCAAATGTTTTGCATTTGAAGGTTCTGAGGCATTTATGAGAAGTTGAATGAATGTTCGTGGTCGGCTCAGAAATGTCGGTGTCTTGAGGCCAGAATGCTTTCGATCTCATCATTTTCTAACTTGAAGACAGGAAACTGGAAAAGCTTCATGAAGTATAGGGGAGACAGATTTCATGTTTAAATGTAACAGTATGTTTCTTAAAATATTTAAACGAGCTAGGGAATAAATCTTTTAACTAGAAGTTAATAAACCAAATGTGTGTTTTATCCTTTCAGAATATCTAGTGTAGTATTTTCCTTAAGTACTTTATGTC
>NW_012144411.1:738151-739844 GCF_000956105.1 Propithecus coquereli
TAATAGTAGCATCATCTCTAAGTGGTAGGGAAAGTGCAGATCATGTAAGACTATGTGCTCATACAAGCCAGAATAAGAAATATGATGGAAAACACTGGAAAATTTTGAGTACAAGAACATGAACTACTTTACATTTCAAAAGCACATTCCTACTATTCAGTAGAGAAAAGACTGAGGGGCAAGAGTGAAAATAGGAAAACATTTTAGGAGGCTATTACATGGGTCTAGTTGAAAGGTGGTACTGGTTTGTATTAGGGTGGTAAAAGAGTAAGTAGTGAAAAATTATCAGATTAAAAGACATATTTTAAAAGAGCAGGAAAGATTGGATATGGAGGGTATGTGGAGGAGAAAAACTAAAGATAATATGGATATCTGTGGTTTTAAATACTGGACAAATAATGGTGTCCTTTGATCATGGGGACAGTTTGAGGATATCGGAGTTATGAAAGTGGTAAAGAGTTTTTGCTGGACATGTTAAGTTTGAGATGTCTATTAGGCATTGAGGCAGTGGTGTCATATAGGAACTGTATATGCAAGTCTGTAGTTTAGGGGAGAGGTTAGGGCTATGAAATAAATGTGGTTGTCATCAATATATAGATACTTAAACAATGGCAAAAAAGAGTTATACTACGTAGAAAAGAAACAATGGAGAGTGAGGATTAAATAAACTCTAGGGCACTCCAACATACAGAGGTTGGGAGGAAGAAGAGGAGCCTGCAAAGGAGAAAGAAGAGGACTAGCCCATGAGGAAGGAGAAAATTCAGGAGACTGTATGTCCCTCACACAAGGGGAGAAATTATTTCAAGAGCTACATCAATGTAGTTGAAATGTTAATTAACACAATGTTTAAGAAATTGCCATTGAATATTATGACTTGGATTCACAGGCAAACTTCACAAGAATTGATTTAATGACATTGTGGGGGAAAATTTTTGATATGAATGTATTCAAGCAATAATGGAAAGTCAGAAAGTTGATACAATGAATATTGTGGCACTTTCATACTGTTGTGATTTGAGTAAACTGGAACTATGTTTTACAAAACCCTTTCTCTATAGGTTCTAGATTAGAGCTGGACGAAAGATAAATTTGCATACAGAACTGAAGCAGTCGCTATTACTCTCTGAAGATTTTCAGAAGTAGATGTAGCGAGAGACAGACACAGAATGTGGCAGCCTATACCAGCTTGTTCTCACTCCGCTCTCACTCCACATGTAGCATTTCTTCCTGACTACACTGTTGGCCAACAGCAATCCCAGCCCCACAACCAGGTCCAGAGGCAACAGCCTTTCATAGACCTTTCCTTTAGCCCCTTTAGTTGGACTCTATTTCATGCCTGACTCTGGCAGCTGGACATGCCTGGCTTTCCAGATCCCCTTGCAGGCTCTGACTTCTTCACCCATTACCAGTGCTTTGGGAGAGTGACTTTTCCCTGATCCTTTAACTCCCCTTTTGTAGCCTTATTCCCGATTCTCCCCCTATAATTCCTATAATTAATCCCATATTCCATAATACTTGTTCTGCTTCCCTGAGTACAAGTACAAAACTGAAACAAGTATAAAACTTTTCAAAAAGTTTTTTTCTAAAGGGAAAGAGAGAAATATGAAACAGCTCGATGGAGACACAGAGTCAAGAACAGGTTTCTTCAACTTTTTTTTTTTTTTTTTTTTTTTTTGAGACAGAGTCCCGCTTT
>NW_012144411.1:739894-742058 GCF_000956105.1 Propithecus coquereli
AAAAAATAAAACTAATCTCACATGTAAGTAAATATAATAACTTCTGGCAGAAGTATGCACAATATTTACTACAGTTTCAGAGGCTTTATATTTATAGTTTAATAAGCATAGTTTGGGGAATGTTTCTGAAGTATAAATCAAGATATATTCTTTTCCTTTTGGGTCTGATTATTTTTGACTTTGAGGCTATCATGATGATACTAGGAAAGGAAAGAAGATTTTATAAACTCTTTGTGCTGAAATTTAAAGTGGTTGTACACAATTTTCGTATTAGATACCCCATGACTATCCATATTGATGGGTTGATAGGTATACAGAGCTGATGTAAAGCATACCTGACATATGGAGAGGAAAAAAAAAATGGCAAGCAATCCTATTCCAGTAGGAATAGGAGTCAGCCAATATCATTACTCCAAAAACATTGGCCCAAAATATCCATTCATATTCCAAGGTTTTCCTAAAAAAAAATCTCAACTTTTTCATGGAGTGCCACTGGGGGAGGCTCCATGCCTTAGTGCTCTGCAGTGCTGAAACTCTCCTTTGCTCTGGAATAAAAGGGAAGAGGTACAACATCTGCTACTAAAAGATTTTGCTTAAAGTAAAATCATATGTTTCCCCCCATTGCTCATATTAATGTATGGTGCATTAAAATTTAGTCTTGTAAGTCTTCACTATTCAGTCGATTAATCATACAGAAAGTGTGGTAATTTAATTAAAATAAGTAACATAGGTTAGATATCCCTTGGGATGCAAACCTAGGAAAATGATCTAATCCATAGAGTTTCCATTGTGAAAATGTATTAATATTAGACCACAAGATCACAGCTGAAAAAAATGCTGCTCATTTGCAAAGCAGTAATCTGGTGCAGATACAACTTGAGTTTAGGAAGCCAAAGCATACACTATTCTTTCTGTAATGAGTAGAGAGTTTGTTCTAAGAGACTCTGCTATCTCTGCTCTTACAGTGACTAGGAGAATGCTGCAGGAGATGCATTTTCAGAAATAAAAATTCCACTATGCTTAGACTATAATCACTGACAAGTGACATTATGACACAGAGTCTGTTGAATGAACTATCAAGACCTACAACCATCTCTTCAGAACATGATAGTTCATCTTTTAAAATGTTATACTATCTTCCTTTATAAGAAACAATATTTACTATTAATATATTAAAACAAAATTAATCTCATTTATACCCGAATATCTGATTGCCAAGACTGTTGCTACAAATACAGAAGTTGCCCTTTTTAAATTCTAAAGTCAAGTTTATTTTCATAGATTAGCCAATTGCCATAATCCCTTTGGTTCTGGAAACTTGAAAAAAAATGTAAAAGGATTAACCTTAGACTCACAAAGACCAATTAAAAAAAAAAGTTTAAAAATACCTCCTCCACCAGCCTTGCCACAGTGAATGAAATCCTGCCATTATTCACTCCTTGCTGCTAAGACTGAAAATCATATGAAAAATTTCAAGATTATTACCTGGTTGATTGCGTTAATGTTAATATACTTAACCACAATTGAGCCCACAATATATTAAACTATTTTACCCAATTTTATAGCCCTTGAAAGCTTGCAATAATGATGACACCTTTAATTAGGCAAGGAGGATAAAAGAATTTGTCTGACACATGGGGCACTAACTTGAAAGAATAGGAATATCACAAAAGCCCAGGTAGATTTCCTGGACTGTATTCTATTGACCACAGACAGTTCTGGAATAGGAAATTAGTAGATTACTCAAGATTTCTAGTGATTTCTTAAGTTAAGCAGATATTGTACTATTTTTACCCTAACTAATCCAAACCAAAACAATATAGATGGGCGAGAACATTCACAATATCAAAATAGCTCAAGACCTCATTTACTTTTATGCCTTTCCTTACACAATCCAAACTTACCCTGTCAAACCAATGCCTCCAGTACTAAGAAAGGGTTTACTGTGATGGTCCCAATTTCAGCTTCTTCTGCACTTTGCCCAATAGAAGAAAACAATAGAAGAAAACCCAAGGTAACAGGAAAAGAAATCTTAGAAGGGTGGCCAAAAAGAAGGTGGAAACTAGAAGAAATGACATTGCAGAATCAAAAGAAATGAAGAATTTCAAGAAGAATGGACTGGGCAAGAGTATCAAACTTCAAGACAAAACATAATCATGATCCC
>NW_012144411.1:744483-746213 GCF_000956105.1 Propithecus coquereli
ATTGATTCTGAAATGAGAAAATGATGACACAGGACAGAGGAGTTAATTCAGAAGCAAAATTTTGGAGAAAACAAATGGGGAATCCAGCAAATGGTCGGTTTTAAGAGGTGTCTGAACTAGATTGTGCATTATTACAAAAGACAGGATATAAGCACAAAAGCAGGGGAACTGATAAATTTGAGGGTAATAAATTAAAAAGAGGTTTTTGTCTTCTGATTGTTTTATCAGCTTAGAGTGAAGAATAAGAAATGGACATTGAAGTATGAAAATAAGGAAAAAGAATAAAATAGATGTCTTGAAGCATAAGGAAATGATTTCACTAGAGAAATGTAGTAGAACATTTAGACAGAGCTGAGGGGAAAGCTTGCAATCTGTGAAAAATGAGACAAGCCCACTGCGTTTTTTGTTTATTGATTGGTTGGTTTTTTTAATGTGTTCATCTGTTAGTACAGCCGTAGAGTGGAAGACGTGGGTTTAATCAGGATCAAGGCTTGGGTAAATTTAAATTATATAGAAATGTAGATACATGCAAGGCAATAATTTTAGTAATGGGTTCTAAGCATGTAAAGGGAAAAATGAGCACATAAAAGGGAGTATGATGGGAATAACAACATTAAATTTCTCAACTGGGCATAAGAATTAGTCAAGTGAGGGCACTAGAGAAAGTAAGCTATAAAGTTAGTAGTTATCTAAAAGTGGGATGCTTGACTTCTGTGTCTCAGAAATGGTATAGTCTTTGGAAATGACAAGGTCTACGGTGTGACCATAGAAATGAGTGGCTGAAGAGAAAGATTATTGGATGAAGTGCCAAGTCAAGGAACTAAGATGCATTTGCATATGATAAACCATCCCTGAGGAAGTTAACATTCCCAAATAAGTATGATAGCATCATAATGGAGTGAAAGACAGCATTATTATAAATAGGGTGAGGCAAGCAAGGCACCCAGGGTGCACAACTTAAGGAGGCACTGCCTCTCAGATGCTGATCCTGCATTTGCAATACATCAGAAACATTAACCTGGACATTAAAAAGAATGAAGAGCAACAGAAAATTGATACATCCATTGAAATAACAGAGTCACATAATTTTTCATAACTAAAATTTATATTCTCTGAGGGACATTATTTTACAGGATTAGTAAGGAGTCCGCTTATAATAATCAATATACTGTCATATGAAGAATCACAATAAATCACAGTTACTCCAACATAACTACATTGTTGACATGTGGGCTGAACATTGCCTCACTCCTTTTAATTTTCTCTCATTGCTTAGGGAAGGTTAAGTGATTAGTAGGTAAAGGTTAGGATGTAAGGCCATTTTCTCTTCTACCACATGGGGAGGAGACTTTTCATTTACTGCTTCCTATTCCCTGGCAATGGTTAACCTTATCAGTATCTATTTAGTTAAGCTGTAGAATTTGATTCTAAATAACCACAAAACTGACATTAAAAATTCTTTCTTATCAATAGTTTTCTCTTTTTTGAACCTAATGACTCTCTCAAGATTTCCCTAAACTTACATGCCCTTAAATACCCATTCACCTTCTCACTTATATTCATCACAGTATTTCTGATATGTATATTAATATGGGAAGAAACAGAAAATCAGTATATCCCTCTAGCACTGAGGAAAATGTAACAAGTATCAACATGAGGAAGAAAATGGTTAGAACAGGGAATTTCGTTTCTTACATGAGTTCAAAATTCTTCTGAGAACTCTAAACATT
>NW_012144411.1:749483-752832 GCF_000956105.1 Propithecus coquereli
ACTTTAATTAAAAATACTTTTATTAAAAATACTTTATTGCTAAAAAATACTTTATTCCTAAAAAGTTCTAATGATCAGCTGAGCTTTCAGCAAATCATAATCTTTTTGCTGGTGGAAAGTCCTGCTTTGATGTTGAGGGCCTCTGATTGATCAGGTGGTGGTTGCTGAAGGTTGAGGGAGCTGAGGCAATTTCTTAAAATAAGACAACAATAAGCTGGGCACAAAGGAATGTGCCTGTCATTCCAGCTATTCAGGAGACTGACCCAGGAAGATTGCTTGAGCCTGGAGTTTGAGGCCAGCCTTGGCAACATAGTGAGACCATATCTCAGGGTGGGGCAGGGAGAGACAACACTGCTGAAGTTTTCCACATTCATGGACATTTCCTTTCAGAAGAGATTGCTCTGTAGCTCACCATGCTTGAAGAATTTACCCACAGTAAAACAATTTTGAAATTTGGAATCAATCCTCTCAAACTCTACTACTGCTTTATCAACTAAGTTTATGTAATATTCTAAATCCTTTGTTGTCATTTCAACAATAGTTACATCATCTTCACCAGGAGTAGACACCATCTCAAGAAACTACTTTCTTAGCTCATTCATAGATGAGCACGTTTCTTTGCAAATTCTCATCCATTGAAGTTTTATCATGAGATGTTAGCAATTCAGTCACATCTTCAGGATCCACTTCTAATTCTAATTCCCTTGCTATTTCCACCACATCTGCAGTTACTTTCCCCACTAAAGTCTTGAATGCCTCAAAGACATCCATGAGGGTTGGAATAAAGTTTTTCCAAACTCCTATTATATTGAATGCCTCACAGTCATCCATAGGGCTGGAATAAAATTTTCCCAAACTCCTATTAATGTTGCTATTTTAACCTCCTCCCATGAATCATGAATGTTCTTAATGGCATCTAGAATGATGAATCATGAAATCTTTCCAGAAGGTTTTCAATTTACTTTGCCCATATCCATCAGAGGAATCCTTCTGTATGGCAGCTATAACCTTAAGAATTGTATTCTGAAATAATAAGACTAGAAAGTCAAAATTACTTCTTGACCCCTGGGCTGCAGAATGGATGTTGTGTTAGTGGGCATGAAAACAACATTAATCTCCATGTATATCTGCATCAGAGCTCTTGGGTGAACAGATGCATCGTCAGGACACAGTAACATTTCGAAAGGAATCATTTTTTCTAAGCATGCCTCAACAGTGGACTAAAAATTCAGTAAACCATGCTGTAAACACATCTGTTGTCATCCAGGCTTTGGTGTTCCATTTATAGAGCATAGGTAGAGTAGATTTAGCATAATTCGTAAGAGCCCTAGGATTTTTCAGAATTGTAAGTGAGCATTGGCTTCAACTTAAAGTCACCAGCTGCATTAGCCCCTAACAAGAGTCAGCCTGTCTTTTGAAGCTTTGAATCTAGGCATTGATTTCTCCTCCCTTGCTATGAAAATATAGATGACATCTTCTTCTAATAGAAGGCTGTTTCATCTACATTGAAAATCTGTTATTTAGTGTGCTCACTTTCATCAATTATTTTACCTAGATTTTCTGGATAATTTGCTGCAGATTCCACATCACCACATGCGGCTTCGCCTTGGACTTTTACTTTATGGAGATGGCTTATTTTCTTGAATCTCACAAATCACCCTCTGCTAGCTTCCAGTTTTCCTTCTGAAACTTCCTTGCCTCTCTCAGCCTTGACAGAATTGAAGAGAGCTAGGGCCTTACTCTGCAATAGACTTTGGTTTAAGGAAATGTGGCTGATTTGATCTTTTATCCAGACTGCTAAAACTTTCTACACATCAGTAAGAAGTCTGTTTCTCTTTCTTATCAGTCATAGGGTAGCACTTTTCCTTTGCGTTTACAACTTAGCTAACTATTTGGTACAAGTGGCCTAGCTTTGGGGCAATCTTAGCTTTCAACACACTTTTCTCACTAAGCTTAGTCATTTCTAACATTTGATTTAAAGTGAGAGATGTACAAATCTTTCTTTCACTGAAACACTTAAAGTCTATTGTAGGCTTATTAATTGGCCTAATTTCAATATTGTTGCGTCTCAGGGAATAAGAGTGACCAAGGAGCAGGAAAGCAATGGGGGATCGGCTGGTTGGTGGAGAAATCAGAAGAACACACACAGCATTTATTAAGTTTGCCATATTATCTGGGCATGGTTTGTGGTGCTCCAAAACAATTACAATAGTAACATCAAAGATCACTGATTACAGATCACCATATAGAGAAATACACTGAAATAGAAGTAATATGATAAGACAATTGACTGAAGTAAAGAAAATACCAAATTATTGTGAATCAACTGGGCCTTATCTATGAGTTTTGTATTCTGTTAAATATTATTTTTCTATACAATGACATATGTGGTAGATAAAATTCTACATTCTACAATTACCCACAGCCTTGTATAATCCACTTCCCATGCATGTGAATGGAATCTTCAACTTGCTTTTAAACAATAACATATGGTAAATGTGATGAAATGTGACTTCCATGCTATGACAGAAGAAATTCTGCAGATGTAATTGACATCCCTAGTCAGTTGGATGTGAGTTAGTAGGAATGGAAATTATCTTGGGTGGGCATGACCTAATCAGGTGAGTCCTTCCAAAAATAATACAGATTTCAGAGAGCTTCTCCTGCTGGTCTTGAAGAAGTAAGCCTCTATGAATTCTATGAGCTACAAGGAAATGAATTTTCTAACAACTACATGGGATCATATGACATTATGTCCCTGGCCAACACTTTGATTGTAGTCTTGTGAGACACTAAGCAGAGGACCCAGGTAAGCTGTGCATAGGCTCCTAACCCATGGAAGCTGTGGGACAATAAATGTGTTTTCTTTTAAGCCACCAAGTTTATTATGTAGCAATAGGAAACCCAATACAACACGAGGTAGGGTAGCAATGAAGAATCACAGAAAACAGATCTTTAACTTGAAATTTAATCCACATATTCAGTATCTAGCACTTAAAATGACCTTGGACAACGCATCCTTCAATAGACAACAGACGAATAGAGAATGGATTTGAAGAAGAACCAATAAAAATAAAATATATGGTAGACCTCTGAGGACAGTTACAGAGTAAGGTTAAAAAGTAGTAGGGAAGGCATTATTAAATAAATTATTTCCATATCTAATTTTTACAACATGAGTTTCTTATTGTGCTATAAAATTAAATATTCTAAGCTGGAAATAATATGAAATATTTTTAATTACCTTTGTTAATCAAATGCAATGAGATG
Organism: Propithecus coquereli; assembly: GCF_000956105.1. Lineage (NCBI taxonomy): Eukaryota > Metazoa > Chordata > Mammalia > Primates > Indriidae > Propithecus > Propithecus coquereli. Next base: position 752,754 of record NW_012144411.1, read on the forward strand.
CCACTATCCCAACTTAATGATGTTTTATTTAAAGACTATTATTTAAAGGACTCGAATATTCTTTTACACATTTCTAGTC
>NW_012144411.1:766007-767424 GCF_000956105.1 Propithecus coquereli
TTCCTTAATTTTACCAGTGAGTTTTAAACTTTCATATGTTTTTATGTTACAAATTAGGATCATTTTCTTTTAGCTTGAATAACTCTCTTTAGCAATTCTAGTAAGCAAGTTCTAGTGGTCATGAACTCCTTCAGCTTTTGTTTGTCTGGGAGTCTTTACTTTGCCTTCATTTGTGAAAGATAGCTTTGCTACATACAATATTTTTGATTGCCAGGTTTTTTTTCCTTTAGCACTTTCAACATAACACCCCAGTCTCTCCTTGCAAGGTCTTTGCTGATAAATCCATTAAGTAACTCTCTTATATATGTTATTTGGTTCTTTTCCCTTTCTGGTTAAAGGATCCTCTCTTCCTTGATTTTTGATAGTTTGATTACTATATGTCTCTCTGTAGTCTTGTTTTTCAGAGCAAACTGAACACAAAAGGTATTTTAATTTGGAAGATGTTTTACTCATCAATGCATACCTAAGAGCATGACATGTAGCAAACACTCAAAAATTTTTATTAACTTAATAAATCAGACAAAAATGTTTATGTGTGCACATAAGTTCATTAACCTAAGTTTCATCAATTTGAAATATGATTATTCCTCTGCAAAAAAAAATTCAAATCAGTACCCAAAAATGTATTATATCTCAAATTCACTGTGTTGATGGAATTTTAAGTTGAAAACACTGCTTCTGCAAAATAGATTTGTTATTTGCTAAAACATATTAAAAGCTCGAATTTTGGGTTTTGGTGCCAATGGGGGAAAATGCCACTAGTAGTTTTCAACTGGATTTTGTCCTGTTCATCTGAATTAAATTATATTTTTCTCAGTTTGAGATGAATAAACACATTCCACAATGGCATTGTGCCAGTAGAATAATGTACCTGAAATATGTTAATTTCCTTAATGACATCACAGTGTTTTCCTAATAGGCTAATCATATCCAGACAATGAGATTATCATGATTTGTACATTTAGAAAAAAGTACTTTATTCTAGCTTTATTATCACTGAAATTGATATCCTAATTAATTTAAGGTACAAATTTTGTATGACAATATTTTCTCCCAGGCTTTTAATGGTTATGTATTTTCTGATACTATTTAATTATCACCTTGATTTGACATATGCTCTTAAAATAACATTTAGAATTCTATACCCATACTTAAAATTCTGGAGAAAAGGACCTATATGCATGTTCAGTAATTTAAGTCAAGCTAATGGCACCACATATGTTTTCTGTTATGATATGGTTACAATTTTGCATGTAGAATATGTGGAATACACATTTTTTTGACTCTGTTTATCCACATCCTCTAAAGTTTATACCCCCCTTGATGTAATCTTATACTTATACTACCTAGAGAATTGAGCCAAAACAATCAATTATCTTATTTTTGTCCCATTATAACCACCAGATTTCACTGAACC
>NW_012144411.1:767949-768838 GCF_000956105.1 Propithecus coquereli
GAAGTTAGTGTCAAGGAGTAGAATAACAGCAGTGACTCTAGCAGGAGTTGGTCATTATAAGGAATCCAAAGAAAACAACACTGAAGGGTATGACAGGCTAAGGGGTCATTTTGACTGATCTATTTAGCATTTCATTGGGGCCTATAATAAACTCAAAAACTTGTTGACTGTCTTGCTAGCTTACTATGATATCTGGCTTTCAGATTATTCTCTACTGATTTTGTCACATAATAGTAGTAGCTTTATGAGATAAAGTGGACTAGGCAGAAGAAATTAGGAGGGAAATAAACATTTTTCCACATTTGCTAAAGGAATAGGATTCATGGCAGACACAATTGAGAGTGCTTTTAGTCCCGGGAAGCCTTTTTGTAAAACTTTGCTGGTTCCTTGAAGTGGGTATGATTTTGGTATTACACTTTCTACTTATACAGATGGGATTCTATTAGACCTACTGAACACTTTCTTACACATTTAGTTAATAAGCTTCTGCAAGTAGTTGATAACTTTTAAGAAAGATCCTAGTGCCATTTTCCAAAAAAATACTCCATAAACCTCAAGTAGATTTATTTGAAGTCACCATATGTCTTAATATACTATATTAGGCAGTATAGTTTAGTGTAATAAACATGGGCTTTGGAACTCTGCAGACCTACATCCAAATGCTAGCTCTGCCACTGATACCAATTTCTAATTGCAAGCAAGCTATTTAACTATACAAAATTTAATTTTCTTACCAGTAAAATGAGAATTGAGAATTAGAATATATGAGAAAATAAATGTCTCTCTTGGAACATGGGGCAACATTTTTCTCTGTGTTGCTAATACACTACCTTCTGAAATTTAACTGACACCTAAATATATGAACCCAGATAGAGCCTGAATCATAGGA
>NW_012144411.1:769450-788785 GCF_000956105.1 Propithecus coquereli
AATCATATTCTGCTTCTTTACAAAATTTAGTAGAAAAATATAGGAGAGTGGGCCGAGGGAGGAAGATGGCTAAATTTATAAGTAATAGCATGATTTCTCACTAACATAAAAACTAAATATAATGCATCTTCCAACCCCATAGACCATAGCTTATAGCTCTAGTCAATCACAAGACCATTTCAAATCATCTGTTACCACTGTCATTAACTGGTATGCTAGTTACAATTTATGTCAATACCCAGTCAAGAATGACAGAAAATTGTCACTAGGTAACTACAGTAGCTGAAGACAATGTGAAAAAACCAAAACATTTTAAATTTATCCACCCACTTAAAATAGGATTAAGTCCAAGAATTATAAATCACTGGTTCTACAAATGCAAAAGAATTTTAACATGTTTGAACAAATGGAGAGAAGAATAAAGATACTGCAAAACATTTGGTAAGCCTCCTCCACAAAGCATGTTACAAACCACAGAACTTGAAAACAAAGTTAAAAGAAGTAAAAGATTGTTATGAAGATGATTGAATAGTTTTCCTCCACCTTACTAAAAGTCTTTCTAAAGATCAACATTAAAACAACTCATTTTTTTCTAATTGGTCAATTAGCCCCCTCTTATTAGATTATAAACTCAGAGGGATGAACAATGCATTATTCATCATCTTTCTAAGTACAAGATATGAATAATATATGTATAATGTTCAAAATTAGTAAGTTTTAAGCAAATTATTATTCAATTGCATTTAATGATCTACTAGCCCTAATGGAGTATAGAAATCATGAAGATGATTATTGTTATCTCAAAACCCACTCATCCAAATAGCAGGATATTCCCTGAAAGGGTAAAACTCTATCTTCCATCCCTAAATGATGTGCTGCAAAGACCAGAGTTCTTATGAAAAGACTGGAGAATTCAGAGCTGCACCCTTAAGCAATTCAAAGCAGGCTCCTGTCCCTCTTAATTAAATGAATCCCTCAGCACTGCATGAGTAGGCTGCTTTCCAGGATAGAAGAGATGTCACACAGATGTTCCCAAGAAAATTTCCAAAAGGTTTACCTTGCTGGGAAAGAATGACTCCATTCAAAGTAAAACTTTACCAATCCTATAAGAATGAACAAGAACAGAAGAACTGGAATTCCCCTCTTTTTAAAGGAACAGCACACACAAAGTACAACCAGACACATATTCAGAATGTCCAGATGTCTTCACCATGTAGGGAAATTTTTAAAACACTACAGAAATAAGAAAAGGCACTGAGAGAATGATGAGAAGGTGTTGCAAATCTAAGAAGTGAGAATACACAGACCTCTCTTGATTTGCCAATTTGATTAGCTCTTCGTCATGGAAAGATGCTTTAGCCATTACCATGCCAAAAGAAGGACCCAAAACTATGCCTGATTTCAGGTCAAAGGTGAGAGAAAGAAATGCCAAGAAGACAAACACTTACAGAAGAAACCTGCAAGACAAGGCAGTAAAGGATAGGTTTTATAGATCTGCAATACAGAAGAAGAAATCAGTATGGAATAGATCATGTCTGCTTTTGAATTTTAATGCAGATGATGGAACAAGAGGGCATACATAAAAATTAGGGAAAATCTGATTTGAAACAGATGTCAGGCAGCCCTTCATTGCAAAGAGTCATAAATGAATGTATAGAATATCAGGCAGAATAAACTCTTCAAGTGAATATTGAACCTGTTAAAAAAAACAACTGCATATCATCCCTTATTAGAAGAGATTATAAAACACTATGAAGCTTTATTGGATGACTACAGTGTCTTCAATTTTAATGTTAATTAATTTTTATCATTTTATAACAACATAAAAAGTGTTCACTAGAATTAAATTAAGAGAATAAAGCTGAGAATTAACATATGGACAGGATTTTAGGTTTCTGATTTGGAATGTTCTGTCACTCTACTGTCTTGGCATTACAGTCTCACATGGTGAATTTGATGATTTCCAAGTTACAAAAAATTAGATTATTTTGAAGACTAGAGTTCTCTAACATATTGTCTTTTTATTTTAGGGAACAAAATGTAAGGAAGAACGGTACCTCCATTTTTGCTATAATTCTAATAACGTTGTAATTCTCCTGAGCAATTTTTTTTGATTTATTTCATGGACATTTGAAATTGAGTAACTGAACTTTTCTTAGTGGCAAATAGGAATTTTAGAGCAACTGAGTAACTTTGACATAATTATTTCTGCCCTGTTCCTACACTCGCTCCATTTTATGTCATTCACTGCATTTGCTTTACTTTCTTCTTTGCAAACATTTTTATTATATTCTAATTTGCTGTATTATATACAACCTTTAAGGTTATCTTAAATTATTTGGAACAAAAGGAAGCATAATTAAGTACTCGGATCCTTCCTACAGAAATGTACCATATAATATAAAATCCCTGATCACTGTTTTAGTTTATCTCAATTCAGTTAGCATTGGTCTTACATAAGGTATCCAGAAAACACAATTTATTGGGTAGCCAACACTGTCCTTGTTTCAAATAAGAATATACAAAGAGGTTCAATGAAACATCAAAACAAAGCAAACGATTCTACAAAAGGAATACAGAAACTGAGAATTCTGTGAAAAATCCCGTTTTATAAAATATCCATGGATCACAGGGATTTAGAAAATGTATCTGCTCCTATAGCTCCCAGCCCAATGTCTCAACAATGAATGCTGCTTTCAACATCGTGGTGCTGAGCCCCCAACCCTCATCAGAATTCACATTTTATGACATATACTTGATCGCTGAAATTGGCATAGGTATACAGCCTCTGGCTCCTGCCCCATAATGCTGTTTCTTCTTTCATTTTTATTCTTTCAATTCCAGAAGGCCATTTATTATATAAAACTCACAACCATGAAACTTAGCCCACAAGACCCTGGTTGTACCCAGTGAATTCCCTGCTAATCTATTACTTGCTTTTTGACTACGAGTGTTTGGGAACGGAAGGAAATAAAACAGGCACGCTGGGATTTCATGGATTCTGAAGCTGCCATACACGATCTCCTGATAAAACTCATATTTCATGTTTCTCTTACTTAATAATCTTCTTTAATAGCCCAGGCATTAACATTTTTTATCTTTGACCTTATCTCGGAAGAATATCAATAAAAACTACAAATATAGTTAATTAGAAGCATATTTACCTACTATGTATCTCTGTATTAAACTAAGCTTTCAACAATTTTCAGTTTATTAAATGCATGTCAAATTTCTCATTTTTTTCCTCACTTGAGAGAATTTCATTATCTAATGACAAAAATTTATTTTTATAGACTTCTTGCTAAAAGTAAACTAGTGAGCAAGTAACTCATTGGAAACGATTCAATTTTCAGACTAACCTTTCAATTCACAACATTCTTAATCTAAAAGATACGAATTCAACACCACGAACAATAATCATACACATTATGTAGCACTTTATATTTCATAATATGCTTTAAGGTAAATTATTTCATATGATCCTCACGAAAATCCATTTTATTATCTCAAGTTACGGATAAAAAATATGAAGTTCAGAGAGATTAGGTGACTTTCCTTGGGTCATTAAGTGATACAGCCAGGTCTCTGGTTCCTAGTCTAGAATTCTTTGCTGTATCTCATGCTGGAGGTTAACATTAATTTCATTAAGTCAATATAATATCAACAAGTTGACTCTGACAATTTGCAGTTGTTTCTCTAAAGGCTTACTTTTCTTCACCTAAACATTGCCTTCCTATTGATATCTCTTTGACAATAAATTACTAGAACTTTAAAGTCATAGTTAGGCTGCACATAAAAACTTGCAGGAGGAACATGGGAGTACAAAGTATGTCCTGAGGATGGTGTGTGTTAGGCTCCTAAGTCTCAGAAAGAAATGCTGGAATTCTTACGAAGAAGAGGAATTGACAGATGCTTTTATGGTTTGCAACTAAATTAACTCAAGCTATGTCTGCACTGCCAAAATGAAATTACAGCATTCTTTTAAACATGACATGCAATCAAATATTTTCTAAATATCGTTAAGGAGCTAAAAAGAAAAATAAATGACCAATACTGTTTTAGCATAAAAAACAGAGACCCAGATGTAAGGTAGATCAGATGTAAGTTACAGAGTTTGCAGCACCCTGAAAGAGTGTATTCTCCTTATGAGCATCAACACTTTATTTTTAAAAGCAATTATTCACCAGAGGGCCAAGCATTATTAAACAAATGCAAAGCTCTGGAAGGGGCTTCTTCTCTGGCACGTGCTATATTCATCCTCTGAAGTGGTGGTTTAAACAAACCTGTAAAATTCGATTTCAAAATATATTACTTAGAATTAACCTGATCTTTTGTAGAAGATAAAAATGTTTGTGCTTACCCATCAATACTTTGAAATAAGCTAAGCTTTTGATGTGATTTTAACTTTCTGTGTACCCAGAGGTGCAAAGCCAGTATCATCTTGCTCTTGATAAAAATGGAACAATTGGCCACTAAGAAATTAAAATAATTGCTCAAATTGATGTTAATCAAGACTAGGATCAAAATTAGAGAAAGAGCATCATTGGTCCATGGCATTACAAAATTGAACAAAGCTTTTCTTTAAATATGTTCACTTTAAAGAAGAAAAGGAGGAAGGAAAAGAAAGGAGAAGAGGGGTGGAAAAGGGGAAAGGAAGAAAGGAATGAAGGAAGGGAGGGAATGAAGGAGGGAGGCATCTGAGACTACAATTTAATGAGCTACATTTCTTCTAAATGTTTCCTAAACAATTATTCAAAGACTGAAAGGGAGTGTTTAGGAAAAATAACAACAGTTCTTCAACCACAAAACAATAGTATATGTCTCCAGACTGTTCATTAATAATTCAGCTATTATCATCAAATTTGCTTAATGATTTCAAGTGTGAAACTCACAAAATGTCATTTCAGTTCATTCTTAGCATGTTGTCTCTGCAGTCAGTGGAGAGAATTATAGGATTAAGTGGTCTGGCTATATATAAAACAAAGGCAGAAACAAAAAATCTCTTCTTCAAATGCTTGACTGATGTAATGATTTTAATGACTTGCATACTATTGTTCTTCATTCTTAGGAATGGATTATATTTCTGGAAACTGACTTGACTGAGTTTCATCCAGTCTCACTCTGGATTTTGCTGCTGAACATGATCATTCCTACCACATGAACAGCAGGAGCCAAGCATCTGCCTCTTTATTGTAGCTTCCATGGTATTATTGTTGAATGTGTGAGCCAGGGGGGCCTTGCTGAATGAAGTCCACGATTCAAATCATAAAATTTTTCATACACCAGGGAACACTTTGGAGGCAACCCAAAGGTGAAATACAACTTCTATCCCAATGAGCTATTTACTACAGACCCATGAGGCACAATTGAAGTAGGCTTTAAGAGCAGCGTTTCTCAAAGTGAAGTCTATGAACCAACTGCCTTGGATACCTGCAGTGATGAATAAAAGATGAAGATTCCTGGGCACCTCTTGAGATTTACCCAATCATAATTTCTAGAAACAAGTCCCAAGCATCTACACAAGCTCACCTGGTTATTTTTACAAACCCTAAAATTTTAAAAGCCACCGTTCTAATTTTTTTCTCACTTTTTTAAAGTTTTGAGTCCACACAACTTTCAGATGCCAATGAAGTTCCCCTGAAGAAGACTTACAAAATATTTTTTTTGGAAGAAGCACAGTATCTTCTTATAGGATGTCATGGAACCCAAATGGGTAGGGTAGGGAATGGGTAGAGACTGGAAAAATGCCACGCCAGGTTGCCAAGTATAAAACTGCAATAATACAGTTTAATTTGTGTTGCATCAAGAAAAATCATGGCATAGATTTCTTCAAAGATATGTTATGATATAAAATATGAATGTAGTTTAAGACTTATTGTGGATATTTTTTCCCAAACTAGACAATAGTGCTGACCATACAGTATTGACACGTATACATACAGCATATAGATAGAAGCGTATGGTAGAAAAACAGGTTCTTTCTTTGCCACATCCACATTTGCCACATATGCTGGAAGTTATAACATCCTGTTGAAGTGGTCAGACTGTTCTCAGTGTGCTTGTTTTTTCTTAGGGAAATCCATCGCCCTCTAAATGAGGAAGCATTCAGTTACCAAGCTATTCCTGGTTTAAAATTAATTTGCAAACTTTGCCTTGTAAACACTTACAGATATACCACAGAAGTCCCTTGAGCTACTTTGGAATTGGCCCAAATTTATCTCAAACATATCTTGCTTATGTAAAATAAATATTGAAACCATTATTCTAGGGAAACTATTTTTCTAAATTGGTTGTTTTTCAAACTGAAAGTCAAGAACATCACCTTGGAAGTTGGAAGTGCAAAGGCATGTTTGGTGAGCCCGCCAGTGCTGAATAGGAATTATAGACACAATTGCCTCCCCGCCTTCCCACTCACATGGTCTCTGCAGCTCACTTTCACCTGTCCTTTATAAAAGGAGAAAAATAACTGGAAATACAGAGCAGAACTCTAATTTAGGCTTATTCGCATAGACTTTCCACCTCCTTTCAATATTTCCTCTGCTTCTGGCATTGGCAAACTACGGTCCTTGGGCCAATATATCTTTCAGCTAGTTTTTGTAAACAAACTTTTATTGGAACACAGCCACACCCACTTGTTTACATAGTGTCTATGGCTGTTTTCCCATTGCAAAGTCAGAGTTGAGTAGTGGCAAAGAGACCCTAGGGCCCACAAAGCTAAAAATATTTACAGAAAAAATTTGCCTGCCACTAATCTAGATAATATTTACAGTTGCCTCAGTAGTAATCCTTATCAGAAGCATGGAGAGGTAGAGATGGTGAATGTCCAGTATGATAAAGGAGGAAAATTTACACGAATGTTATTACAGGAAAAATTGATATTTTGATCTTCAAAAGTGGAAAATGTCCACTCTTCTTAAACAAAATAATTTCTTTAAAAAAGTGAATATTTCACTGAACTGCTGTTTTGAAAAGGAGATCAGCAATAGCCAAGATAAAATTGACTGTAGAAGCAGTACATCCCCAAACTTTTCTTCATATACTGCACCTGCCTTTTTGCTGTATGCTTAATTTTGATAAATATATAATAATCCACCTAATTGCCCCAGATAAATACCAACAATTTCTTCTTCTTACTCTCCTATATTCTCTCATCAATTCACTCACTCAACAATTATTGAATAAGTACCTGTGCTAGGCACTTGGTATACAATAATGAACAAACTGAAAGGGATCTATTTTCACAGAAAAGTTTTTCAAGTGCAAATTTTGAACTTATATTTCAATTTATAAGTAAAGAGGAAAAAATCAGACCATAAAATCTTTATTCTCCAGATTAAGTAGATTATATTGTGATACAGAATCAGGCAATGCAACCTAATACGAAATGCTGATTATAATATAGATTATTGTCAATTAATTTTCCATAGCATGACCTTTTTTAAAGTAGTCTAAACCACATTGTTACTATTTTTATTAAAACGTTTAGTAAGCCTACTCACAGAGCCAAATGAAGAGGAGATTCAGACAGGTAAACTTGTAACTACAGCAGAGTATAATGAGGTCTAGGAGAAAGGACATGTGGCATGTTCGGGAAGTAACATGGTATGGGGTGGTTGGGAGGAAGGACTTCCTCATGGAAAGCCTTCCACATAAAGTGATATCTATGGTCAGATCTGAAGAACATCGTAGGGAATTTTAAAAAGAGAAAATAAAGAGGGAATGAAGAGAGGAGATGATGCCAGATCATACATGGCCATATTGACTATGTAAAAAAGTCTGGTTGCTGTTTTTGGTTTTTCAATTGAGAAAAATGGGAAGCAATTAGAAGTTTTAAATAAGGAGTAGGATGATAACATTTTTCTTCATAAAGGCTGCTCTGGCTGCATAGAAAAAAAGTGAACTGGAGAAGAATAAAGTCTGGAGGCACTAAGACCGCTTAGGAAGCTGGTATAGAAGTTCAAGGAAGAGACGGTGGAGGGGATGCATGGTGGTGTTGCAGAAATGAAATTAAGTAGAGACTCAAGAGGCATTAAAATCAATGGAACATAATAATTTATCAGAATTTCGAATTGAAGAAAAGAAGGGAATAAATCAGGAATGACTTTTAGTTTTTTGTCTTAGGCAACTGCCTGGGTTGTGGTGGCATTTGCCATGCTTGGGATCACAATGGGAAGTGAGTTAGGGAGGAAAAAATGAAGAGTTCAGTTTGGAACACATCGAGTGTCTAGTACCTAAGGAACATCCAGGTGGCATATAGAACATGTAGGTGAATAGCACTCCTGGGGCCCAGGAGGCTGAAGATAAGGATAAATCATCAGTCTATCCATAATAATTGATAGCACTGGAGTGGATGAGATTACCCAGGTTGCTTAATTAGAGTGAGAGAGGAAGAGCCCAGAATGGCATCCACCAGATAGAATATGAGAATTCTGAATTAAGGAAAAAAAGAAAGTTAAAGTGGAGTTAAGGAGGTAGGAGACAATCTATTGAGTGTTGGATCATGAGAGTCAAAAGAGAGGGTTTCATGAGGAAAAGAATGATCAATTATACATTTCTGAGAAATAAAATTATGATATGACCTAAAACATGTTCCTTAGATTTATTATCATTGCCAATTTTGGTGACAGCCGCTGGGATAGGGACAGAAGCCATACTGCAGAAGGTTGAGAAATCAGTGAAGAAACAATGTGGAGCAACAAATTTAGATGATGCTTTCCATATGTTTAATTATGGAGGAGAAGAGACATAGGGTAGTAGCTGGGGAAAAACATCAGGTAGAGGTTATGGCCAGGAAAGCACATGGACAGTGCTTCTAGAAAGATATCAATGTTCCATATTTTTTTTTTAATTTTTAAAATTTTTTTTACAGACACTGTCTCTGTCACTCAGGTTGGAGTGCAGTGGCCCAATCATGGCTCACTGCAGCCTTGAACTCCTGGGCTCAGGTACAGTGATCCTCCTGCCTCAGCATCTCAAGTAGCTGGGACTACAGGTGCACACCACCATGTCTAGCTAATTTTTAAATTTTTGGTAGAGACAGTGTCTCACTCTGTTGCTCAGGCTGGTCTCAAATTCCTAGGCTCAAAGGATCCTCCTACCTGAGACTACCAAAGTGCTAGGATTACAGCATGAGCCACTGCACCTGGCCTAATGTTCTAAGTTTTTAACCTGCTGTATAGTCACATGGCTGTTTGCATTTCAAATAATAAATGGAAGCTTTTCAAATAAAAATCTGAACTTTGTTTTATGTACTTTTTGTTTATAATATTTTCTAATTTTAAAAATATGTATAAAGATATCATTTTAAAAGCCACAGAAGAAATGTAAAAGAATAAATCTAACAAAAATCTGTGTGAAGAATCTGAAGAACACTATAAATCTTCATTGAAAGATTTTTTTTAAAAAATCCTCTCTATTTAGAAATGTTTATCATGCTTTTTTATAGGAACACCAAGAATCACTGATATGCGCGTTCTCTCAAAGTGACTTATAGATTAAATGCAATTCCAGTCAAAATCCATATAGGGCTTTTTTATGAAACGTAAAAAGCTAATTCTAAAATCCACATGACATTCCAAAAGCTTAAGAACAGCAGAAACATGCCTAAAAAATAAAAAGATGAGATGACTTGCTTACTAAATATCAAGAGTTATTATAATGTATCATGAACACAACAGATAGGAGGTACAGAGATAAATAAATAATACGAGTGAACAGAGATAGAATAGAAATGAACTCAAGCATATACAAATGAGTTGCAACTCAGCTGACATCGCAGATTAGTGAGGAAAGGATTGACTATTCAATAAAAATGTGGGGAGAATTATTATTCATATGAAAAAGGAAAAATAGGATCTTTACCTCATACTCTATATAAATCTTATATGTCCCCCCCAGATATATTAAGTACTTTCTTTTTATAAAGTAAAAATCTATAACCTTCAAGTCATCAATTAGAATAGTGTTTCAATGACCTTCAGGTAAGAAAAAATTTATTAACAAGAAACAAAAGGTACAAATAAATATAAAGAAAAAGATTGATAAATTCCACTACATTAAAATTAAAAACTTTGGTTCCTTAAAATATACCATGAAGAAAATAAAAAGACAAGCTACCACCTGAAAGTAAACATTTGCAGTAACTGAAAATAGCAAAGATTAGTATTTAGGATATATAAAAGTTATTACCCAATAAGAAAAAAAAAAACAAACTCAAAGTAAAAATTGCAATAGATATAAACATGCATTTAGCATGGACCACAAACCCGTTAAAACATGCATCCTCATCAGTAATCAGGAAATTCAATTTAAAACCTCAATGTGACAAAATTTCATGCAAAAATTTTAAAATGTCAATTTTAGCAAAAATGTGGGACAAGCAACTCTTAGCCACTGCTGGAGTATGTGTAAATTGGTACAACCACTTTGAAAACTATTTGGCATTTAAAGTTAAACATATGCTGCAGCCTTATAATTCTGCTAAGAGAAAATTCTCCACCTATGTACTGGGAAACTAATATAAGAACATGCATAGCAGCATTATTCCTAATAACAACAATCAGAAATGTCTATCAAAATAATGCTCAACAAGGTGTATTAGGCTATTGGTTTCATGTAGTTATGTATGATATGTGGAGTGGAGAAATAAGTTATAGTATATTCACATATTGAAATTCTCTTGAGCAATGAAAATGAATGATGTACTATATACATCAATAAAAGTAAATAATATTGAGCAAAAGATGAAAGGCAGAGAACATATAGAGCATATATTATGATTCCATTTTCATGGAATAAATTAAATATACTGTTAGGGTACAAACATGTAGTTGGACACAAAATACAGAAAGGAAATGGAATATAATCTGGTAGGGAACAGATCTGGGAATAACATTTTATTTCTTAAGCTGGATAGCGGGTACATGGGTGTTGATTTTATTTGTTATAATTTTACAGTATATATATGAATTTTATATACTTCTTTGCATGTATATTTTCTAAATCTCTTTAAGGAAAAAACCATATGCCTTAAAAGATACAGAATCTTTGATGAAAAAATTAACCAATAAATTTTATCCATTCCCTTGACATTTGAAATTGATTTTTTTAAAAATCCCTCAACATAAGGTAGGTAAGTAGTAAACAATCATCAAGCTAAGAAGAAAAAATATCTAACGAAATAGTTATGAGGGCAAAAATTACAAAGAAAAAAGACGAACTGGGTTAAAAGTAGAGGAGTAAGGTGAAGGCGGATGAGAAAATATTGAACAGTGTTAAGGAAAATTAGCATACGGCTCTCTGCATGCTACTTTATTTGTGTTGCCTCCAAAAATATAACGAATTAAAGATTCAAAAACAACAGATAAGGGAAAACGGCTATTTTTCTGGAAAAATCAAAGAAGAGTTACTAGCTTCACTTTGTAAGTTTTCAAGGGGGAAAAAGTTTATCCTCTGTTTTTATAAGTCGTGTTTCATTAATGCGAAAAATATAGGCAAGAAGAAAAGAATATTCCAACATGAATGCACTTAAAAATGTACTCAACATTTTACTACTGTAATGTAACAAACATATACGTAGAGATGTGCCATAATAAAAGAGTTATTCCTTATGTGGCTGTGTACAATAATCAACCTGAAAAAGACCAAAAACTCCCAGAGGGTTTGAGCATTATTTTTTGGTAGTATTAAGGTATTTTATTCAGGGGGGGGGGTAGCTGAATACTGGAAGGGATAAGAAATGATATATAAAGTCTTTTACACTTGAGTTTCCCCACTTTGAACCTTGTCCAAGTGGTGAATGAGTCATGACCAAATATTTTCACAACCTACTAGACATTCGGTGATCTTTCAGCTGTGAGCCGATGGTCTTCCGTCATTCTTTGGTGGGCAGGTGTCACCACCACTAATTAGGCTTTTGCTTAAACTCTGCTAGGGGGTCAGAAAGTAAAGAGGTCTGGAGACTGAACGGCCTGTTCATGGCCTGCGGTGGCCCTATCCAGGTAGGCGTGGAGGTGCCAGGCCAAGGCCAGCTGGTAGCTGTAGTTATGTCTAGTGTAACAAAGAGGGGTTTTACACTGTAAAACTGTCAGTCTGGCTTCTATACCAGCCTTCAATCGGTAGGGCCAAATTTCAAAAATGTACATGCTTTGATAAACAAGCCTTTTGTCTCAATCAGTCAATCTGAAAACCTCAGTCTCATAAACTTTATAAATGACATTTCACATGATACATCCTGGTATATTATAGTCAAAAATCTATCAGCCACAGTTCAGAAGAATCTTAGGATAGGTAGATCAGTGGGTAAATGTGCTCCATAGGCAACTGGTTTATACTACAGATGTAGCAGCAGAAATAAGCCAGAAAATAACACTCTCAGAATAATAATACACTACGTTAATAAAGAATTTTCAAAGGATTTCACATATATGAAGAGGCAGAAAATTTTAATTTCAGAAGTAACAAATTTTCCCAAGCTCACACAGACAGTACAGAACTGCGCCTAGACATATTCTGAGCTTAAGTCAAAGTCTATTGTCAGATCCACTACACCATAGATGCCTAAAAATACTGACAAGAACAGTGATAACAGCTACCATCTTTAGTCTACTAAATGTGCGACATTGTGTTATACACTTTTTACTTCTGTGACTAAATTTAAAATATTGAGTTATATTTACATTCATAGAAAGAACTATGTTGAATCCTTTCATTACAATAAAGATTATCAGTTTTCTAAGTTTAAATGCTCTCTTTAACTGGAGCATAACTATATTGATTTTATATACATATATGAAATTAGATATATTATTATATATTTAATTATATGTGTATATATAATTACTTATATTTTATGTAATATTAGTTTTGTTACATTTTATAATTTCATATACTTAAAAATATAAATTTTATAGTTGATTATACATAATTATATAATTACATATAATTCTGCATCTAATTTTATATATATGAAATATATATTTATATGTAAATATTTTAAATTGAATTTTATGTTACATTTAATTATAATATTATTATATAATTATATATTTTATTTCATATATTTCATCTATACATGAACTTACCTACAAGAGCAGTATTACAGGTTAAGGGTTGATCATTTTACTAAACCTTAAAAAAAATTTTGCAAGACCAATATTGAAAACTAAAATTTTTCTTAGCCATTATTTTTTAAATTTTATTTCAAAATATTAAGGGGGCACAAATGCTTTTGATACGTCTCTTGAATCCAGGCTATAAATGTGCCCATTCCCCGGATAGTATTCATTGTACGTTTTAAGTGCGTTTTTGCCCCTTCCCTACCCCTCCACTTGATTTCCAATGACTTTTACTTCCCTCTGTGCAATTCTGTGCTCATCAGTTAGTTCCAGTTTACTAGGGAGTACATGTGGTGTTTGTTTTTCCATTCATTCCTGAGATACTTCACTTAGGATAATGGCCCTTAGTTCCTTCCATATTGCTGCAAAAGGCATTAATTCATCCTTTTTTATGGCTGAGTAACACTCCCTGGTATGCCTATACCACATTTTCCTAATCCACTCATCAGTTGATGGGTACATCTTTGCAATTGTGAATTGTGCTGCAATAAACATTCAAGCACAGGTGTCTTTTAGATAAAATGACTTCTTTTCTTTCGGATAGATACCGTAGCGGGATTGCTGGATAGAGTAGTAGGTCTACTTGTAGTCCTTTGAGAAGTGTCCATACTGTTTTCCATAGGACTTGTACTAATTTGCCGTCCCACCAACAGTGTATAAGCGTTCCTTTCTCTCTGCGTTGGTGCCAGCATCTATCATTTTTGGTCTCTTTAATAAAAGCCATTCTAACTGGGGTAAGATGATATCTCATTGTGGTTTTAATTTGCATTTCCCTGATGATTAGTGATGTGTAGCATTTGTTCATGTTTTTTGGCCATTTGTCTATTGGCTTTTGAAACACTTCCGTTCATGTCTTTTGACCACTTTTTAATGGGGTTGCTTTTTTCTTGATGATTTGAGTTCTTTGTAGATTCTGGTTATTAGCTCTTTATCAGATGTATGGATTGCAAATTATTTTTATTTTATCTTTTTCCCTTCGTATCAGGGAAAAATAAGTTTGGTTTAAAAGTGGAAGTAGGCAAAACCCTCTCTAAATTTAAAGTGTTATCTGCATACTTGTTGATAAGTCATTTTATAAAATCCATCATAATTACCCTAAAGGATTCTATTTAACAGATATTTATTGAAAGTCTGCTGTGTTAAGTAAGCAGGAGCTGTGCAGAAGTGAGATCAGACAGTATACTTAAGGACTTTATTATCTACTAGGAAGAATAAGAAACACTCAAGTAGAAGATAATAAGAATTGACCAGAATCAAATATTTGTTTTCTTCAAGTTCTTATAAATAGAAAAAGGACTATATTTAAACATAAAATATATTTAAATTAATATTTCAGCAATAGTAATTCTCTAACTCTAAAGTCAACTCAAAATCAATTCAGAATGGTTTGAAATTATTGAGTCACAAAACTGACTTATTTCAGCACAATTAATCATACTGGTTTTTGTCACTGGTAGAAAAATTTTCATTGTATTTTTCATTCAATACAAAAGCCTGCAAAAATGCATTAAAAGGCAAAGTTCATAAACTAAAATCTCTAGCTTCAAGTACAATATCTAAAAAGGAGAATCTTGAATCATTAGCCCACAAAAATATTCCCCTTGCTCATTTCCCATCCCAACCTCGCTCTGTCCTCCTGATCACTCACACACACACACACACACACACACACACACGAATCAATTATTCCAACATAAAACAACCTGATTCTACATCCAGTATTTTTAAGTCTGCTTTTAGTTTAGCTAAACCAGAACATTATTACTGATAAATAGACTATAATTCATGACAATTTAGTATGAATCCTTTTAATATGGCCCCATATGATAAACAGAGAAAATATGATGCAGATTTCTGAATCTCCTTCTAGCTCAGAAATATTATCATGCAATAATTAGAGGCATAGTAAAAATCCAAATAAAGAGACCGCTTGCTGTATAGATCTATAAACTGGATATTGGTGTTACAGATGCCAAAACACAGTCAGAAAGATTAGCTTTCAGCTCCAGCCCTGCTGAGGAAGTTCCCCCAAGGATGAAAGAGCCCTCGAACAAAATGAGATGCTTTAGCTGATCAAGCCCTATTTGGTCACTTTCATCTTTGCGATGCATGGAAAAGGAGCAGCTTTCCTGCCAGCTCTTGGCACTGTGACCAGGGAGAGACATAAAGGGAGGCAAGGCAAGGCCAGCACAAAAGGGGAAGTGGTTAAAGGCAGCAGCCTGTTTCAAAGAAACAAAGGTGCTGGCAGGAGATGTTAACAAGGAAGAGGCCTGAGCCTCCATGGTAAATAGAATGGCAATGGCCTAATAATAAACCTGAAAGACACAAGTGAGGATGGCTGCATGCAAAGCGGGGGGAAACCTTCCAATTACCGCTCTAGACAGCCCTATTAATCCTTAGGAGCACTCCCAACAAAAAGTCTATTCAATTTTCCCTCGATGTGTTCCATCTAATGGGAGCAGTATTATGTCTGACACTGAGGGTAATTACCTCATGAGAATTTCACATACAGAGAAGTAAAATCTTTAATTTTCTGCAGGTGTCTTGGACACATTCTGCATAATTCTTTGCCCCAAAATGAGGTGTGCATTCCTCTTCTATAGAGTTGCTTTCAAATTGAGATGGTTTGCATTTAAGGACTACGAGTAATAGTCATTTATCTCAGCCATTATGGAATGCAGCATTTAGTATATTTTCCCTTCATCACAACACAAGTCTTATTAATATCTTCAACAAAGCTGAAAAAATAATATTATATATATAGGTATACATTCATATATATATACAAATCTTGTTATAACACTTCTCTAGGTCACAACCATCAGCAGCAGATAAGTAGTTGGGAGCCTTTCTACCACATTAGTTATGAGAGTTCCAACAAGACTATATAACCCTGTAGGGAGGCATTTAACTGTTTACTCTTGCCAGTTCATGAAACTTAGAAACAATTGAGATTGTACAGGAAAGAGAATAAATGGAGATGACAGTATTTAAGGCTGCTTTATTTCCTGAAATAATTACACATGTAGCATGTCTTGTTGATATATTCTAAAGCAAAGACTCTTTAGCCAAACATAAATGGATTACTTTTTGCTGAATTATACAAGGCAGTTTTATTATTTTAGCATCACATCCCCTTTGTATAACAAAGAAAGCATCAACCAACAGCAGAGATATGACAAAGGGGATGCTTAATATGCTTGGTAATATTTGCACAGGGAAGGAAAACTCTGTTTCTTTTAAAAAAAACTGTTTTTCAATGGTGGAATAGTCAAGAGTATAGAAACGGGCTGTAATGTGTCAAACTTCATTTAAATTAATGAAGAAATAAACATTTCTCAGAGTTGATGGCTTTACTACTAAGACATTGCTATATAATGCAAGAGCAAGGATGATCTTATTTTTTTCTACTAGGGAATAGACTACATGAACAAGACTATACAATTTTGTGTCATACGTGTTCCTTGTGACCCTGTGTTTTCCACAGTATTAACTAGGAAACAATGACACTTAAGGTATCACAATATGGTTTACGGAAGCAGAGCTGGCTGGACCCTTTCATTTCTAAATCGGTTCTACCTCTAAAATGCAATGAGTTTACGTTACAGAAGCTATGCCTGCATGCGGCAATCAGATTGTTGTCCAAAGTATTCCTTCCACCACCACTATCTGCTGTCCAGCCGCTCATAAATAGCCCAAACTGTTCAGATTTCTTTCTTATCCAGGTGTCTTAAACATTGTAGAACATTTTAACTGTGTTCAGAAGAGTCCCAGTAAACTTTACCATATCAAATAAAAATTTTTATTACAGTTCAATTTTAGCAAAAGTTAACATGTCCTTGAGAGTGCATTACGTTTAATTTTCTTTTTGAAATTGAGATATAAAGCTTTAATAAATTATTCCAAGGAAGTGTTGTCTTCTATTTGAAAGCCCGAGTTATCCTTTCAGAGAGAGAAGACCAATGATTTGCTCATGTTCTTCTCCTCCTTCTTCTCCCACAAAAATCCCAGGACATGCAGCAGTCAGTGCTTCCAGTAATTGCAAAGGACACGCTGTCCTTGGCTTCCATTATTTCCCAATTTACTCAGATGGGCCAAGATATCCATCAAGTCTTCAATCCATAAACTTATGGGCATCCTGTAAAACTTCCCCAAAAGTCTCCTGAGGCTGCACAGACTAAAAAACTGACCTGGAAACTTCCATAACTAGAGTGCTAACCTACAACTCAATAAGAAGTATAGGCTTGCTGTACTTGCTGTGCAAGAAGTAGACTTGCTCTGCCCAGTTATCCTGCATATTCAGCGTTAATCACTAAGGTTGGCCTCATTTCTTGTTACAAATGCCACAGGCAAAGGTGAAGAAGCTACCAGTTATCTATTGCTCCTCTGGTCACAAGAAGATATCACAATACACTGTGCTTCTCTTTTATAAGAGTGAAGGAAAACCTTGGTTATCAGCTTATTTTTCTGTTAACATATATAAAATGATTCTTTACAAACATTTGTGTATAAGTTCCAAATTTCCCTCTGTGAACTTGCCATGGCTATCAAATATTGCAATCATATAATTCTCCTATATATTCTTAAAGAGATATTTACTTTCAAATTAGATCAATGTTAATAAACACTATCTAAGATCAGTTTAACGTAAATCTAACAGATAATTCAGTGTAAAATATTCAAAGTTGAATAATCTTTACTAATACTCATAATGGGTGTTTTCTTTGGGTTTTTTGTTGTTGTTGTTTTGTTTTTTTGTTTTATTATTTTATGCATAAGAGGTTTTCCAAATACCCAAACCCCTGCCCTGGCAATTTAGAACAGACTCAGGAAAGAACATTATTTCTTACTCAAGGATTAGTTCCAAACTAATACAGATGATGGAACAAGAAAGCATACATGAGAAATAAAATTCGAAACAGATGGCAGGAAGTACTATATGAAGAATTATACATGCATAGATGATTTAGCCAAAGAAAATTATTCTTGTATAAACACTGGATCCATTCAAAAGATGGTCAAGAAGAAGGATGAAGTGAAATAGTCTGACCAATAACTGGTCATCATGAGGAAAAAAATATTTTTAAAATATACCATTTGTGATGTAACTCATATTAAGCTACTCCGGTCTTATAGGTCCTTAGTAAGAAATGAAAACAGAGGATGGATTATTCGCCCTAATTTGCATGCAGTAATTTCTGTAGAAATGTACTGAAAGGGACATGTGAGGACTCAGATATGTTATAAGCAAAAGGTTTAGGGCAGAGCTACATCGTTCATGGGTTTATGACAACAGTACAAAAGGACGCATGGAGGTTCGGAATATAGTATGAGTTGAGTACACAGAGAGGAATATATTTATTAACACCTAGATTCTGTTTCTATCTCTGAATAGGTTTATTTTTAATGTCTCTGAGTTCTAATGCATTCTGAGAATTGTGGTCAATCTCCTTTATTTTAAATTAAGTCTTCTTGTGGCAGCTCTGTATACTTTACATTTCATAAACAGTTAAAACAACAACGTAGATTAGGATCTCAAAACTGAATTATAAAGTTTCAACAGTTCACAAAAATCAGATGTAAGGACTAATGGAGATAGATTTATGCAACACCCTTTTGACGCTTCCATTTCTATCTAGATCTAGAAATTCAACACAAAGACTTTGACAGAGTATATCAAGACTACCAGCTTTAGCCACACATTTTAAAATATTCAGACTAAATTAAAATAAGTCCTTCCCAGCCTTTAAAATTTTTTTTTGATTTTGTGTTAAAAGTTGTATGAAGGTGAAAGGAGAATCATTTTATTGAGCACATACTAACTGCTAGCCACTATTCCATAGGCTTCACATATAGTAACTCATTCAATCCTCAGAATCCTCTAGGATTACTTATTGTACTTATCCATTTTCTGTAGATGAGGACATTAGGTAAGCTTGACATATTCATACAGTCAAGCAGCAGAGCTGGAATCAAAACCTAGCCCCAAATTTCACTCACTTAACTACTGTGCTATTGTAGTTTTCTATATCTGACACATCCATGAACAACTGATTCACCTGTTATTCTCCACTATCTAAAAATAAAACATTTTTCTTACAAAACATTTCTCTTACTACACCTAAATAAGTAAACTCTACCCCAATTGCCCAGAAAACTATTCTCTTTAATAAAATTTATACACACAAGTAAATAAATGTGTGTGTGTGTATATGTATAT